>NC_143472.1:2564145-2881226 GCF_987193195.1 Phasianus colchicus | reverse complement strand
TACGAATATCCCCGTAGTTCCTTCTCTGCAGTGTTACGGCGGTAAAAGCTCCTCACTCCCCCCACAAATCCAACTGTTCCCCCCAGCTCCGTTCCCGCACTTGGTACGGTCCGAACTGCCTCGCACAAAGGGGCGGCAACGGCAAGAGTCCCGTGTCTCGCTCTGATTGGTCCGCCTGCGCGGAGCTCACCCTATCAGCAACAGCTTTTCACTCCCTCGCTGTTCTGATTGGTTGTCACCACCCTCAAGTTCCGCCTTCAGGTTTTCGACAGACAGCAAAGCGTGAAGCGGAGGGGTACAGCAGGTGGCTTCACTTTTTCTCGCTTTTGATTGGACAGCGGGGAGGGCGGACAATGGAAGGCGGTGCCCGCGGAGGGGGTGGGGCTAAATCTCGCTGAGGTGGGGGGCGGGAAAAAAAGGCGGGAAGAGCGTGGGAGGCGCCATTGGGGGAAACTGTGAGGGGGAATTGGAGCCGTTCCTCGTTTCCTGTCAGAAAATGGAACACAACGGGAAATAAATGCACTTTTCCTCATTTTCTATCAGGAAACAGAACCATTTCTTCTCGTTTTCTGCCAGGAAGCATAAAGCAAAAGGAAATAACGCCTCTTTTCCTCAGTTTCTGTCAGGAAACGTAACGTGAGGGGAAATAAAACAGCTTTTCCTCATTTTCTACAGAAAAGCATTCTATGGAGGGATCCTGCAACGGGGGGGTCCTCCCTTCCCTCCTGCCTCCCCCCATGGAGGGCTGAGGGCTCCTGTGGGAGAGAAAGCAGCTGGTTTACTGAGCAGAAAGGAACTTGTGGCCCATCAGAAAGCAGAAGAGAAGCATCTCAGGGCACAACACCGAGCACAGGGGGAACTTGTCATCGTCCCCCTCCTCATCATCCCCCTCCTCATCTCCTCCTGGAACCTGTAGGAATGGAACACCGTTTCTGCATTAGATGTTAAAAAGGGGGAATTGATCTGAAGAAGCAGAGCGCCATTCTTTTTTTTGTATTTTGTTTGTATTTTGTAACTTGTCCTTACAAAGAACTGATATGAAAAAGTAGAAATACCGTCTACGTTAGTAACATACCTTAGAAATAGAGTTGCTGAATTACGTGATTAATTCCAGGGTTGCAAAACTGCAATAGTTTTTAAATGTTCCAAATAACGTAGGTACAGTTTTAAGGACCAGAAAGCACACTGTAGGGCTAAGGGCCTCTACACAAGGCTGGATTGCCTCGCTCTGTGGGCAGGTTGGGATGCAACAGGCAGGCATGAAGATCCTTCCCCTATCCTCCTTCCAAGCTTATCTCTATTGCCACGACAAGCAGACGTGCAGAAACAGTGACCGAGTGCTGAATGAGCAAATGTGAGAAATTAACTAATTCGTGATATATGCTTAGGTAGCAACTAATGTTTATTCAGTATCCCTGCTTAGTTGAGCATCGGGAAGATTGTGATCCTGAAGCACTCAGCCAATGAGGAAACAGGGCAGAAAGAGAGAAGCGTCGAGTAATAGGGAATAAAAGATGTAAGATTGTTTTCTGCACGCTCTCCCGCTTGCAGGAGGCCCACCATTGCAATGGCAAATAAAATCTTCTTCATCAGAGATACCATCCTGATAAACCATTTAGATATCTCCAACAAACCCAACGGAGCACTTTGGGAACCCCGACTCCACCCCGCCACTCCACATGGAATACCTATGGAAAAGCGCAGGCATCGCGGCGCCTGGCAGCAGCCCTCCTCCTGGAAGAGCCCTCGGGGCGGCCAGACCTCCTCAGCAGCTCTTCCACCCTTCTCTGCAGGGCTGAGGTGGGTTTCCCATCCCACTTCTTCATGTTCTCCCCGTGATCACGCAGGTAAAACCAGAAGGTGAGGCGCGGCACGCAGCCGTCTTCAACCAGCGCTAGAGCAGAGCTGGAAGGATGTCCATCTTGGACATCCCGCACAGCCAACTCGTCGGTCGGCGCAGACGAGGAGCAAAGCTTGGCCTTTTTAAGCTGCTGGACCTCCCTGGACAGTTTTTTCACTTCTTCAGCCAATTCCCGCACCAGAGAGAAGCACTCCCTCTGAGCAGACGTGACGTTTTTATCGTACTCTTGGAGGAAAGAAGCCAGGAGCCTCACTGGGACCGCGTTGTGGCACATGCACTTCACGGCCGTCACCGTGCTGATGAATTCGGGCGGCGCGCTCGTGGTGAGATACAACCACATCATGGGCGTGCATTTGAAGGCGTCGGGGCAGCTGTCTGCATCAGGGTCCTCGGGGTTGAAGGATTCGTCGTACAGCATCTCCGCCACAGCCAGCTCCCGCAGGTACTGGATGGCCTCATCCAAGGTGAACCAGGAGCGCAAGCGGGGCATTATGTACCCCTGGTAGCACTGCCTGACGGCGCCCAGCATTCGCTTCCAGAGGGTGAGCGTTTGGTCTTCCCCCCTGCAGATCATGCTGTCCACAGCCAACTGATTGCAGAGAGGTCCCAACAGGCGGAGATACCTGCCTTCCAACTGAACAGAATTGGCATCGTTGTCCCAGCAGCGCAGCAGCCACGCGGTGATCTTCTCGTGCTCAGTGCGGGTGAAACATTCCTGGTAGTGCTGAATGATTTCCTGGCTCAGAATTTGGGCTGATGGCTGCTCTTCTTCCTCCTCCTCTTCCTCCTCTTCCTCCTCTTCCTCAGAGGGATACCCTGAGAAGGACGGCAGAGGGATGGTAATCATTAACATCCAAAGGAGCGTCGGCTACAGGCATTGGAGGGGGGGGGGTTCCCATCCATGATCCTAAGGATCTACTTTTCTTAAAGAAATCCTCAAATCTGGAGCATGATGGAACTGCAAAGCTGAGAGATCAGAGCCCCAAGGGAGCCCATCGTCCCCCTCAGAGCCCCCATCCTACAGCTGGCGGAAATCCCACACCCAACAACAGGCAACCCCTGGAGGTGCTCAGCCTGAATATGGGTGAAAATCCCACTGTTTTGGGACACCTTGAAAGGAAATCTACAGTTCCATGGCATTCAGATGCTCCCCATTGAGGCTTAAGGAAAAGGATGGTGACCCAACATTTTGGGAGCAGCTGTGAGAAAACCTCTGTGGTATTTTTGGGGTGTTTTAGGGGGGTTTGGATGCTCACAGTTCAAAGGCTGAAGAAGTTGGGGGGGGTGGAACAAAAAAAACGAACAAACATGATTTTGGCACACACTGAAAGAAAACAATCATTTTTTTGGAGGGGGTTTTCAGGTGCTCACACTCTTGGGGCTCAGGATCCGGAGAGGTCTGCGGTGGCGTCGAGGGCCGTGATGGAGGGTCAGGAGGTTGCACTGGAGGGTCGAGGGGCATCAGCTCAGGGTAGGACACACGCGGAACGGGCATCCGACACATGGGACACGTCCACTGGCGCTGGAACCAGGACCGCAGGCAGCTATGGGGAAAAACAGACAATCCATAATCTCTCCCCTCTGGATAACCCCAACGGCGACCCCAAAATGGTGTGATTTCACCCCAAACCTGGTGTGGAAGACGTGGCAGCACGGCAGAGCCGTCACCTCCGTCCCCATCTCCTCGCGGCAGATGACGCAGCCGTTGTCCTCGGCCGGCAGCTCCTCCAGGGTGGCACCGGGGAGGCTGTGTGGGATGGAATTATGGGGCAAAATCCCCCCCACCTCCCATGGGGGCAATGAGGACGGCCCCGAGGCTCTCCATCCTCCCTCTTACCCATCATTTTTTTGTTCAAATACATCGTCAGTCAGGTTTAAGGATAACCAGAGCCGCCTTCTCTATCTATTAAGACTTCCCAGCCCATTTTTGAGGCAAAAATGAACCATCCCCCCCCCCAGTTTTGCTTCAGACAGGTTTGAGGATCCCCAGAACCTTCTTCTCTACCCTTAAGGTCTTCCCAATCCATTTTTTGGGACAGAAATGAACCATTTCCCCCAAATCTGGTTCCACTCACCTCAAGGCAGATCTCACTCCTCAAAAGAAACCAACAAAGTCAACAGGTATTTCCTCCTCGCCACAATCCATCATTTTTATAACTAATTAAAGTTTTAATTACATTTCAAGACATCCATCATCATCTTCTCTACCTACAAGCTCTTCCCAGCCCATTTTTGGGGGGCACAAATGAGCCATTTCCCTCGGATTTTGCTTCAACTTGTCTGAAGTTGGATCCCACCTCTCAGCACAAACCAACAAAGACACCTGAATCTGGAACCCCTAATTTTGTTTTGGCTCAACTCAAACTTCTGGTTAGATTTAGGGGTATCCACAATCCTTTCCCCCCACTCACAGGGTCTTCCCAACCCCCTTTGGGGGGGGGCAAAATGAGCCACTTTCCCCCCAGTTTTGCTTTATTCTGAGGCGGATCCCACCTGAAAAGCAGAGATGTCACCTCCAAGACCCCAAAAACGGGGAGGAAGGAGCGCTTATGGCACAACTCACAGCGTGCTCCCATTGAGACTGGCGAAACACGACGTGAAGAGATCCACTGCTGCTTTCCTGACGTTCCTGGAAGGAAACACGGGGCCGTGGGGGTGGTGAATGTGGCAGAAACAGCCCCCAAAACCAACAAACCCCAGAAGTTGTGACTTTCTGAACCCCAAACAACTCGAGCCATCTTTCCACCTCCCAACCGTCGCGTTGGCCACCAACGGAGCACTAAGCAACCTCAGTGGTGACACATTGAGCTGTGATTGGTCACAGTGACCCCCTAAGAACCCAAATTTGGGAAAAATTAGAGGAAAATGAGGTCCCAAAAGGAACTTACTTCATGGCCAGGTATGTGGGGTGGGCAGCAAAGAGGGGGAAGGTGCGGACTCCAATCATTTCGACTATGAATACCACGTAGAAAAGGAGCCTCATGAGACCTGGGGGGGAAAAAACCACGTTGGGTGCCGTTCTTGGCGTGGAATGGGAGCTCGGAGGGGCTCAAAATGTCCTTTTCTGAGATGAGAATGGGAGAAGTTGGGTCATGGGCAACCAAACCCATAATTCTGAGTGCTGGGGTTGAACAAACCCCAATTAAACCCCCAATTCTGAGTGCTGGGTTTGAATAAAACCCAACTAAACCCAAATCCTGAGTGCTGGGGTTGTTCAAAGGCTGAATCCTGAGGGTTGGAAATGGAGAAAACCCAAATCCTGAGCGCTGAGGTTGAACAAACCCCAACTAAACCCCAAATCCTCAGCACTGGGGTCAACCAAATCCCCAAACCCTCCGCTCTGAGCTCAAGTAAAACCCAAATCCCCAAAGCTGAGACGTTCTGAACCCCCAACACCTCTTTCTAACCCCTCCTTCCACCTCCCAACCATTGTATGGAGCCTTCGCCGACCTCAATGGCGACGCACCGAGTGGCCACAGCGACCCCCCAGGAGCCCAAAATGGGTTGAAAAAAGAGGAAAACAAGGCCTCGTACTGTCCAAGAAGGAGAACAGCAAGCAGATGTGTTTGTTCTCCTGCAGGACTCTGAAGTTGTCCTGGTAGCACTGCAAGTAACTGTTCGTGGTGGTGATCACCGAAACCGACAGGATGAAGTGCTGGGGAGAGGAGGGAGACACACAGACTGTCTGTCTGTCTGTCCCATGGGGGATTCTGCCCCCTGCAGGAGGAGGAGAAAGGCGGTACCTCGAAGAAAAAGAAGAGATGGAAGGGAGCGTAGTCGCTGAGGGAGTCGTGGAGCATGGTCAGTAACCCACTGACCACCATCAGCAAGAGCAGGGAGGCTGAAAGAGAAAGGGGGGAAACCTGCAAATGGAAAGGCTCCCCAACCCCATTGGACAGAGCCCCAAAGAGGTGGGAAAAAGCCCTAAAATCCAGAGATTTTGCCCCATTTCTCTTGTAGCCCCTAAGAGGTGGAAAGAGCCCTTAAAATCCACAGCGTTGCCCCATCCTCGTATAGCTCAGACTCCTAGAGGTGAAAGACACCCTTAAAATCCACTCACACTCCCCAGCGCTGAATTTGGGGTCACATTCAGCCCCCAAAGCTCGTTAACCCCCTACCAACACATCCCTGTACAGCCCCGCTAATTAAGCACCGAGCGCTCATTAGAATAACAAACCCACGAGCTCATCAGCCCCGCCAGCCCCACGCTTGGCTGCCCCATGCAAATTCAGCCCCAAATTATCTCTCCCAACCAGCTGGGGGTGCACAACAAACCCCAAACCCACGCTGCAAGGGGAAGGATGCGGCCCTGATGCTTATTGTGGGATGGGGCACCCGAAGCTTTGACTCACAGATGAAGCAGAAATGGAAGAACTTTGGGTAGGAAGGTCTGGAATATCTTTTCTCCGTCTGTAAGAAATGGGGATAGAGGGTGAGTCTGGCCCCCAAATGAACATTTTTGGTTTTTTTTGGGGGGGGGGGGGGCTAGGGCTGAGCGCTCACAAAGCCCACGTAGTTTTCAACCACACAGTGAAGGCATTTGAGGAAGGAGAGCAGGACGAGCTCAATCACGAAAGCAGAGTGCAGGTTGGTTAGGAAGGAGAGGAAGGCCAGGCTGCTCTCCCAAAAAATGAACCACAGGCGGTCTGTCAGGCTCTGTGGGGGAGAGAGGGAGGTGGGGGGGATGTGGGGACCCCAACTGGGGCCCTCAGAGCACTTAGAGGAGAGAGAAAGCCCTTAAAATCCCATTGTATTGTTCTGTCCTGCTGGAACCCAGCCCTAAATTGGTGAAAAATGCCTTGAAATTCAGTATTCTTGCCTCATTCCCATTGGATTCAGGTCCTTACTGGTGAAATAAACCCTAAAACCCAGTTGTGCTGTCATATCCCCATAGGATTTAGATCCTTGCAGGTGGAATAAAGCCTTAAACCCAATTACATCACCCCACTCCCATAGGATTCAGGTCCTTGCAGGTGGATTAGACCCATACACCCAGTTACGTTATCTCACTCCCATAAAATTAAGGTCCTTGCAGATGGAATAAACCCTTAAAACCCATCACATCACCCCACCCCTATGAAATTTAACTCCTCAGAGGTAAATAAACGCAGAATTCACTATTATTGCCTCTTTCCCATTGAATTCAGGTCCCCAAAGCTTAAACAAACCCCTCAAATCCATAATGCCCCCGTGGAGCTGAGCTCCTGACAGGGCCTACATCCCATAATACTGCCTCCTCCTCCCACCACAGGCCCCCCCCCATGTGCTCACCGCCATCTCCTGCAGCACACAGGAGGGGAGTGGAGGAGCTGCGGGGAGAAAGCATGGCCAAGTGTCAGAGCCAGGGCCAAAGGACCTCAAATTGGGGGAAACGGGGGCAAAAGAGGGGGGAAAGCATCGTTAGGGGCTGAGCTGCACAAGAATGGGGGTGAGAATGTGGGAATGAGACAGAAAATGGGGTTATGGGGCAAAAAGGGGGGGGGAACGGGGCGAGAGGGGCAAAACGAGGATGGTAATGGAGACATGGGGGCAAACTGGATCCAAATGGTGCCAGAATGAGGCAAAAATGGGGTTATGGGGCAAAAGGGGGGGGAAGGAAACTCAGAAGGACACAGTGAACGAGGTCAGGGCGCTTCAGTATCAAACGAGACAAAAAATGGGGCTGGGGGGCAAAAAAGGGCAGAAGTGGGGCAAAGGTGGGGCAAAAAAGGGGAGGGGGCTGAACTACGGACCCCCAAATGCACCCCTTCCCTTTCCTCAGCCCCAACCCCCCCCACCCCTTCAGACCCTCAGGACCGCCCCCCCCAAGCGACCCTCAGCACCGCATCCCCCAGACCCAAATTCCTCCGTCCCGCCCCTCCACCGCTGCGCGCCCTCCTTCAGGGCCGCTCCTCCGTCCCCGGAAGTCCCTCGGAGCGCGACACCGCACTTCCGGTTGGGCCGCACCACTTCGCCTTTTAATGCGGGGGAACCCAAATTTTCACTTCCTCTCTCCGTTCCCCCCCCAGACAACTCCTCCCTCCCCATTTTTCTCTACGTGAATATCTCCACTGTTTCCCTCTGCAGTGTTACGGCGGTAAAAGCTCCTCACTCCCCCCACAAATCCAACGGTTCCCCCCCGCTCCGTTCCCGCACTTGGTACGGTCCGAACTGCCTCGCACGAAGGGGCGGCAATGGCAAGAGTCCCGTGTCTCGCTCTGATTGGCCCGCCCGCGCGGAGCTCAGCCTATCAGAAATGCCTTCTCTTTCCCTCTTGCTTTTGATTGGTTGTCACCACCCTCACGTCCCGCCTTCACACGTTTGACAGACTGCAAAGCGTGAAGCAGAGGGGTACAGCAGGTGGCTTCACCTTTTCGCGCTTTTGATTGGTCGGTGGGGCGGGCAAGCGGCCAATAGAAGGTGGTGCTCACTGAGGGGGCGGGGCTAACTTTCGTCCCGCCCATCGCGCTGAGGAGGAGGGCGGGGGAGGGAAAAAGGCGGGAAGGGCGGCTGGGGGGTTGTGTGCTGCTCTGAGGAAAATTGGTTTTTTCTCCGTTTTCTGAGGGAAGAAATGGGGCGTCACGAGGTAAAGTTCCCTGAGTGCCCTTTTGGGGATGGAAAGAGTCGTTTAGAGCCTTTTTGTGGTGTTTTTGAGCGGGATTTTGGGGTGAAAAGGGTGGAAAACGGTACTGCTCTGTGAGGGGGAAGAAATAACGCTGCAGTTTTCTCTCTTTTTCAGTCAGGTAATGTGAATTTTGTGGAAATAATGCTTTTTTTCCTCTCATTTTCTGTCAGAAGTCATCAGTTGTGGGGAAATAACACTTTCTTTGTTTCATTTTCTGCCAGAAACTGTAAATGATGTGGAAATAATGCTTTTTACCCCTATTTCCTATCAAAAACCATAAAATATGAGAATATAACCCTTTTTTCCCCCATTTTCTTTCAGAAAATGTAAAATTATCTGCAAATAATCTCTTTTCCCCCATTTTCTCTCAGGAAAATCCTCCCTCCAGCGACCAGCGAGGGCCCCTCAGCACTGCTCTGGGATAAGGACCACAAATGCTCATTTCCTCTGTTTTTTTCTCAGCTTTTGGTGCATTTTTCACTCTTTCCGCCTGCTTTCATGAGGGCAGTGGGCACCTCCTCATTTATTTGAGTAGAAAAACGAGGAAACTTGCAGATTTTTTATTATTTTCCCCTTTTTATGGTCACAAATGAAGGAACTTCCCCTCCCATGACGGAGAAAACTTTTCAGCACTTCAACCCCAATAATGGGCCCTTTATTGGTTATTATTTCACCTCGTTGCATTGGCTTTTACTCATTTACTGCTTTGCTCCTTCAGTCTCAATAATTACATTTCCTTATCTCCATCTCAACCAGTAAAACCAAATTTAAGTGCTTTATTTACCCCTTTTTCGCTTTTATTTCAGCTCCTGCACCCAACAGATGGCATCTATCAGAGCCCTTTGGACCCCTCCGAGGTTGACATCCCCTCCTAATATGAAAATACCCAGATTTCAGCATTAATACATCTTTATTTTTTAAAAGAAATTCCTTCATTTTAACCAGATTCCTTCGTTTTAACACAGATTTAAGTGTCTGAAAGCAGACTTTATCCCTTCGGAAGCACAGATCTCAGCTCCACCTTCACAGCACTTTGGATCCTTTCACTTTTCACTACAAATATGTACATAAATCTTACCTTTTTCACCTTAAATGTCCTCCTCAGGTGCATTTTGAGGGGTTTTAGGGGTTTTTAATGGGTGTTGAGCTCGTTAGGGCTGATTGGGGTGGGGGGAGTGTCTATTGTTTGTGGGGGTACAGATGGTGGTAAAAAGTTTTGGGGCAAAATGGGGGGAAATGGGGTAAAATAAGGGGGGAAAGGGACAGAATGGGGGGGAGTTGGTGGGGTGGAAATTGGGGGGACAGGGGGCAAAAAGGGGGAGGGGGAAAACGGGAAGAAATTGGGGATGGAAACAAAATGGGGGGGAGGAGGGGATGAAATCAGGAGAGAGGAGGGGGAAAGGGATGTGAAATTGGGGGGCAAAATGTGGAGGGAGGGTTGGGTGTGAAATTAGGGGGGAAAGAGGAGGGGATGAAATTTAGGGGAGAGGGTGAAAATGGGGGGAATGAAATTGGGGGTGAGAGGACGGGAATGAAAGGGGAGGGGGGAAATTGGGGGGAGAGGAGAGTGTAATGAGTGGGATGAAATGAGGGGAGAGGGAAATTAGAGGGGGAGGGGGTGAAATTGGGGGGAGGACAAAATTGGGTGGGTCTCAGTTTGGGGCTTGGGGGGTTTGGGGTGTTTGTTGGGGGGAGTCTCGGGTTGTGGGGAGGGGATTGGGGCATTTTGGTGCTGGGGGGGGTGGGGGTCCAGTTTGGGGTTTAGGATTCAGGGTGTTAAAATGCGTGGGGAGGGGGGGGTGGGTTTGGGGTGTCAAAGTGGGGGAGTGGGGGGGGTCTCAATTTGGGTGTCAAAATGGGGCGGTCTGGGGGTTTCCTTTTTGGGGGGGGGGGTCATTTTCTTCATCAAGATCTGGGGGTATTTTGCTCAATTTAGGGGGAGGCTTCAAGGATCTGTTTCCTCCTTCCCTTCTCCCCAGGGCACCACAAAGGACCCCCCCTCCACCCCACCCCAACCAGGCACCCAGAGACCCCCCCGGGACCCCCCCAGGAGCCTCCATTTGCACCGCCACGAACGCGAGGCCTTCTTCGCCCTGCTGGGTAAGCACCAAAAACACCCAAAAAAACACCAAAATTCACCATTTTTTTTGCTATTTACCCCAAATCTGACCCCCGAAAAAGTAAACATTCACCATTTTTCACCATTTACCTCAAAAAAAGAAAAAAGAAAAAAAAAAAAAACCTAAAAAATTATCCCATAACTCTGTTGTTGTTTCTCCTCCAGAGGACAGCGTGGTGCAGGAGTTTCTCTCCACAGATGTCTGCTATAGGATTTCTGATAAGGTAGAAACACCCAGTCCCCTTTGTAACCGTTTTCCCCTTTTTTTGACCCAAATCTACGCTTTATTTTTCTGACTTTTCCTCTTTTTTCAGTACTTATTGGCCATGGTGCTGACGTACTTCAAGCGCGCCGCGCTGCCCACCAGCGAATACACCCGCATCAACCTCTTCACTGCACTGTACGTCTGCTTGTTAACACAGCCCTCGTTAATTAGCGGGCTCCTAACGAGGCGCTCATTAATTAATAAGCTTCTAATGAGGCTCAGAAGAAAATTGGGGGGGAGGGATGGGGGGCCAAACTCAAACTGAATGCATGCTGGAGTTCTTGCTTTCTAAGCAAGAGTGCTGGCTTTCTAAGCATGCTGGAGTGCTTGCTTTCTAAGAGGGGTGGCTGCAAAACGTGGGGGTTGTGTGTCTGCCCCCCCTCAGTTTGGGGTGGAGTTTGGGGGGTATCCCCCCCAATTTGGGGCTGGATGGGCTTTGAGGGTATTCCTCCCTCAATTTGGGGTGGGGCTTGGGGGGATCTCCCTCTCAATTAGGGGCTGGTTGGAGATTTGGGGGCATCCCCCCCAAATCTGGGGTTGGGGGCTCAGGGTTGTCCACCCTTCATTTTGGGGTGAGGTTTGGGGGTGTCTCCCCCCCCCAGATTTGTGATAAAGGCTTGCAGGTTCCCCCCCCAAACTGGGGGACTTGGGGATCCCACCACCCAAATTAGGAGTTGGAGGTCTTCCCCTCCTCCCTACTTGGGGTCCTTTTGGGGTTTCCTTCTTTCCCCCCATATTTGGGGCTGGGGTCTTGGGGTTCCCCCCCAGTCCAAACAGTTGAATTTTAGGGTGTTCCCCCCTCCCCCCCAGATACCTGGCCAACGACATGGAGGAGGACGAGGAGGAGCACAAGTACGAGATCTTCCCCTGGGCTCTGGGCCGGGGCTGGCGCCGCCTCTTCCCCCGCTTCCTCCGCCGCCGTGACCGCCTCTGGGCCCGCATGAGATACAGGGCTGCGGTCAGCAGGCACTGCTGCGACGAGGTCAGCCCCCAAATCCCCTCATCTCATCCCCAAATCCCCTCATTTCCATCCCAAAATCCCCTCCGGGTGGGTGGGAATGGAGAGGAGATGGGCTGAGCGGTGATGGCACGGAGCTCGAGCTCCATCTCTGCTTTCAGGTGGAGCGTTCCCCATCCAAACCCAAAATGCTTCTTTTTGGAATGTGCTTTTCCATTCTTAACTGATTTTGGGGGGAGATTTGAGCTCAGTCTTAAGTCTAGAAAGTGGCATTTTGGGGCTCTGCCGCCAAATTCTGACCCTTGATGCGAAGCAAGCACCATTGTGGTGACCCCACATCACTCCTGCCCCATTGAGCCCCCTATCCCCCCACTCCCCCACCATTAACCCCCCAACTCCTCACCCCACCAAATCCTCATCTCCCTCCCTTGCCCTCCATCAATCCCCCAACCCCTCACTCCCCCCCATTAACACCCCAACCCTTCACCCCCCACTCCCCATTAACCCCTCATCTCCCCCCGATGCCCCCCATTAACCATCTCTCCCCTATTTATCCCCCAACCCCTCGCTCCCCCTCCATCCCCCCACTAACCCCCAAACCCTTCACTCCTTCCCCACCCCCCCGTTTTTACCCAGATCCCCTCATTTCCCCCCCCATTTTTCAGATCATGGCCTCCGACCCCTCGCACTGGGCCTGGCTCCGTGAGCGCCCTGCGCAGCACAGCGGTGCCACACGCTCCTATGGAAGAGACCCCCGGGACCCCCAGCCCTCCGGCTGCCCCCGCTGCTGCCCACCCCCCCCCACCGCCCCCCGGGAGGAAGAAGAGGAGGAGGAGGAAGAGCACAGCACTCCATGGCCGCCCTCTGTGGTCATCCTCCCGCTGCAGAGTACGTCCCCGCTTTCCAACGGTGCCGAAACGCGTTGATTTCACCCTAAAAATCAGCCGGGGGGGGTGGGGAGGGGGGCTGAGATTGGGGTCTGCATTCCCAACGCTTTCCTGGCAGCTCACGGTGCTGATTTCTGCAGTTTTTAACCCAAAATCTCTTTGTTTGGTGTCACACTGAGCTGCTTCTCGGTATTGATGTTTTTGGGGGTGGTTTTCTCTATTTTTATGATTCACGAGGAGGAAAAAAAAAAAAACAAAACGTTCCAGACCCAAAATCTTTTGGATTTCTGCTCAGTGTCACCGATCTGATGCTGTCTTCAATCAATTTTGCCCTTTTTCCCCATTTTCAGCCCCAAAAGTCGCCCTTCTCTCTGTGTGTCACACAGGGGGGTCTGCGTCTGAGATTATGCGTAAAAAGAAGGAAAAAAAAACAAAAAGAAAAAGAACCATTATGAAGTATTAAAAACAGTTCTTTTTGCACTTTGGGTGTCGGGTTGGAGAAACAGAGCAAAATTTGGGGGAAAGAGTGGAAAAGAAAAGGGAAACTTGTGTGGAAAAGGGGGATTGGAGGGGAAATAGAAGTGCTGTTTTTTGTTGGTGCAGTGGCTGAATGCGTGACCCCGACTGTCACACGTGTGTCACATCCGTGTCCTGGCCTTGCACACATGTCCCAGACTGTCCCATGCATATCTTGCCCCTACACACGTGTCCCAGCCCTACACAAATCTCATAGTGGCACACGCATGTGCCACGTGTGTCCTGGTCTGATACGTGTCCAGATTGCCACACATGTCCCAGACTGTCACACGTGTGTCACACGTGTGTCACACGCATGTCCTGGCCCTGCACACCAGTCCCAGACTGCCACATGTATGCGGCCCCATTCCCACCTGTCCCATACATGTACACACACGTGTCCTAACCCCACATACGTGTGCCCTGCCCCACACATGTACACACATGTTCTGGCCCCACACACGTCCCGCCCCCTGCCCCCCTCCCCCATTGCAGCAATGCAGCAAACCCCCGCAGTGCTCCGCCGTGGTGCCGACCTCCCAAACCCCACAAACTGCCCCAAAACCTCGGCCCCTCCCCCCCCCCTCCAAAAAACCTCTTCATTTCCCCCTCAACCCCCTCCCTCCCCCCCTGCTGCCCCTCCTTTGGGGCGGAGCTCGTGGGGAGGAGTCTCATTGTGGGCTGGGGGGGGGTGGGGTGGGGGTACAGCCCGGCCTCACCCTGCGGCTGAAGGAAGAGTTCTCATTTTTCTTCTTTTTACCCCAAATCTGCAGTTTTCCAGCGCGGTGACCCCCCCCCAAAAAGTAAAACAGAGGTACGTCCCCGCGGTGACCCCCACAGAACCCACAGATCCTATGCATCCCCCTCCCCAAATCGGTCCCTATGGGGCCGGGGGGTTTCTTACACAACGGTCGGATCGGGGCAGGAAAAGGAGGAAATTGGGGCAAAAAAACACAATTTTGGGGAAACCAACCAACCAAAAAAAGCACCAAACCCCCCGAGATTTGGGGTTGTTTGGCAGCGTTTTGGGGCTGGGAGCACTGCAGTTCCGTATTTGGGGCCGAGTGCCGTTCAAAGCAGGAAGGAGTGCTATGGGAGGAAAGTTTTGGGGTTAAACGAGAAAGATCTGAGGCTTTTAAAGTTTTTACCCCCAATTCGGCCTTTTTCCCACTTCCCCCCCCATTTTTCTGTCCTTTTGGCAGGGCTTTTTTTTCCTTCTCTTTTTATGGGGGAAGTGCTGGATGGAGAGCACACAGCAGCACCTGCTGGGATGCTTTGCTCTCAGAAATGGGGCAAAAAGAGGCAGTTTTGGTTCTGTGGCTCTTTTAGCCTCAGATCTGGGTTCTTTGGCCCCACAGCTGGGTTACTTTACCCCCAGATAGGGTTATTTTGGACTCAAAATGGGGTTGTTTGGCCACAAAATTGAGTTATACGGCTGCAAAAAGGGGTTCTTTGGCCCCAAAATGAACTTATTTGGCACCAAAAATGGGATCGTTGGCCCCAAATCTGGATTATTTCGGCCCCAAAATGGGTTTTTCGAGCCTGAAAAGTAGAGAGGAGGAAAGTGTGGGGAGCAGCAAAACATTTTGTTTTGGGGGGGACGTGTGTAAAGGAAGGGGTGTGTGGTGCCCCCCAAAGTGAGGAGGGGTCCTCGTTAATGGGATCCTCGTTAATGGGATTCCTCATTAATGGGGTTCTCATTAATGGCGGCTTCTTAATTGGGCGTCTTAATGGGGTCGGGGCATGGGGTGCAGGAGGAAATCACTCTCATTATAGGATTATGAGGCCTCAGTCTCACCCCAAAATGCTTCCTGGGGGAGGTCCTACTGCTGACCTCAGCCCCTCCCTCATTTTGGGATGAATTTGGGCGATTTTGGGTCACAAACCCCCCAAGGATTCCCTGCAGAATCTTTCATTTTTGATGCATTTCAGGCTGCACACCCCAAACTCTTTCTGGCCACAATTTGGGGTCAGCATTGCCAGCCCCCCCACCCCAGCACTAATGACCACTTAATGAACCTCCCCACACCTAATTAACCCCCCCCCCCCCCAGCACCTCGTTAAGCCTAATTAAACTTTTTGCACACCACACAGAGCTGCCCCCGTTCCCTTTTGGGGCCGTTTCCCTTCGTTTCCCTTTAAACTCAGCCCCTTTTGGGGGCACGTGGGTTGTTTGTTTCCTTTCCCAATCAATATTTTTAATGAACGCATGCACGTAATTAATTAATTAACAGATATTGTTAATTGTTGCTGGCTGTTAGGAGGTTAAATGGGGCTATTTTGGGCTCCTGCTCGGGTTGCAGTTCCCCAGCAGCTGCTGTGGGGCCGCAGTGGGATCCAGCGGCTTTCCCTGCTTCCCCCCAAAATTCACCACTTCCCGGCACCAAAATCCCCCACATTTGCCCCAGATTTACCCCAAACCCACCTGCAGCCACATCCAGCCCAAAATTTGTAGCTTTTTGTTATTTCCCTCCCTCTTCTTTTCCCTTAACTTGTCAAATTTACCCCAGATCCTCTTTGGGTCCCGTATAACAAATCTTTTTTCACCCCATTTGCTCACAGACCCCCAAATTGACCGGAATACCCCAAAATTCCCCAAAATCCCCTTATCCTTTTTCACCCCATCTGCTCACAAACCACAAAACACGCTGAAATAGCCCCAATTGGACCAAAATACCCCAAATTTACCCCAAAACTCCCTCTGGCCCCACACAATAAATCCCTTTTTCCCCCCATCTGCTCACAGACCCCAAAATGGACCAAAATGACCCCAAATTCCCTATAGGAATGGGATTAAAGGAAGGAATCCTCACAGCCCCATTCCTTCTCAACCAGACTCCCCTAAACCGAGCTGTGCTAATTAGTGGCATTAATTAAAGTGATGTTAATGAAGAGACCCCATAATGTTGACCCCATTGTTTTGGGTGTTCTGTGACTTTGGTTTTCAGGAAGCCATAATGGGGCAAAAAAGGGGAAAATGAGTCATGAAGTCAGTTCTTATTAACGAACGCTGTGCTCTGGAGTGTAGTCTCCCAGATGAGGCCGTGCTAATTAGCAGGGCTGCTAACGGAGATCCCTTAAAAGGGTCCTAATGAAGACCTTGTTGGCTTCAGTTGGGTGTTGCCTGACTTTGGGTTTTGGGGTAACGAAGCCATAATGGGGCAAAAAGGGGGAAAAGTAGTTAACGAAACCAATTGCTATGAATGAATGCTGTCCTGTGAAGTGGTTTCTTCCAGATGAGGCTGTGCTAATTAGCAGGGCTGCTAACGAAGATCCCTTAAAAGGGTTTTAACAAAGACCCTGTTGACTTCAGTTGGGCGCTCTGTGACTTTGGGTTTTGGGGCAATGAAGCCATAATGGGGTAAATAAGGAGAAAAATATTAACGAAACCAATTGTTATGAATGAATGCTGTGCTCTGGAGCCTTCCGAATGGGGCCGTGCTAATTATCAGGGCTGCTAATGAAGATCCCTTACAAGGGCCTTAACGAGGACCCTGTTGGCTTCAGTCGGGCGCTGAATGACTTCAATTTTTGAAGCAACGCAGCCATAATGGAGCCCAAAACTTTGCCAACGAGTCAACAAAACCCATTTTTACGCCCCCCCGCCACCTCCCCGGGGCCACTTTTCACCATTTTCCCCCTTTTTCCCCCCGTTTCCCAGGCGGAGGATGGCAGAGCAGCCCATAGTGCCCGTCTTCTGCACCGGGGTGTCGGCGCAGGTGCAGCGGCAGCGTGCCAAGGCTCTGGGCCTGGGGCAGCACCAGAACGCCGTGCGCTTCCACGGCCAGGACTACGCGGCGCTGCGCGACGACTGCCTGCGCTCCGGGAGCCTCTTCAGGGACGAAGCCTTTCCCCCTTCTGCCTCGTCTCTGGGTTTCCAAGAGCTCGGCCCCGGCTCTTCCAAAACCCGCGGCGTGACGTGGAAGAGGCCGACGGTGAGCGTTAATTAACGTCTAATTAACCCCTGTTCGTTGTGTCGCCTTCCGATTGATTTCCCGTTGTTGGGAGCCCGACACACCGTGTGGTGGAATTCGGTCGGTTGGCCTCGTTAAAGCTTCCCCTTTTTTGGAGTTAATTTGGGTTAAAGTCGTCGGTTCTCTCATTCAAACCCCATGCGAGGTGAGGAAAAAAGGGGAATCTCCCAAAGTTGGCCATTTTTCATTGATTCCCTCATTAAAACCCCCCTTGGAATGAAGAAAAAAGGGGAATGCCCCGATTTTGTGCCATTTTTCATTGATTCCCTCATTAAAACCCCCCTTGGAATGAATAAAAAAGGGGAATGTCTCGATTTTGTGCCATTTTTCATTGATTCCCCCATTAAAACCCCATTTGGAATGAAGGAAAAAAGGACAATATCCCAATTTCAGCCATTTTTTACCATTATCTTAGGGCTTTCCCCCTCTTTTTGCCCCCTTGGATATCCCAGTGTTGGCCATTTTTCACTGATCCCCTCATTAATAACCCCTTTTGGGGTGATATCCCATTAATTTGGGTCTGACCCCCACAAGTGATTAAATTCATCTATTCCTCCATTAAAATCCCATTTGAGGTGCAAAAAAAGGGTCACATATCCCAGTTTTGGCCATTTTTCCTCATTCTTTTGGGACTTTTCCCCTCTTTTTGCCCCTTGAATATGCCCCAGTGTGCATAAATTCCCCTTTAATTTTTGTATAATCATTTTTTATGCTCATAAAGCTCTCAGAAAAATCATCAATCCCACTCTTTAATCCCCCCTAGAGCGCAGAAAAAGGGGAAATATCCCAATTTGGGGATTTTTTAATTGTTCCTTTCTGGGTTTACCCCTCTTTTTGCCCCCTGTATCTCCCAATCTGTGCAAGTTTCCCTTTGATTTCGATATAACCCCCTTTGATGCTCATTATATTCACAGGAACATCACCAATGGGGAAACGTCCCCATTTTGTTTTTTTCCCTCCTCATTTTGGGTGATTTTCCCCTCTTTTTGCCATCCAGGAGCTGTGTAGGAACCCAAAGTTCATCGTGGACGGAGCGACGCGCACCGACATCTGCCAGGGAGCGCTGGGTAGGGAGAGCCAGCTGCTGCTGTACCTCACCTGGGGGCTCTGGGGGCAATGCTGAGCGCCTGGGGGGCGGTGCTGGCCATTTTGGGGTCAGCATTGTCAATTTTGGGGTCGATGGTCACCATTTTGGGGTCAGTGCTGACGATTTTGGGGTGGATGTTGAACAATTTTGGGAACCGTCTTGACAGTTTTGGGGCTGATGGTCACAATTGCAAGTTTTTGGACTCTTTTTTTCTGCACAGTTTGGGGTCATTTTTTTGCACTTTCTCCAGTCTTTTTTTTTTTTTTTTTTTTTTTTTTCCCTGCAGTTTTTGGGATGTTTTTTCTGCACATTTTGGGATTTTTTTGCACACTTTGGGGTTGTTTTTATTGCAAGCTTTGCGGTCAGTTATACACAATCACAGCTTGCTTGATGGACTGAATTCTCTCCCTTCTGCACCCCATAGCATCACTGTGGGATCCCCTAAAGACCCCCAGGGCATGAGGACCCCACGGGAAAGCACCAGCAGCCCCAAAAACCCCTTTTTTCACCCCAAACCCGCAGGTGACTGCTGGTTGCTGGCAGCCATCGCGTCCCTGACGCTGAATGAGGCCATCCTGCACCGCGTGGTGCCGCACGGGCAGAGCTTCCAGGACGGCTATGCTGGGATCTTCCACTTCCAGGTCTGCTCCTTCTCTCCCCAAAACCCCCCAAAATGGTTTTTTTGGGGCTCACTTTGGTGTTTTCCACCCCAAAATGGGGTTTCTCTCTCTGTGGGTGCATTGCAGCCGTGAGTCACCCTCTGTTCGGGTTGGGCACTGCAGGGTGGGGGCCATAAATGGGTGTTTCCCCCTCAAAATAACCCCACGTTTATCCTGGGGACAGGATTATTCTGGCTGCTTAATGAGTTCTGGCTGTTAATTATTGCTGGAGCGGAAGAAGAGGGCGGGTTTTAGTTAATTACTGCTCTTATGGCAGCAAAGAGGGATCAGCTCCCCCTGCAGGGGAAAAGGGGAGAATGCAGTGAGCCCCACAGCACCTTTGGCCTCCTCCTCCCCCTCCTTCGTGCAGCTTCTTCCTTCCTCCTCTTCCTCCTTCCATTCTCTTCCTCCTCCTTCTTTCCTCTTCCTTCCTCCTCCTCCTTTCTTCCTCTTCTCCTCCTCCTTTCTTCCTCTTCCTTCCTCTTCCCTCCTCTTCTTCCTTCCTCCCCTTCTTTCTCTCCTCCTCGTTCCTTCACAGCTTTTGGGCTCTGACTTCCCCACATTTGAGCATTGATGTTCTCAATTCCGGGGTCAGTTTTTGCCAGTTTTGGGATTGGATTTCCCAATTTTGGGGTCTATTTTCGCAATTCCAGCTTTTTATTTTTGGCTTTTTTTTTTTTTTTTTTATTTCAATTGGGGATTTGGGGGTTGATTTTCACAAATCCTTCCCTTCTCCTTGTTTTCCTTCCCTCTCCCTTCTTCCTCCCTCCCCCCCTCTCCTCCCTCTCCCCAGATCTGGCAGTTTGGTGAGTGGCAGGACGTGGTGGTGGATGATTACCTGCCCACCAAGGATGGCAAGCTGCTCTTCGTTCACTCTGCTGAGGGCACGGAATTCTGGAGCGCTTTGCTGGAGAAGGCCTACGCCAAGTACAGCCTGACCCCAACCCCGCCTTTATTTTGGGGCAAAACACCCCAAAAATGGCTCCAAACATGACATTCTGCAGGGTGAACGGCTGCTATGAAGCGCTGTCGGGCGGCAGCACCTCGGAGGGCTTCGAGGATTTCACTGGGGGGGTCACAGAGTGGTACGACCTGCGCAAACCCCCCCCAGACCTCTACCAGATCATCCTGAAGGCGTTGGAGAGGGGATCCCTGCTGGGGTGCTCCATCGATGTGAGCTGCTTTGTGGGGTCAAAAAAGGCGTTTTGGGGGGGGGGGGGGAGGGAAGGGGGGATATAGGGGGAAAGGGGGAGGGGTGGAGAGAGGAGAAGAGGGGAGAAATGGGGAGAGGAAGAGGGGGAAAAAGGGGAAAGGGGGAAAAGGGGAAAGGAAAAAGAAGGGAAAATGGGAAAAGGGGAAAGGAAGAGGAGGGGAAAGGAAGAGGAGGGGAAAGGGGGAAAGGAAGGGGGGGAAAAGTGGGAAAGGAAGAAGGGGGAAAAGAGGAAAGGGGAAAAAGGGGAAAAGAAGAAGAGAAGAAAGGGGAAAAGGAAGGGGGGGAAGGGAAAGGGGAGAGAAGAATGGAAAAGAGGGGGAAAGGGGGGAAGAGGGGAGAGAAAGTGAGAAGAAAATAGGGAAGAATTGGGGAAAAGGGGGGAGAAGGAAAAAGGAGAGGGGAGAAATGGGAAAAAGGGGGAGAAAAGGGGAATGTGGGGGAGAGAAAAGTAGAGAAGGGGAAAGAAATGGGAGAAAAGGGGAAAAGAGGGGAAATGGGGAGCAAGGAGAGTAAAAAGGGAGAGAAAAAGAGAGAAAAGAGGGGAGAAAGGGGGCAAGAAAAGGGGAAAAAGGGGAGAAAATGTGAAAAGTGGGAAGAAAGGGGGGGAATTTGTGTGGTTTTCCCCCAGAATATCTCGTTTCCCCGCAGATCACAAGCGCCTTCGACATGGAGGCGGTGACGTTCAAGAAGCTGGTGAAGGGCCACGCCTACTCAGTGACGGGAGCCAAGCAGGTGAGAGCTGCCACCATTTTGGGGCCAAATCCCCCAGTTTTGGGTCACGGCCCTCATGGTGCCCTTTGCAGATCAGCTACCGAGGGCAGTCGCTGGGTCTGATCCGCATGCGGAACCCGTGGGGGGAAGTGGAATGGACTGGAGCCTGGAGCGATAAGTAAGGCCGTACCCTTCGTTAGCGTTAATTAACGAGGCGGGGGGCACTGATGGGCTGATGGCTGTTGGTTGTCTCAGCTCCTCCGAGTGGAACGCGGTGGAGCCGGCGCTGAGGCAGCAGCTGATGGTGAGAATGGAGGATGGGGAGTTCTGGTAAGTGGGGGGAAAACAAAACAAAAACCCTTGTCTTGACCAGTTTGTGTCCCCAAAAATGGAAAAAATCCCTTTTGGAGGTGATTTTATCCCAAAGGAACAGGGTTAGCATTGGTGGGAACCTTTTTGAGGTGATTTTCCCCCAAAGGAACGGGGTTAAGCAGGGCTGGGGACCTTTTTGAGGTGATTCTGTCCCAAAGGAGCAGGGTTAAGCATTGGTGGAAACCTTTCCTTGCCCCCAGGATGTCGTTCCGGGATTTCCTGAGGGAGTTCACCCGCCTGGAGATCTGCAACCTCACCCCGGACGCCCTGCAGTCCCGGAAGTTCCGCAAGTGGAACACGCGGCTCTTCGACGGCTCCTGGCGGCGCGGCAGCACGGCTGGCGGCTGCAGGAACTACCCTGGTCTGCTGCCTCTGCCTTTCCTCTTCCTCTTTTCCCCTTCCTTTTCCTCTTTTCCCCTTCCTCTCTTCCCCCTTTCTCTTTTTTTTCCCTTCCCCTTCCTCTTTTCCCCCTTCCTCTTTTCCCCCTTCCTCTTTTCCCCCTTCCTCTTCTCCCCCTTCCTCTTCTCCCCCTTCCTCTTCTCCCCCTTCCTCTTCTCTCCCTTCCTCTTCTCTCCCTTCCTCTTCTCCCCCTTCCTCTTCTCCCCCTTCCTCTTCTCCCCCTTCCTCTTTTCCCCCTCCTCCTCCCATTTCCCCTTCTTTCCTTTCTCCCCCTCCTCCTTCCTTTCCCCCTTTCCCCCCTCCCCCCCTTTTTTCTCCCCATTTCCCACCTTCCCCCTTTCTCCTCCCCCCTTTTTTACCTCTCCCCGCTCTCCCCACAGCCACCTTTTGGATCAACCCCCAGTTCAAGATCTGCCTGGAGGAGGTGGACGACGATGGGGACGATTTTGGTGGCCGTGAGCCGGGCTGCAGCTTCCTGCTGGCCCTCATGCAGAAACACCGACGGCGCGAGCGCCGCTACGGGAAGGACATGGAGACCATCGGCTTCGCTGTCTACGAGGTGTCCGTCTGTCCGTCCCTCTGTCTGTCTGTCTGCTGCTCATCCCTCTGTCTCTCTGAGGCTTGTCTGCCTGCCTGCCGCTCGTCTGCCTGTCTCTTGTCCCTCTGTCTGCCACCCTCTCGTCTCTCACTTGTCTGTCTGCCACCCTCTTGTCTGTCTGTCTCCTCATCTTTCCATCTGTCTTCCTCCCCCTTGTCTGTCTGCCTCTCTGCTGTCCTCTGCCTCCTCTTGTCTGTCTGTTTGCCACCCTCTTGTGTGTCGGTCTGCCTGCCTGTCTGATGTCCTCTTGTCTGCCTGTCTGCCTTTCTGCCTGTCCCTGCCTGTCTGTCCGCCTGTCCTCCCACCTCCCCACACCCCCCCTCACCCCTCATCTCCCCTCCCACCCCCTTCAGGTTCCCCCTGAGGTTCGTACTCCTCCTCCTCCTCCTCCCGGCTCCGTCCCGGCGGTTCCTCCATCACACGGCAGTCACCACATCGGGCCGTCCCTCCTCCGCTCCGCCTTTTCCTCTCCCACCCCAACAGCACGTGGGTCGCTCCGGGCTCCACCTGCCGCGCGACTTCTTCCTGTCCAACGCGTCCCGCGCCCGCTCCGAGCAGTTCATCAACCTGCGCGAGGTCAGCACGCGGCTGCGGCTGCCGCCCGGCGAGTACATCGTGGTGCCGTCCACCTTCGAGCCCAACCGCGAGGGAGACTTCGTGCTGCGCGTCTTCTCCGAGAAGAAGGCGGGCACCGAGTGAGCCTCCTTCGTTAGCACTAACGAGCCCCACCTCCGCGCTGCCCCTGGGTCGGCGTCCCTCCCCACCCTGCTCTTCGTGCGCCCCAACGCGATGGTTTTCATCCATCCATCCGTCCATCTGTCCATCCATCCCAACGCGATGGTTTTCATCCATCCATCCATCCATCCATCCGTCCATCCACCTGTCCATCCATCCGTCCATCCATCCATCCCAACACAATGGTTTTCATCCATCCATCCATCCATCCCTCTGTCCATCCATCCCAACGCAATGGTTTTCATCCATCCATCTGTCCATCCATCCGTCCATCCACCTGTTCATCCATCCATCCATCCATCCATCCCAACACGATGGTTTTCATCCATCTGTCCATCCATCTGTCCGTCCATCCATCTGTCCATCCCGACTCATTGGTTTCCATTCATTCACCCCCACCCATTGGTTTTCATTCATCCATCCATCCATCCCAACCCATTGGTTTCCATTCATTCATTCACCCCAGTCCATTATTTTCCATTCATTCATTCATCCCAACCCATTATTATCCATTCATTCATCCCAACCCATTGGTTTTCATTCATTCATCCCAACCCATCATTTTTCATTCATTCACTCATTTACTCATTCATCCATCCATCCATCCATTCCCACCCAGTTATTTTCTTTCATTCATCCATCCATCCATCATTTCATTCATTCCCACCCACAATTTTTCATTCCTGTTTTTCTCCACAGAGAAATGGATGACAAAATTGAGGCGAAGCTCCCGGATGAGGTGAGGCTTTTTACCAGAAGTGCTCTTTTCTCCCTCAAAAGTGCCATTTTTGCTCTCTAAAGCACTACATTTTCCCCCAACCCCCATTTGTTCCCTTAAATCCTCTATTTTCCCCCCAAATCCTATTTATCTCACAAAAAAAACCTTACTTTTTCCACAGAAACCTCCATTTCTCCCCCCAAAAATCACTATTTTCCCCCCACACCCCATTTTTCCCCCCAAAACCCCAATTTTCCCCCCAAACCCAGTTTTCTCTGCCAAGAAACCTACTTCCCCCCCCAAAATCCCTATTTATCCCCCCAAAAAACTCATTTTTCACCCCTAACTACCTGTTTTCCCCTAAATACCCATTTTTTCCCCCTAAATACCCATTTTTCCCCCAAAAACCCCATTTTTTCCCCAAAACCCTTAACCCCCCCCAGAAAGCAAAACCTTCCCCCCTTCCCATCGCCGCCTCCTTTTGCCCAAAACTGCCCTTTTTCCCCCCAGAAAGTGCTGTCTGAGGCTGAAATCGATGAGAACTTCAAGCAGCTTTTCAGGCAGCTGGCGGGGCCGGTGAGAGCCCCTATGGGAACCACAGCCCCTTATGGGAACCACAGCCCCTTATGGGAACCACAGCACCCCTATGGGAACCACAGCCCCTATGGGAAACACAGCCCCCATATAGGAACCACAGCACCTTATGGGAGCCACAGCCCCTGTATAGGAACCACAGCCCCTTATGGGAACCACAGCCCCCATATAGGAACCACAGCCCCCCTATGGGAACCACAGCCCCCCTATAGGAACCACAGCCCCCCTATGGGAACCACAGCCCCTTATGGGAACCACAGCACCCCTATGGGAACCACAGCCCCCATATAGGAACCACAGCCCCCCTATGGGAACCACAGTCCCCATTTGGAACCACAGCCCTTATAGGAACCACAGCCCCTATAGGAACCACAGCCCCTATAGGAACCACAGCCCAATCCCCCTATAGGAGTAAAACACCTCACACCCCCTATAGGATGTGGGGACTATTACGGGATGCAGCCCTATGGGATGTAAGGGCTATTATGGGATGCAGCCCTGTGATCTCCCTTATAGGACATGGAGATCAGCGTCACGGAGCTGCAGACGATCCTCAACCGCATCATCGCCAAACGTGAGGGGGGGGGCAACACATTTTGGGCTGAAAACCCCCAAAAATGGTTCATTTGGGACCCAGAACAAAAACGTCTATTCCTGGGCTCCCTTTTTGGGTTCCAGTGTGAATTTTTGGGGTTTCTGATTGCAGATAAAGACCTGCGCACCAAAGGGTTCAGCATTGAGTCGTGCCGCAGTATGGTCAACCTGATGGACGTATCCTCCTCTTTTTTGGGGCACTTTCCCCCTTTTTGCCCATTTTCCTCTCATTTGGGGATTTTCCCCATCCTTTTTTAGGGCTTTTTCACCATTTTGGGCTATCCAGATCCCATAATCCTCCTATTTCACTCTTTTGTAGGGCTTTTCAGCTGCTCTGGGTTTATTAGCTGTTATTTTGGGGGGGTTCATTCTTTGTTTTGGGGGGTTTTGTCCTTTTTGGGATTTTTTTTGTCTGGCTTTGGGGCTTTTTGTCTGGTTTTGGCTTTTTTTTTTGGTCTTTTTGGGGGCTTCTAATGTATTTTTAGGTCTTCTTGTCTGATTTTGGGATCTTTTGTCTGATTTTGAGGCTCTTCATCTGATTTTAGGGTTTTTTTGTCAGGCTTTGGGGCTTTTTTGTGTTTTTTTTGGAGTTTTTGTCCTTTTTTTAGTCTGCTTTTGAGGCTTTTTCTCTCTTTTTGAGTTTTTTCCATCTGTTTTGGGGCCTTTTTATCTCTTTTGGGGGCCTTATATCCATTTGGGGTACTTTTTTCCATCTGTTTTGGGGTTTTTCTTGTATTTTGGTTATTTTTGTGTATTTTTCCTGCACCTTTTCACACATTTTATCTTTTCCTCACCAAATTTTGAGGGATTTTCACCTTTCTGTGTTCTTTTTCCCCCACTTTTTTGGCCTTTTTGCCCATTTCTCACCGTTTTGAGGCTTTCTGATTGATTTGGGGGGCTTTTCACTCCTTTATTTTGGGGACTTTATGCCCACTTTGGGGTTTTTTCCTCCTTTTTGCTTTCTTTTTTTTTAAATGTATTTATTTTATTCTGTATATAGGGAATTCTGCCCCAAAATCTCCCAGTTTGTCCTTAATTCTCCCTCACCCCATAGAAAGATGGGAATGGGAAGTTGGGCCTGGTGGAGTTCAATGTCCTGTGGAATAGGATCCGCAATTACCTGGTGGGGGCCGGGGGGGTTATGGGGTCTGGGGGGGATTTCTGGAATCTGGAGGGGAGTTATGGGGTATGGGGGCAGTTGTGGGGCCTGGGGAGGGAGGACTGTGAGGTTTGGGGGGGGGGGTTATGTGGTCTGGGGAGGGGGTTATGGGGTCTGGAGGGGGTGTGGGGATGGTCTGTGGGGGGGGTTATGGAGCCTGGGGAGGCGGTTATGGGGGCTAGGGGGGAATTATGGGGTCTGGGGGGGAGTTGTGGGGGATGGGCTGTGATGGGGATTATGGGGTTTGGGGGGAGTTAAGGGGTCGGGGGGGGGGTTATGGGGCAGTGTGTGGGGCCTGGGTTTCCAGTGGGGATCCCATTGATGCCCCCCCCTACTGACATTCCCCCCATTTTGGGGTCCCACTGATGCCCCCCCCATTTCACCCCCCCAGGCTGTGTTCCGCAGGTTCGACCTGGACAAGTCAGGCAGTATGAGCGCCTACGAGATGCGATTGGCTCTGGAAGCATCGGGTAATTAACTCATTAATTAACCCCTACCATCCTTAATTAACCCCTCATTAAGCCCCACCCCTTTACCATCACGATTCGTCCCCAAAAAGGCTACAAACTGACCCAAAAGCTGCACCAGCTGCTCATCACCCGCTATGCTGAGCCAGACCTGGCCATCGACTTCGACTCCTTCGTCTGCTGCCTCGTGCGCCTGGAGACCATGTTCCGTGAGCCCCTTTTCCTCCTAAAAACACACTTTTTGGGCAACCCAGTGCCAAAAATCGCTGCTTTCGGACCGAGGAAGGGGAGAACCAGCAGGGAAAATGTGGGATTTGGGGCTTTTCTCCTTAAAAATTGGCCGTTTCTTCCTGCTTTTCCTGTTCAACCCCCGTTGGGTTTCCCATTTTCTCCCCAAAATCTGATGTGGTTTTCCCAGTTTTTTACCAAAAATCACCAATTTTAATGGGATGGACCCAAAAACCCACAACATGGGACTTGGGGTTTTTCCCCTTCAAAATTACCATTTCTTTGCTATTTTTCCTGCTCGAACGCATAGGATTTCCCATCTTTTCCCCCCATATCGACCCAAAAAGCCCCAAATTCCCCCCAAACCGTTTCCCTGTCCCAAAATCCCACTTTTTTCCCCCAAAGGGTTTTTCCAGGCTATGGATGGGGACAAAGATGGCGTTGTCACCTTCGGATTGCTGCAGGTGGGTGCTCATTTGGGGGCATTTTGGGGCACTTTGGATTCATTTTGTGATTATTTGGGGCCATTTGGGGATTATCTGGAGATTATTTTGGCGTCTTTGGGGGCTGATTTTGGAGTCTTCAGGTTCATTTTGGGGGCAGTTATGGGGTCATTTCAGGACATTTAGGGATCATTTGGGATGACTTTGGTGTCATTCGGGGCCATTTTGGGGTTAATTGGGCTCCTTTTGGGGATCATTTGGGTGCATTTGGGGCCGATTTGGCTTCATTGGGCCCCATTTTGGCCCCACTTGGGGACATTTTGGGGTTCTTTGCTCATTTTGGGGTCTCATTGCCCCCCTCCCCACAGTGGCTGCAGCTCACCATGTTTGCCTGAGCGCTCCCTGGGATGGCGACGACCCCACAGCAACGCCGACCCCACAGCAGAGCTGACCCCACAGCAGAGCTGACCCCAAAGCAACGCTGACCCCACAGCAGCGCTGACCCCAAAGCAATGCAGTGCTGACCCCAAAGCAACGCTGACCCCACAGCAGCGCTGACCCCAAAGCAATGCAGTGCTGACCCCACAGCAGCGCTGACCCCACAACCACTCCGACCCCACAGCCCCCTTTTGGGGCGAATCCTCCCCATTTCCATCACTCCTCCCGCCCCGCAGCGGGGTTTTGCTTTTGGGATGGCAGCGAATCAGGGATCTCCTGCAGGGTGCCCCTATTTTTGTACTCTGAACCCTACAAACACCCCAGAGCCGATTGAACTGAAGCCCTGCCCTTTTTTTCCTTCCTTTTCCCCTTACCCCCCGCCTTTTTCCCCTTTTTCTCCCTTTTTTCCCCCAAACTCGCCTTGCTTTTGCTTCAGGGCCCCCCACCCAAGTGCCGAACTGACGCTGTATATTTTGGGGCAGATTTTATATTTTTATTTCTTTTTATTATGGGATTTTTTTGTTGTTGTTTGTTGTGTCTGCGAATAATAATAATAAAAAAAAAAAAAAAGAATGGCAACGGGATTTGGGGGAAGATCCCCCAAATGGGGTTTTGGGGTCACGTGGTGGGTTTGGGGAGGATTGCGAGGATTTTGGGGTGGCAGAGGTGTTTGTGGGGGGGTTGGGTGGGATTTGGGGTCAGAGGAGGGGATTTGGGGTCAGTTTGGGTGAGCCTTTGGGGTCAGAAGAGAGGTTTGGGGGTCCTGGGGGAGGCTTTGAGGCCACGGGGCGGGTTTTGGGGGAGGATTCAGCTGTTTCTGGGGGGTCGTGGAGCTGCTGGCGGGGATCGGGGGGATTTGGGGGATTTTGGGGCCATTCCGACGGATTTGGGGCACTTAGGACGCTTTTCCTCCCGCCGCCAAATTCCCTCTTTGCCCCGCCCCCTTCCTCCTCCCCCCCTTTCCCATTGGCTCAATGTGTTTAAAGTTTGCGTGGCCACGCCCCCTCGCTTTATAAGGAGAGCTCGCGCCCCATTCGTCCCCGCCCCGTCGTCCCCGCCCCCTTCTTCCACCCTCCCTTTCCCATTGGCTCCCCGTGTTTTAAATCTGCATAGACACGCCCCTCTCCTTATAAGGATAGATCCCTCCCCTAATCCACGCCCCCTTCCTTTCCTCTCCCTCTCCCATTGGCTCCTTGTGTTCAAAATCTGCATATCCACGCCCCCTCCTTCATCCTCACGTGGTTTTTTCGCGCCGGCGCGGGTTTTCTCCCGCGGTGATGGCGGACCCGGAGCGGGATGCGGTGCCGGTCCCGGTGTCGGTGGAGGCGGTGCTGCGTGAGTTGGCGCTGTTCGAGATGCGATGCGACGGGGAGGACGCGACCGATAAACGTGAGGGGGAGGAGGGGGGAGCGTGGGGGTCGTTTTGGGGGGGGGGGGCTTTGGGCATCACGGGAGCTGATTTTGGGGCTCAGGGCTTCAGGACGCCCCTTCCTCCCCCCCGTGGTTGTGGGGCCCCCCCCCATCTCTGTGCCCCCCCGCAGTGCTGGAGCTCTGCCTGTCCCACTCACTGGACCCGGTGACGTTGGCTAACGAGCTGCTCGCCTTCATTACCAGCAAAGCCCTCGACCTCCAGCTCAGCCCCGAGGTTCTCAGCACCTTCGAGCACGAGGTGAGACCCCCAAATCTCTCAAATTCACCTCAAAACGGTGCTGGGAGATCTGGGGGGAACTTATCTGCCTCCCACCCCCAATAGGTGCTGAGCAGGAGGGACAGACGGACCCGCAGGACGGACAGCCGCTGTCTGCATGACGTGCACACGTTGCAGGAGCTGTATCTGCCTGTTTTGAGAGGAATTTGTGGGAAATTGGGGAAATCTGGGGGGATTTCTTATTAAACAGAGTGAACTTGTGAGAAATCCCTCAAATTTGGGGGGACTTCCTAGGAAAACAAGCAAAACCAGGGCATTATCAGTAGGAAAATGTGGATTTGGGGGGCATCTCCCATTAAAACCCCGCAAACAGAGTGGGCTGAGCCCTTCGACTGCTCATTAATGCCAATTAAGGCAGCCTTTAGTTAATGAGCGCCGTATTCCTTAACGACCGAAGCCTCAATGAGGAGGAGGAGGAGCAGCTCTTGGATTCCTATTCCACCCCATCCAAAGTGCGGCCCCAAAACAGTCCCCTCATTTCCCCCTATTTTTCCCCAAAAAAACCCATTCCCCTTTTCCCCCTTCCCCCCCCCCTCCAAACCAATTCCCCTTTTTCCATTTTCTGCCCCCAAACTCTTTCGGTTTTCCCAATTTTTCTCCTTTTTTCCCCATAATTCTCCCTCTTTTCCCCCTTTTCCCCCCCAAAACTCATTCCCCATTCCCCTTTATTTTCCTCCTTTTTTCCCTCCAGCTTCCCCGCCCCCCAAAACCCTGTTCCTCCCCACTTCCCCCCCCCAAACTTTGGTCCCCTTCCTCCCCACCCCCCATCCCATCTCTTTCACCCCCCCACCAACCCCCCCAGTGCTGTGCCCCAAAACCCATTTTTCCCCTTTTCCCCTCCTTTTCCCTTTCACCCCTCGTTACCCCCAAATCCCATTCTTTTTTTCCCCCAAAACACCTTTATTTTTTTTTTAATAGGGATCCCAAAAACGCAGCAGTTCCACCCCAGAAAACCCCAATCCCAAACGGAGCTCCTCCACTCACAGCCCCATCGGGCTGCTGTCCCCAAACAGCTTCAGCCCCAGGTACAAAATTCCCTGCAACCCCATGGGGGGGGGCCCAGCGACCCCCACAGTGTGCCCCATAGAACCCACCATCACTGTGACTTTTGGGGCTGTCATTTGGGGGGGAGTTTTTTGGGCCTTTTTGGGGTTGTTTGGGGCCGTTATTTGGGGCCAGTATTTGGGATCATCATTTGGGATTATTCGGAGCCACTATTTGGGAAGTTTGGGGCGATTTGGGGGCCATCCATTTGGGATCAGCATTTGGGGCCGTTATTTGGAGCCACTATTTGGAACATTTGGGGGCTGTTTGGGGCTATCAGTTTGGAATCATTATTTGGGGCTGCCATTTGGAACATTTAGGGGCTTATTTGGGGGCCATCGATTTGGGATCGTCATTTGGGGCCGTTATCTGGAGCCACTACTTGGAACGTTTGGGGGCTATCAGTTTGGGGGCCATCATTATTTGGGATCATCACCTGGGGGCCATTATTCGGGATCATCATTTGGGGCCATTTGAGGCCGTCCCCATAATCCTGTCCCCATTCTCTCCCCCCCAGCATCGCCCCCTCCCCCCAATATTCCTCCCGCACCAATCGGGGTTCAGTGGTCGCCTCCTTCGGCCCCATCCATGCCGTCACCTGGAGCGGCCGGGGGGGCTCCCAGTGCACCCCAAAACCCTTCGACCCCCCTGAGCGCAGCCTGAGCCGCAGCTACAGCTTCATGTTCCAGAGAGCAGCCGACGTCCGGGAAGGTGGGGGGGGTCGGGTGGGGTTTTGGGGTACAACCCCCTCTTTTTGGGGTGATGGAGCCTTATTTGGGGTGTTTTTGGGGTGCTGTCCCATTTAGGGGTGGACCTGGGGGTGCAATGTGGTGCTTTGGGGTGGTGTAGCCCTATTTTTGGGGAGTTTTTGGGGTGTTGATACAAGGTTTGGGGCTGTGACCCCCAATTTTGGGGCAGCGTTGCTCAATTTTTGGGATCTTTTTGGGGTCTTTTGGGGGGGGGGCATGATGCCACCGTTGTCCCTTCTAGGGGTGAACTTGGGCTGAGGATTTAGGGATGGAAGAGATGCAGGGTGAGGGGGGATGTGGGGCTGTGACCCCCAGGTTGGGGGTGATGTAGCCTTATTTTGGGGTTGTTTGGGGTTTTTTTTCCCTCTTAGTGCTGTTCTGGAGGATGGAGGAGCTCGGCGATGCGCTCCGGTCCCACCACAACATCGAGGACTTTGCCTCCCTGCTGCTCCCAGCACAGGTGGGGGTCTCGGGGGGGGGGGGGGGGGGCAGATTTGGGGTCTCTGTGGGGGTCAGATATGGGGTCTTCATGAGGCAAAATTTGGGGTTTGTATGGGGCGGTTTGGGGGTCTCCATGGGACAGATTTGGGATTCTCTTTGGGCACAATTTGGAGACTTTGTGAACAGATTTGGGGGGTCTCTGTGGGGCCCAATTTGGGGTCTCTGTGTGGCACAGTTTGGGGGCAAAGGGCCGTTCTTCCCCCATAGGATTCGGTGACGGTTTTGGGGCGCATCGGCTGTGACAGCAATGGGAAACTGAACCCCAAATCTGCAGTGCTGGAGGGGGACCGCGAGCGCTCGGCCGGAGCCCAAATCCCTTTGGACCTTTCAGAGCTGCGGGATTTCTCTCTGTTCCCTGGGCAGGTAACGATGCCGGCTGGGATTTTTGGGGTGAAAAAAATCACGTTTTGGGTCTGCCCTCCCCTTTCCCCAAATCTCTCTGTTGGTTTCAGGTCGTGGTGATGGAGGGGACCAACAGCACCGGGCGGAGGTTGGTGGTGTCGAAGCTCTATGAGGTGGGACCCTCATTGCACCCAGCCCACCCCCCCCCAAAAAAAACAACCAATCCGCCCCAAAACAGCCCGAATTATTGAAAAAAAAAGGCCAAATTCCACCTGGATTGCCTCCAGAAAACCCAATCACCCCCCAAAAAAAGTGGAAAAACCACCCAATTCCTCCCCAGATTCCACTCAAAACCTTCAAATTCCCAATTAAACCAAATCCCCCCCCCCCAAAAGAAATAGAAGAAAACACACAGTTCCCCCCAAATTCCTCCCCCAAAAACCCAAATCTCCCCAAAAAACCAACCCCCCCCCAAAAAAATTGAAAAAAACACATGAACCCCCCCCCCAAACCAATCTCTCAATTTCCCCCCACCTCATCAATTCTCTCTCCCCCCCATCATCATCATTGTCCCCCCCTTATCAATTCTCTCCCCCAATCAATTCTTCCCACCCCCCTAATCAATTCTCTCCCCCCCCTTGTCAGTTGTCCCCCCCATATCAACTCTCCCCCCCCTTATCAGTTATCTCCCCCCCTTTATTGTCATCATTGTTCCCCCCCATTCAATTATCTCCCCACTCCCCTTATCAATTACCCCCCCACCCCTCCAAGCACCATTTTGAGCTGAAAACCCCCAATTTCAGCCCCCCCCCCCCCAATCCTTTTCACAGGGCGTTCCCCTTCCCTTCCACACCCCAAAGGAACCCCCGCAAGGTAAGGAAACACCCCAAAACCTCCCAAATAACCCCTAAAAAAAAACAAACAAACAACCAAACAAACAAAAAAAAACTACCCCGGAAATTTCCCTCTGACACAAAATCGCCCCTTTTCACCCCAAAAGGAGCAGCGGGGTGGGGGCAGTGCGTGGTGCTGCTGGTCTGTGGCCCCTTCACCCCATCTGACAGCGTCGCCTTCGAGCCCCTGCGGGACCTGATTGCTGCCATCGACCAGCAGCGCCCCGACGTCTGCGTGATGGTGGGGCTGGAAATGGGGCCAGAAAGCCCAGAATTGGGAAAATTCAGCCGGGGGGGGAGGGGGGGGGGAACAGGACAGAAATGGTGGTTTGTTGTTGTGGGGAAATGGGAGGTTTGGAGGCGGTGTTGGGGGTTTGGGGGGGGGGGTGTTGCTGATAGACCCGATTTTTGGCTTAAAATGAGCTGAAATTTCTCGTTTTAAGAGGAAATAGGATTGGGAAATAGGAAATGGGATTTGAGGTTTTTTCCCAATGTATCCAATTGTCTCCTTAAAATGACCCCAAAAGTCCCATTTTAATGGGTTACAGGAGATAGGATTTGGGATTTTTCCCAATACACCCAATTTTCTCTTAAAACGACCCTAAAATTTCCCAGTTTAAGGGGAAATCTGATACAGGATTTGGAATTTTTTCATCCTGTAGTTGAATTTCTCCTTAAAATGACCCCAAAAGTCCAATTTTAAGGGGAAATAAAGGTAGGACTTGGGGTTCTTTTGTGAAATACCCAATTTTATCTTAAAACCACCCAAAATTTCTCATTTTAAGGGGAAATAAAAGATAGGATTTGGGTTTTTTTTCCCAACGTACCCATTTTTCTCCTTAAAATGACCCCACATCCCCATTTTAAGAGGCAGTAGGATTTCGGATTGGGGTTTTTTCCCAATTTCCCCCTTTTTTCTCCCATTTCTTTGCAGTTTGGGCCGTTCCTCGACACCAAACACGAGCAAGTAGAGGTGAGCCCCAGCCCCCAATTTGCACTGAAACGACCCCAAAACCCCTTTTTTTTCACCCGAAATTGAGGTGAAGGCTCGGGGGAGGTTCCCAAAAGAGCTCAAATTGCCCAAAATCTGCTTTTTTTGCCCCAAATGTGCAGAGCTGCCAGCTGCTGCTGCCCTTTGCAGAGGTGTTCAGGCTGTGCGTGCGGACGGTGCTGGAGGGGACGCGGAGGTGGGCTCATTTTGGGTCCAAATCAGCAATTTTGGGGCCAGAAAGGGGCTTTTGGGGGTTTTGGTTGGGTTTTTAACGTAAAAAGGAGGGATTTTGGGGGTGGATTTGGGGTGTTTTGGGGGTATTTTGGGGGCAATTCAGGGCCTTTTGGGGCAGATTTGGGGCAGTTTTGGTGCAATGTAAGGTAGATTTGGGGGATTTGGGGTGGATTTGAGGCAGATTTGGGGCAATTTGGGGGCAGTTTTGGGATGGATTTGGAGCAGTTTTGGGGCAATTTGGGGCTGGATTTGGGGCAGTTCTGGTGCAATTTAGGATGGATTTGGGGTACTTGGGGATGAATTCAGGTGGATTTGGGACAATTTGGGGTGCATTTTGGGTGCAATTTGGGCTGGATTTGGGCCGCTTGGGGGCAGATTTGGGGCATTTTGGTGCCGTTTGCTGCCGATTTATTGCACTTTCCCACCTCCTTAATCCCATTTTCCTCCATTTCTCCCCCCCAAATCCCCTCTTTTTCCCCAAAATCGCCCTTTGTTCCCCCAAACCTGCAGTGCTGGCACCCAGCTGGTCTTTGTCCCCTCGCAGCGGGACGCTCACCACGACTTCGTGTACCCACAGCCCCCCTTCGTCTGCCCCGATCTGCCTAAAGAGGACAAGGCGGTACCACTTTCCCCCCAAAAAAACCTTTTTTCCCCCATTCCAACCATTCCTTACCCAGGGTTCCTTGTGGCAGATTTGGGGTCACTTTGGGTGGGTTTGGGGGCCATTTTGGGCTGGATTTGGGGCCTTTGGGGGCCACTTTGGGGTCACTTGGGGTGGATTTGGGGGTCATTTTGGGTGGATTTGGGGCCTTTTGGGGTCACTTTGTGTGAATTTGGGATCACTTTGTGTGGATTTGGGGTCTTTTGGGATCACTTTGGGTGGATTTGTGTGGAGTTGGGGCCACTTTGGGGGGCCTTGAGGTCACTTTGTGTGGATTTTGGGTGGATTTGGGGCCACTTTGGGTGGATTTGGGGTCACGTTGGAGCAGGTTTGGGGGCAGCTTTCACCCCATAAGCCCATCTCGCCCCCAGAGGGTGCACTTCATGCCAGATCCCTGCACCCTGGACATCAACGGGGTGGTGCTGGGCCTCACCTCCACCGACCTCCTCTTCCATATGGGCACCGAGGAGATCAGCAGGTGCCATTGGGTGGGGGAAAAAACCCACAAATTTGGGATTTTGTTTGTTTTTACCCTTTTTTCCCCTCGTTTTCTCCTATTTTTTGCCTTATTTCCTGATCTTTCACCCCATTTTCTCACCCTTCAGCTCCTCTGGGACCTCGGATAGGTTCACACGGATCCTCCAACACATCCTGACACAGCGCAGGTATCAACAGCAGCCCCAAAATGGGGCTCTTTTGGGGCAAAACGAGGGGAAAGAGGCATTTCTGCACTGCCTCACTGCTTTCCTCATCAGAGCAATAGATTTAACCCCCCCCCCAAGGGGGAAAATTTGTCATTTTTGGGGTTTTGGGGCGTTTTTGACCCTTCAGATGCAGAATCCAAAGGGATTTGGAGCTGAAAATGCTCAAATTTTCTCTGTTGTATGGGTTTTGTGATCCTTTAGGTGCAGAACTAGAGGCTTTACTTCTGTTTTGGGTCAGGATTTGTCTTTTTTGGGGTTTAGTGACCCCTTTAGATGCAGGATTAAAAGGGATTTTTGAGCTGGGGGGATTAAAAATGATCATTTTGGGGGTTTGACCCTTTAGATGCAGAATCCAGAGGGATTTGAAGCTGAAAATACTCAGAATTTCTCTTTTTAATGGGTTTTGTGACCCTTCAGGTGCAGAACTCAGAGGTGCTGGTGCTGTTTTGGGTCAGGATTTGTCATTTTTGGGGTCTGGTGACCCCACAGAAGGAGGAGGTTGGGGCCGGAGCTCCCCCAATCCCTCTTTTTTTTACCCCAAATCCCCCTGGATGCCCCCTTTCCCTTCCAGCTACTACCCCCTCTACCCCCCAGCAGAGGAGATGAATGTGGACTACGAGAGCTTCTCCAGCTTCGCCTCGCTGCCCGTCACCCCCCACGTCCTCGTCACCCCCTCAGAGCTGCGTTACTTCGTTAAGGTCTTAACGAGCAGGAAATCACCCCCTTTGAAAAACCCACCCCCACAATTCCAGGGCGCCGATCGCGTTTATTAACGGGGCTTTAATGAGTTAAATTAGGGCAGTAACCAGCGCGGCCCAAACGCAACCCTCCCTTCGCCCTCAAATCCATGCTGGTGGGGGGGGAGGGGGTCCTGCAGACCCCAATCAAAGCCCTAAATCTGTGCTGTCACCCCACAGGAGGTGTTGGGCTGCGTCTGCATCAACCCCGGCCGGCTGACCAAGGGCCGGGCAGCGGGGACCTACGGGCAGCTGTGCCTGCAGCAGCACCGGGGGGGGGAGCAGAAGAACCCCTGTGTGGCTGCTCAGGTCGTCAGGATTTAGGATTCCACCATCCAGACCCCAGAAAGAGCCCCAAATTTGGGGTTTGGGGACAGATTTTCACCACCCAGACCCAGGATTTGGAGTTTGGGGGCAATTTCCACCATCCAGACCCCCAAAAGAGCCCCAGATTTGGGGTTTGGAGGCAGAATTCCACCATCCAGACCCAGGATTTGGGATTTTGGGGACAAGTTTACACCTTCCAGACACCAAAAATACCAGGATTGGGGTTTTTTTGATGTTTTTCACCTTTTTCATCACTTTCTGCCTCAAAGTTCTATCAAGAAACCCCAAAAATGGGAGATTTGACTCCATTTCTTTGCTCATTTCTTTGCTGTTAACCTCAACAAACCCCCAACATTTGGCTCCTGAATGCCATGGGGTGCCATCCAGGGGGGTCAGTTGGAATTAACCCACACTAATTGCCTTAATTACCTCCCAGCCTTATTATTACCCCATGGAAGAACTGTGTGCCGTTGGCGCCGTTTCCTCTGATTCTTTTGGTGGAAAAAATGGGGGGGAAAGGGAAAAAAAACTGTTAGAAAAAAGGCTGAAATGACCATTTTGGGCTCATCTGAGTGGTGATTTTGGGGTTTTTAGGGTTTTTTGTATTCTTTTTGCTGTGTTTTTGCCCTAAATGATCCCCCCAAGTGTGCTTAGGGCCACCTGGGTGCCTTCACAACGTGTATTTTGGGGGAAAAAGGGGCTGGGGGGGGATTCCACTGTGATTTCTCTCCTTTGTGGAACTCGGGGTGGGTTTTGCTGGAAAATCCCTATTTTCTCCCCAAATATCTGCACACATTGATCATCTTTCGCTTCGTCTTTTTGTCAGTTCTTGCCCCAGAAAGAATCAAAAATCAGAACAGATTTGGGGGTTCAGGGGGGAGGCAGAGATTTGGGGGAAATAGGAGAAATTTGGGAGGGGGAGAGGGAGAAGTATTGGGGGAAAATGGGAGAGATTTGGGGCTCAGAGTTTTGGGGTTCAGCAGGGAGAGATTTGGGGGCACAAGTGGAAGATTTGGGGGAAGTGGCAGAGATTTGGGGATGCAGGGACCTCACTGTGTTCCCCCACCAACAGAACCCCATTGTCCCCTTTGTGGGGACCCCCAGCTCCCCCTCCCACAATGGGGGGGTTGTTAATTGTGTCTTATCCTTTTCCTCCCCTCCATTAATGCCACTCTAATTCTGATGGGAGGGGGAGATGTGGATGAAACCCGGTGGGGGGGGCGATCCTTATGGGCCACGAGGATCCATTGTGGGCCTTGGGTTGGGGAGGGGGGGGTCTCCATTTATCCCACCCCAAAAAGGGGGGGGGGGGGGGATTCTATTTGGTGCCCCCCACCCGCTTCTCCTTGAAATTAATGAAGCTCTCAGCCTGGCATGGAGACGGGGGGGGGGGGGGGCAGGAAATGGGGCAGGGGGGTCCTTCAGCCCCATAGGCCCAAACCCCAATGGCTGCGGTCCACATTCACCCCTAGAATTGGGGGGGGGGGCATCCTATTATCCTATTTAGTTGTCATTCCCCCCCCCCTTGAAATGAATGAAGCTCTCAGCCTGGCTTGGGGAGGGGGGGGGTAATGGCGGTGGGGTGGGGGTGAGGGGGCAATGGCGGAGGGATGGGGGGGGGGTCCTTCGGCCCCGTAGGCCCAAATCCCAATGGCAGAGCTGTGAACTCCCCCCCCCCCCCACACACACACACACAGCGCTATGGGGCGGAGGTGTGGGGGGGGGAAATGAGGCGGCGCCGCGGCGCTTCCTGGGGTGGGCCCAAAGGCCGCCATGGAGCCCGAGCCGGAGAGCGGCGGTGAGGGGGGGGGGGGGGGAGGGAAGGGAGGGGAGGGGGAGTGGGGGGGGGAGGGAGGGGGGAGCGAGGGGTGCGTGGGAGCTGGGGGGGGGAAGGGGGGGCGGGTCGGCGCCCGCCTTCGTTAGCGGTTGTGGTTAATGAGGATGGCGAGGCCTGCGTGCGGCCTATGTGCGGCCTGTGGGGCTCAAATGGGGCCTTGTGTGGGGCCTGGTATCGAGACTGGGGGGGGGGCCCTATGGGGGGCTCAATATGGGGCCTACGTGGGGCCCTATATGGGGGCCTATGGGGCTGTATCTAGGCCTATGTGGGGCCTATGGGGCTCACATGGGCCTATGTGGGGCTTTGTATGGGGTCAATGTGTGGGGCCCTATTTGGGTCCTATGTGGGGCTCAATATGGGGGTCTATGTGGGGCCTTATGTGGGGCCTGTGTCCAGGCCTATGTGGGGCCTAAATGGGGCTGATGTGGGGCCCTATGTGGGACCTATGGGGCTCAAATGGGGCCTATGTGGGGCTTTATATGGGGTTGATATGTGGGGCCCTATGTGGGGCTCAATATGGGGTCTATGTGGAGCCCTATATGGGGCTGATGTGGGGTCCTATGTGGGACCTTATACGGGGCCTGTGTCCAGGCCTATGTGGGGCCATATGTGGGACCTATGGGGCTCAAATGGGGCCTATGTGGGGCTTTATATGGGGTCAATGTGTGGGGCCTAAATGGGTCCTATGTGGGGCCTTATATGGGGCTCAATATGGGGTCTATGTGGAGCCCTATATGGGGCTGATATGGGGCCCTATGTGGGGCCTTATATGGGGCCTGTGTCTAGGCCTATATGGGGCCATATGTGGGGCCTGTGGGGCTCAAATGGGGCTCAAATGGAGCCTATGTGTGGGGCCCTATATGGGGCACTTATGGAGGCCTCCATGGGGCAGATGTGGGGCCCTATATAGTGCCTCTATGGGGCATATATTGGGCCCTATATGGGGGCCTCTATGGGTCACATGTGGGCCATTTATGCGACCCTACATAGGGTCTTTCTGGGGCATTTATGGGGGCGCTATACGGGGCCCCTGTAGCCCCACGAGGCGCCTGTAGGGGGCGCTCTCCACGAGGCACAATGGAGTTCAATGGCGAACGACCCCCATTGAAAGCAACGGGGCGGTGTGGGGCTGAGCCCCATCGCTTCACTGCGGACCCCCCCCCCCCCCCCCCCCCAGATCCGGGCCCCCCCGCGCTGGAACGGCGTCTGCGGGCGGTGGAAGCGGAGGTGGCGGTGCTGAAAGCGGCCCTGGGGGACGCGCTGCGGCGTATCGGCCTCTGGGAGGGGCGGCTGCCCCACGGTGAGAACCCCCCCCACAAAGGGGGAAAAAGTGTTGGGGCTGGGGGGGCCACGTGCCACGTGGTGGGTAACCCCCCCCCCCCAAAAAAAACCTGGGGCACTCAGACAGGTGGGACCCCCCCACAGAGACATGAGACCTCCTCTGAAAAGTGGGACCCCCCACCCAAAGAATGGGACCACCCCAAAAGTGGGACCCCCCCCATCAAAAAAATTGGGGCACCCAGAAAGGTGGGACCCCCCCCCACAAAAAGAATGAGACACCCCCACAGAAAAGTGGAACCTCCCCGAGAAAGATGGGACCCCCAAAAAGGTGGGACCCCCCCCCCAAGAAAATTGGGGTACTCAGAAAGATGGGACCCCCCCCCAAAGAATGGGACCACCTCTAAAGGTGCCCCCCCCCCAAAGGTGGGACCCCCAGGAAAGGTGGGAACCCCCCCCCCGAAAAATGGGTCAGCCTCAAACACAGAGGACCCCCCCCCAGACCCGGTGTCCCCCCACTCCAACCTTTCCCCCCCCCACAGCCAACGGTGCTATCCCGGATCCCTTCACACCACCGGAGCCCACCGGGACCCCCCCGCCCCCCCCCCGCCGCCCCCCATCCATCAGCGTGGGGACACAGACTGAAGAAACCCCCTCGGCAGAGCGGGGGGGGGCCCAGGAGCCGCCCCCCCCGGGGTCTCCCCCGTGCCCCCCCCCTCCAACGCCATCCACGTCATCCCCGGAACCGACGACCCCCGAATCTCCCCCCCCCACGGCGACCCCCAGCCCGGCCCCCCCCGGAGCACGGAAAGAGCTGTGAGGATTTGGGGAGGGGGAGGTGCGGGGGGGGGGCTATGGGGATGGGTTATGGGGTCCTTGGGGTTGGGGGGGTGGAAATTTGGGGTGGGGGTTGAGAGGAGGTTGGGGGGAATATTGGGGGGGGGGGCTGGGGGGGAATTTGTGGGGATAAATGGGGGGAGATTGGGGGGGGGGGAGAAGTGGGGGGGGGATTTGGAGGGCTGAGAATTTGGGGGGGGGGGGGAGGGACTTGGGGAGGGGCTGGGGGGAAGTCGTGGGGGCTCACCCCTAAGCTGGTGCCCCCCCTTGGTGATGGTGCCCCCCACCCCCCCCATCTCCCCCCTCATTTCCCCTCCTATTCCCCCATCTCTCCCCATGCCTCCATTTCCCCCCACGTCACCCAGCCTCTGCCCCCCCTTCCCACGTCCCCCCCTACCCCTCCTCCCTCGGGACCCCCCCCCACTCTTACCCCCCCCCCCCCCCGTGCCCCCCCAGCCTACGCAGGCACAGCTCTTCCTCCGGCAGCTGCAGCCCCCGCCGCCACCTCAGCAGGAAAGCGGCATCGTCCGCCAACCTCCTGGGGAGCCCCGAGAGGTGGGGGCCCCCCCAGACCCCCCCTGTACCCCAACATCCCCCCCCACCCCCAGACCCCTTCATACCCCCCCCACACATCCCTCCACCCCAACCCCCCCGCATCTGAACCCCCCCATACCCCACCCCTCCCAAAAAACCCCCCCATACCTCAACCCCCCCCCAAACTCCAACCCCCCCACAAACCCCAAAATCCCCTTGCAGCCCCTGCACCCCAACCCCCCATTTCCCGACCCCCCAATACTTCAACCCCCCCCAACCTCACCCCCCGAAAGCCCCCCAACCCCAAAACCCCCATCCACCAAAGCCCCCCATCCCCACCCCCCCCAGCACCCCAAATCTCCTCCAATCCTTCCCCACCCCAACCCCCCCTCCCCCCCTCCCCCCCATATTTCAATCCTCCCACCCCCCCCACCCAGAACCCCAAAAATCCTCCAACACCCCCGCAACCCCAAACCCACCCCCCCACTTACACCCCCCCCTCCCTTGCAGCCGCCCAAAGGAGCCCATCATGAGCCCAGGTGGGTGCTGGTGGGGGGGGGGGCATGAAGGGGGGGTAGAATTTTGGGGTGTCGAGGCTGTAACCCCCATTTTGGGGTCTAACTCCCCCCCCTCCCCCAACCTCCCCCCACAGGGTCACGCCGTGCGAACTACAACCTGGGTAAGACTTTTGGGGGGGGAGGGGGATGCCCCCCCCCCATCCACTGTCCCCTCCCTCAAATCTATGGGGCCAAGCGGTGGGGTAGCCCCCCCCACCCCCCCCCAAACTTTGGGGCCAATCTGTGATGTGCCACCCCTCCAAAACCTACGGGGCTGGGCTGTGGGGTGACCCCCCCCCCAATCTATGGGGCTGGGCTGTGTGGTGACCCCCCCTAACCTACGGGGGGGTCAGGCTGTGTGGTAACCCCCCCCGCCCAGTCTATGGGGTCAAGATTGGGGTGACCCCTCCCCCCAACCTATGGGGCCAGTCACTGATGTGCCTCCCCCCCAAAATCTACGGGGCTGGGCTGTGGGGTGACCCCCCCCCCCAATCTATGGGATTGGGCTGTGGGGTGACCCCCCCCTGCCCCCCCCTTTCCCTGCCCCACAGAGGGGGTCTCAGTGAAGATGTTCCTTCGGGGCCGCCCCATCACCATGTACGTCCCTTCGGGCCACGTGGGCTTCCGTGCCGAGCTGCCCCCCGAGCGCCTGCAGCTCGACTGGGTGTATCCTCTGTCCCAGCCTGGGGGGTGGGACGGGGGGGGGGCTGTCCCCCTTCTGGGGGTCCCCATCCCTATTCCCTTCTGGGGGGTCTCTGTCTCCCCCTGGGTGCCCCTCATCCCATCCCTGTCCCCCTCTGGGGTTCGCTGTCCCCCCACTTGTGACCCCTTTCCAGTTCCTTTCTGGGGGTCTCTGTCCCCCCTTGAGGGTCCCTGTCCCCATCCCTCTCCCTCTCTGGGGGTCCCTGTCCCCCCCTTGGTGTCCCCATCCCATCCCTGTCCCCATCCCTGTCTACATTTGGGGGGTCTCTGTCCAACCCCATCCCTCTCCCTTTCTGGGGGTCCCTGTTCCCCTCTGGGTGTCCCCATCCTGTCTCTGTCTCCCTCTGGGGGTCCCTGTCCCCCCCAGATGTCCCCATCCTCATCCTCTCTTTGTCCCCATGTCTGTCCCCCTCTGATTGTCCCCATCCCCTCCTGGTTGACCCCATTCCCACCTGGTTATCCCTGCCCCCCCACCCCCCTTTCATCCCCATCCCAGTCACATTCTGGATGTCTCCAACTTCTCCTGGTTGTCCCTATTCCCATCTGATTGTCCCCATCCTCTCCTTGTCCCCATCCCTGTCCCCCCCCCAGTTGCTCCCATCCCCTCCTGGTTGCCCCCATCCCCATCCTATTGCCCCCATCCCTTCCTGGTTGCCCCCATCCCCATCCTATTGCCCCCATCCCCTCCTGGTTGCCCCTATCCCCATCCTGTTGCCCCCATCCCCTCCTGGTTGCCCCCATCCCCATCCTGTTGCCCCCATCCCCATCCTATTGCCCCCATCTCCTCCTGGTTGTCCCTATTCCCATCTGATTGTCCCCATCCCCTCCTTGTCCCCATCCTTGTCCTCCCCCAGTTGCCCTCATCCCCTCCTGGTTGCCCCCATCCCCATCCTGTTGCCCCCATCCCCTTCCCACCTCCCCCATCCCATCCCTTCCCCGCTCCAGCCACCCCCCCACCCCTTTGTCCCCCTCCCAGGTGTCCCTCCCCCCGTTACACCCCTTAACCCCCCAGTTACGGTTACCGTGGCCGTGACAGCCGCTCCAACCTCCACGTTTTGGCCTCTGGGGAGCTCGTTTACTTCATCGCCTGCGTCGTCGTCCTCCTCCACGTCCCCCTGCGCCGCCAGCGCCACTACCTGCGCCACAGCGACTGCGTCCGCTGGTGGGATCAAATCTGGGGGGCGTGGGGGGGGGGGGTCCCTATGATGTCTGCCCCACCCCCCAAAATAAACCCTGACCGACCCCCAACCCCACAGCCTGGCTGTGCACCCCGACCGTCTCCGCGTCGCCACGGGGCAGGCGGCCGGCGTCGACAAGGATGGCAAAGTACGGGGATGTGGGGGGACCCCCCTACCCTCACCCCCCCACCCCTCCGCGCCGTGGGGTGACCCCCCCCCCCCTCCTCCCCCTCTTTGCAGCCCCTGCAGCCCGTGGTGCACATCTGGGACTCGGCCACGCTGCTGACGCTGCAGCAGATCGGGTTGGGCAGCTTCGAGCGCGGCGTGGGCTCCCTCGCCTTCTCCTGCGCCGTGAGTCCTTCCCTCTGTCTGTGTCTCTGTCCCTCCGTCCTTCTATCCCTCATCCCCCTGTCCATCCACCCCCCCTCACCCCCCAGGACCAGGGCTCGTACCTCTGCGTGGTGGACGACTCCAACGAGCACATGATGTCGGTGTGGGACTGCGCCCGCGGCACCAAGCTGGCTGAAGTTAAAGTATGGAGGGGGGGTTGGGGGCACACAGGGCGTGAGTATGGGGAGGGGGGACGACCCTCCTCACCCCCACAACCCCACAGAGCACCAACGAGTCGGTGCTGTCGGTGGAGTTCAACCCCCAGGACAGCAGCAGCATCATCACCAGCGGCAAATCGCACGTCTACTTCTGGACGTGGAGCGGGGCCACGCTCACCAAGAAGCAGGGAATCTTTGGGGTGGGTGAGACCCCCCCCTTGGGATGGGAGGGGGCATAGAGGGGTCTGAGGGGGCTGTGCTGATGCTGACCGCCCCCACCCCCTTTTTTTTTTAGAAATATAAGAAGCCAAAGTTCATCCAGTGCTTCGTGTTTGATGCCGCTGGGGATGTGCTGACAGGGGACTCGGAGGGGAACATCCTGACCTGGACGCGGGCAGGAGATGGGAGAGCAGTGGGGAAGGGGGGCAAAGGTGGGGGTCATGAGGGGGGCGGGGGGTGGGGGGATGTGGGGGGAGGGGAGGGGGTGTGGGGATGAGGAGATGGGGATGGGGATGTGGGGACAGGGATGGGGAGGGGGACGTGGGGATGAGAGGGGATGTGGGGACAGAGATATGGGGATGGGGACATGGGGATGGGGGCGCAGGGACATGGGGTTGGGAAAGTGGGGGTGGTAATGAGGACACGAGGATGGGGACAAGGGAATGGGGACACAAAGACAGACATGAGAACATGAAGATGGCAGTGGGGATGGCAATGGGGATGTGAGGATGGGGAAATAGGGACGGGGACGTGGGAATGGGGTTGGCCATGGGGATGGCAATGGGAACATGAGGGTTAGGACGTGAGAATGGGGTGGCCATGGGCACACGGGGGTGGGGACACGAGGACAGGGATGTGGGGATGGGGGTGGCAGTGAGGACACGAAGATGGGGACAGGGGGATGGGGTGGGCGCGGGGATGGGAAAGGGGATGGGGACACAGGGAAAGGGGACACGAGGATGGGGACATAGGGATGGGGATGGCTATGGGGATGGCAAAAGGGGACATGGGGATGGGGATATGGGGATGGGGACAGCTGGGGGGGTGGCAATGGGGACATGAGGATGGGGACATGAGGATAGGGCTGGCCACGGGGACACGGGGACGGGATGGCCGTGGGGATGGGGACACGGGGCTGGGGACACGGGGCTGGGGCCGGCCACGGGGACAGCCATGGGGACACGGGACCGGGGCCGGATCCCCACAGAGACGTACCAGATCGGGCAGCAGACGCGGGCACACGAGGGCAGCGTCTTCGCTCTGTGCCGGCGCCGCGACGGAACGGTGCTGAGCGGCGGGGGGAAGGACCGGCGGGTGCTGAGCTGGAGCCCCGATCTGACCCTCCTGCAGGAGGCCGAAGTAAAGACCCCCATCGCCCCCCCGCCCTCCCCCTTCCCGCCCCTCCGAAATAATCCCCGTTGGATTTTAAGGAAGGGGATGCGGGGGGGGGGTGATCCAAAACAGATCCCCGAACGCTTCGGGGCGGTGCGGACCATCGCCGAGGGACCCGGGGACGAACTGCTGGTGGGGACGACGCGCAACGCCCTGCTGCGGGGGACGCTGGGGGGGGGCTTCAGTGCCATCGTGCAGGTGTGGGGCTGGGGGGACAACGGGGTGACCGTCTATAGGGTCACAGGGAGGGGGTGGGGGGAGAGGGGGCGCTCAGGGTGTAATCTATGGGGTCAGTGGGGTGACAGCGCAGTGTGTCTGTCCGTAGGGTTGCAGGGATGAGAAATGCGTGGTTAGGGGAAGTTCGGGGTGTAATCTATGGGGTCAGTGGGGTGACAACAGTGTGTGTCTGCTTGTGGGGTCACAGGGATGGGGTGTGGGTGTAAGGGGGATGCTGGGGGTGTAACCTTTGGGGACATGGGGGTGACAATGTGGTGTGTCTGCTTGTAGGGTCACAGGGATGGTGGGAGGGAGAGGGGGTGCTGAGGGTATAATCTATGGGGACAGTGGGGTGACAGCGTGGTGTGTCTGTCTGTAGGGTCACACGGATGAGGTGTGGGGTTTGGCCACTCACCCCACTCGCTGTCTGTTCCTCACCTGCGGCCACGACCGGCAGCTCTGCCTGTGGGACGGGCAGGAGCACGCACTGACATGGAGTCTGGCCCTGGAGGTATGGGGTGAGGGTCCCGGGGGGGGTCCTGGGGGGGGCCACAGGGGGCCCTAAACCCCTTGTGAATGTGCCCCCCTTCCCACCCTCCCCGCACACACAGGACACCGGGCTGTGCGCTGATTTCCACCCTGGGGGGCAGGTGGTGGTCGTGGGGCTGCTGACAGGGAGGTGAGTGATGGGGAGGGGGATGTGGGGGTGGGAGGGGGGTACAGAAGGACAGGCTGTGCCCCGATCTCCCCCCCAGCACCCATAGGACCTCTCCATCCCCCACCCACCACCCACAGGACCCCCAGCTCCTCCCCCCATAACCCACAGGACTCTCCCCAGCACCCACAGGACCCCCGACTCCCCCCCCCAGCACCCATAAGACCCCCCCCAACTCCCCTCCCATAACCCATAGGACTCCCCCCAGCACCCATAGGACCCCCAGCTCCCCCCATAACCCATAGGACTCTCCCCAGCACCCACAGGACCCCCAGGTCTCCCCCTAGTTGTGTGTGTGTGTGTGTGTGCCCCACAGGTGGATGGTGTTGGACACGGAGACGCAGCAGCCGCTGGCGGGGGGGTCTGATGGGAACGAGCAGCTCTCAGTGGTGCGTTTCTCCCCAGGTGAGTCACACGCGTGTGCAAGAGCACGTGTGGGGTTTGTAAGGCCAGAGGTGTCATAGGAACACGTGTTGGAAGACACGTGTGTGTAAGGATGGTTGTCAGAGAACAGGCGTGTGTGAGGAGACATGCGAGTACAAAGACATACATGTGCAAGGCCATATATGTGCAAGGCCACGTGTAAGGCCACACACACATGCAAGAATATGTGTGCAAGGTGTGCAAGGACAAGAGTTTGCAAAGCCAGGGGTGTCAGAGGAACACGTGTGCGTTGAAAATGACCATGAGAGAACAGACGTGGGATGGCACTCATGTGCAAAGCCATGCGTGTGCAAGGCCATACATGTGCAAGGCCATGCGTGTGCAAGGCCATGCGTGTGCAAGGCCCCCCGTGTCCCAGCAGATGGTGCCTTTTTGGCCATCGGATCCCACGACAACGTCATCTACATCTACAGCGTCACCGAGGAGGGCCGCAAATACAACCGCTTTGGGCGCTGCACTGTGAGCATGGGGGGGGGCAGAAGGTCTGGGGGGGGGTCTGAGGGTGTCCCCCCCTCCCGGTTTTGTTCCCATTATACCCCCCTGTCTCCCCCAGGGTCACTCGAGCTTCATCACCCACCTGGACTGGTCCAAGGACGGCCACTTCATCATGTCCAACTCCGGGGACTACGAGATCCTCTACTGTGAGTGCAAAGCTGGGGTTTGGGTGGAAGGGGGCACACACTCAATTATAGCATGGGGGGGTCTTCACTGTGTGTGCCCCCCTCCCCATTTCAAACCCAGGGGACGTCGCTGGGGGCTGCAAACTCCTCCGTAACCGCTTTGAGAGCCGCGACCGCGAGTGGGCGTCGTACACGTGTGTGCTGGGCTTCCACGTCTTCGGTGCGCCCTGCGGGGGAGACGTGGGGGTCAGGGGGGGGGGGAAAGGCGACCCTGACCCCCACCTGTGTGTGTGTTTGTGTGTGTGTGTGTGTGTGTGTTTGTGTGTGTGTGTCCCCCCAGGAGTGTGGCCCGATGGCTCTGATGGCACCGACATCAACTCGCTGTGCCGCTCGCACCACGAGCGCCTGGTGGCCGTGGCCGATGACTTCTGCAAAGTGCATCTCTTCCAGTACCCGTGTGCAAGGCCCAAGGTGTGCAAAGGGGTGTGCAAAGGTTTGGGGGGGGGGGAGAAGGGCTGGTGTGTAAAGGTGTGGGGGGGGTGAAGGGAGGGGAAGGGGTGTGCAAAGGGGTGGGGGGGGAGAAGGGAGAAGCGTGCAAAGACTCAGGGGGAAGAAGGGCTGATGTGCAAAAGGGTGTGGGGGGAGAAAAGCTGGTGTGCAAAGGTGTGGGGGTGAGGGGAGGAGGTGTGCAAGGGGGTGGGGGGGTGAGGGGAATGGGTGTGCAAAGGGGGGGGGGTGCCAGGCCCAAGGTGTGCAAAGGGGCAAGGGGAGGTGAGGGGGGGTGTGCAATGGAGTGAGGAGTGCAGATGAGGGGAGGGGTGTGCAGAAGGTTTGGGGGTGAGAGTCGAGTGTGCAAGGGGGTGGGGGGGCAAAGGGCAGGTGTGCAAAGGGGGTGGGTGTGTAAGGGGTGTAAGTGCAAGGGAGTGGGGGGGGTGAGTGTGAGAGAATGGAGGTGTGCAAAAGGCACATGTGTGGCAGAACACGTGTGCCAGAACATGAGTGTGCGAGGATGTATGCGTGCAAGGAACATGTATGTGGGGTTGCAAGGCTTGCCCAGGAAGCAGGTGGGATACACACATACCACACACAACACACACACACACACGTGTGCAAGGCCACGTGCACAGCCAGGGAGCGACACCAGCAGCCCCACACACGTGCTTATTGTGACACTGCCACGTGTGTGCATGGTGTCATGTACGTACAGCAACATGCGTGCACTAACACGTGTGCACGGGTGTACATGCATGATGACATGTGTGTGTTTTCACATGTATGTGCATGGTGACATGTATGTACTCTCACACGTACACCATGACACGTATGTATGTGCATAACAACACATCTGTGCAGCGACACATGTATCCTCACACGTATGTGCATAGTGACATGTATGTACAGTGACACGTATGTATCCTCACATGCATGTGCATGATGACACACATGTCGCCTCACACGTATGTTCATGGGGACACGTATGTGCACAGTGACACGTATGTGCATAGCAACATGCATGTGCACAGTAACAAGTATGTAGCCTCACATGCACGCGCATGACAACATCTGTGTGCGTAAGCGACACGTATGTGCACAATGACACGTATGTACACGGTGACATGTATGTGCATGGCGACACGTATGTGCACGGTGACACGTATGTACACCGCGACATGTATGTGCATGGTGACACGTATGTGTCCTCACACGTATGTGCACAGTGACACGTATGTGCGCTGCCCTCCCCCCCAACCCCCCCACGTCCCCCCACCCCTCCCCTCCCCCCGCAGGCCCCCAGCCACGTGTACGGCGGTCACGGCAGCCACGTCACCAACGTGCGCTTCACCCACGACGACGGGCACCTGGTGTCGCTGGGCGGGAAGGACACCGGCGTCTTCCAATGGCGGGTGCTGGGAGGGCCCCCCCCGGAGCCGCGCTGAGGCCCTCCCCGTTCCCACCCCGCCACTCCCCCCCCCCCAAAAATCCCGGGACCAAAGGGGCGCCGCCCCCCCCAGCCCTGCACTGTGACAATAAAACCTTCTATCAGGGGCCCGCCTCCTTCCTGCTTCCGCTTCCGGTGTCACCCGGAAGGAGATGACCGCTCGGTTGCCGGAAGTTCCGGTCGTTCCGTCCGGAAGGACCCGAGCTCTCCTCGAAGCTCCCGAATTGCTTTCCGGAAGTTCCCGAGGTTGTGACGAAACTTGCCGAGGATCTTCCGGAACATAACGAGGTTCTTCCGAAAAAGCCCGAGCCCAGGGCGAGCATTCCGAGTTCATCCGAAAATTTCCGAGATCGCTCCGAAAGCTCCCGAAGCCTTTCCGAAAGTTTCCGAAGCCTTTCCGAAAGTTTCCGAATCCGTTCCGAAAGTTTCCGAAGCCGTTCCGGAGACGCACGAACGGGTCGTGCCGGTGCGGAGGCGGCGGGAACGGGAGGCAATGAAGCGCGGCCGGAGTCCGGCCCGGGGGTAACGCGGCCGAGAGAGCGGCCATGGCGGCCAACATGTACCGGGTCGGCGGTGAGTGGGGGCCGGGGAGGGCTGGGAGCGGGGAAGGGAGGGAAACGGGGGGGTTGTGTGGGGGAAATGGGGTTAAGTGGGGGGGGGGGGGGTGATGGGGGGGGGTCTGTGAGAGGGAGCGGGGGGCTGTGGGGGAAGTGGGAGTTGTGGGGGGGAATGGGGGGAGAATGGGATTCTGTGAGGGAAATTAAGGGAGAAGTGGGGGCTCTGTGAGGGGAAGGGGGGCTCTGGGGGGGGGAAGTGGGGGAGAAAGGGGGATCTGGGGGGGGTGCTGTGAGAGAAATAGGGGGAATGGGGGGGGCTGTGGGGGGGAAGTGGGAGAGAAAGGGGTTCTGGGGGGGACGTGGGGGTTCTGGGGGAGAATGTTGGTTCTGTGAGGGAAAATGAGGATTCTGGGGGGGAAGGGGGGAGAAAGGGGCTTGGGGGGGTGAAAAGGGGGGTTCTGAGAGAGAAATAGGGGGAATAGGGGGGTCTGTGGGGGAGATTGGGGTTTTGTGGGGGAAGGGGGGCTGTGAAGGGGAAAGTGGGAGAGAAAGGGGTTCTGTGAGGGGGGGTTCTGTGGGGTAGTGGGAACTCTGGGGGGAGGAAATGGTTCTGTGAGGGAAAGTGGGGGAGAAAGGGGGTTCTGTGGGGAGGGGAGGGGGGGTTCTGTGAGAGAAATAGGGGAAATGGGGGGGTTCTGTGGGGGGAGGGGGGGCTGTGGGGGAGGTAGGGGGAAGGGGGAGTCTGTGAGGGGGAAAGCGGGAGAAAAAGGGGTTCTGGGGGGGAATGTTGGTTCTGTGAGGGAAAGTGGGGATTCTGGGGGGGGGAAGTGGGGGAGAAAGGGGGTTCTGGGGAGGGGAGGGGGGTTCTGTGAGAGAAATAGGGGAAATGGGGGGGTTCTGTGAGGGAAACGGGGTTCTGTGGGGGGGAGGGGGGGAGAAAGGGAATTCTGGTGGGGGAAATGGGGTTAAGTGGGGGGGCTTTTGGGGAGATAGAGGGGAAGAGGGGTTTGGGAGTGGGAATGGGGTGGCTGTGGGGGAAGTGGGAGTTCTGGTGGGGGGAATGAGAAGAGAAGATGATTCTATGAGGGAAACTGTGGGAGAAATGGGGGTTCTGTGAGAAAAATAGGGGAAATGAGGGGGTCAGTGGGGGAAATGGGGTTCTGTGGGGGAAGGGTGTGGGGGGGCTGTGGGGGAGATGGGGGAGAAGGGGTTCTGTGAGGGAAAAGGGGGTTCTGTGGAGGAAGTGGGGGTTCTCTGAGGGAAAAGGGGGTTTTGTGAGGAAAATAGGAGGAAAAGGAGGTTTTGAGGGGGGGGGGGAGGGGAGTTCTGTGTGGGAAATGGGAGCTGTAATGGAGAAATTGGGGTTCTGTGAGGGGAAAAAGGGGGGGGACCTGTGGGGGAAGGGGGGAATCTGTGAGGGATTGTAATGGGGTCCTGGAGGGGGAATGGGGGGGAGGAAGGGGGAGTTATGTGGGGGAAATGGGGTTCTATGGGGGGAAATTGGGGTCTGAAGAGGAAAAGATGAGTTTTGTGGGGGGGGGATCGGGGTCTGTGAGGAAGAAAGGAGTTCTGTAAGGGAAAAGGAGATGTCTGTGGGGGAAAATTGGGGTTTGTGAAGAAAATAAATGGGTTTGTGGTCTGTGGAGAGAAAAAAAAAGGGATTCTACGTGGTAAGTGGGGCTGCATGGAAGAAAATAAAGGGATCAGGGAAACTGGGGGGGCTTCAGGGAGGAATTGGGGGGTGGTCTGCAAGGCAACACTTTCCCCATAGATTACGTCTACTTTGAGAACTCCTCCAGCAACCCCTACCTCGTCCGCCGCATTGAGGAGCTCAACAAGGTGAGGGGCTGCCCCTCCCCAATTCCCCCCCCCAACCCAGAACGAGGATCTTTGACCTCCTCCCCACCCCCCAAATTCTTCCTTTCCATTTTTTGTGCCCCCCTGCCCCCCTCCCCAGACCGCCAATGGCAACGTGGAGGCCAAGGTGGTTTGCCTGTTCCGCCGCCGGGACATCTCCAGCAGCCTCAACAGCTTGGCAGACAGCAACGCCCGTGAGTGTTCTCTTTTTTGGGGGGGGGGGGGGGATCGGTTCTATTTGGGTAGGGAAGGAGCTGTAGTCCCCCCCCACACCCATCACCACCCTTTGGGGCAGATTTTATCGTTGTGTTTGTGTGTGTCCCCCCCCCCCCTCCAAACCCAACACTTTGGTTTCTTGTTTGGTGGGGGTTGGGGGGGAGGGCACAAAGGTTGCTTCCCCCCCCCCCTCTAGTTTTGGTGATGGGGGGGCAGCTTGTCCCTCAGTGTGATGTGGGGTGGGGGTCTCAAGTGACACTGGGAGGAGGGGTGGGGGGGGGGTGGGGGGGGGGCACAGTGCTATGGGGATGGAGGGAAGGTTCCCCCCCCCCCCCAAAATGGATAGAGACTGTGGCCCCCCCCCCCCCCCCCCCCAGTGAGGAATGTTTAAGCAGCACTGGATTTCTCCCCCCTCCCCCTCTCCCCACTTTTCCTCCCCCCCCCCCCCCCCCCCTTTCTTCCCTTCTGGGATTGCACTGCTGCCAAAATCCGGGGGAGGGAGCGCTCCTCAAACAATGCCTCGCTGCCTGAGGGTGGGGTGGAGTTGTGGGACGTAGTGGGGGGGCCTCTTTAACACCCTCCTGCTCCCCCCCCCCTCCCCCCCCTTCAAATTTTGCCCCCCCCCCAGGCGAATTTGAGGAGGAATCCAAGCAGCCCACCATGACGGAGCAGCAGCGGCATCAGCTGAAGCACCGTGAGCTTTTCCTCTCCCGGCAGTTTGAATCCCTGCCAGCCACCCATATAAGGTGGGAGGGGCTTCAAAGGGGCGGGGGGGGGGCATACTTAGAGCCCCTCCCCACTTCTCTTCACCCCTGAGAAGGAGCAAACTGTAATCCCCCCCCCCACACACACACTGTAGGGGGAAGTGCAGCGTGACGCTCCTCAACGAGACCGATATCCTGGGGCAGTACTTGGAGAAGGAGGTGAGGGCTGTGCCCCCCAAGTTTTTATGGGGGGGTTCTGTGCCCCCCAGGAAAGCAACTAAACACCTTTTTTTGCCCCCCCCTCCAACTCCCCCAGGACTGCTTCTTCTACTCATTGGTGTTCGACCCTGTCCAGAAAACGCTTTTGGCAGATCAGGGGGAGATCCGGGTGGGCTGCAAATACCAAGCGGAGATCCCAGACCGGCTGGCAGAAGGTGTGGGGAAGGAGGGAAGCTGTGTTTGGGTGGGGGTCTATGTGCTGTGGGGGGGTTTAATTGGATCCCCCCACGCCCCCCACCCAAGGTGAATCAGACAACCGGAACCAACAAAAAATGGAGATGAAAGTATGGGACCCCGACAACCCCCTGACAGACAGACAGATCGACCAATTCTTGGTGGTGGCAAGGTGAGCTGACACCGGGGGAGGGGCAGAGGGGCAGACATTGGGTGTTGGGGGGCACAGTGATGCCACATATTCCTTCCCCCCTCCCACCAGAGCTGTCGGGACCTTTGCCCGTGCGTTGGATTGCAGCAGCTCCATCCGCCAGCCCAGCCTGCACATGAGTGCTGCTGCTGCATCCCGAGACATCACCTTGGTAAGAGTCACAGAACGGCCAGGGCTGGAAGGGACCTCGAGGATGATGGATCTCCAACCCCCCACCACACGCAGGGCCACCAACCTCCACATTTCACACCAGCCCAGGCTGCCCAGGGTCCCACCAACCTGGCCTTGAATATCTCCAGGGCTGGACGGGGCATCCACAGCCTCTCTGGGCAGCTGTTCCAGCACCTCACCACTCTCTGAGTAAAGAATTTCCCCCTGACATCCAACCCCAGTCTGCCTTCCCTCAACTTCAAACCATTTTCCCTTGTCCTGCTGTTATCTCCCCTTTCCAAGAGTTGATTCCCCTCCTGTTTGTAGGCTCCCTTTAGGTACTGAAGGCTGCAATGAGCTCACCCCACAGCCTTCTTTTTTCCAGGCTGAACAAGCCCAGCTCCTCCAGCCTGTCTTTATAGGGGAGCTGCTGCAGCCCCTGATCACCTTAGTGCCCTCCCCTGGACCCCCTCCAGCAGCTCCCTGTCTGTCTTGTACTGGGACCCCCAGCCCTGGACGCAGTGCTGCAGCTGTGGCCTCACAAGAGCAGAGCAGAGAGGGACAATCACCTCCCTGTCCCTGCTGGCCAACCCTCTGCTGATGGAGCCCAGGCTCCCATTTGCTTTCCCAGCTGTAATCACACCCTGCAGCCCCACGCTCAGCTTTTCACCCCCCAGGACCCCCCCAGGTCCTTCTCTGCAGGGCTGCTCTCAAGGTCTGCTCCTTCCAGTCTGAAGCAGCACAGAGTGGGGGGGGAGGGTCTTAATTCTCCCTCAGGGTGGGGGCACTGCTAATTTCCCCCTCCTTACACGCAGTTCCATGCCATGGACACGCTGCAGCGGAACGGTTACGATCTGGCCAAGGCCATGTCCACCTTGGTGCCTCAGGGGGGGCCGGTGCTGTGCAGGGATGAGATGGAGGAGTGGTCGGCTTCCGAGGCCATGCTGTTTGAGGAGGCCTTGGAGAAGTATGGGAAGGATTTCAATGACATCCGGCAGGATTTTGTGAGTTCTGGGTGGGGGGAGAGGAGGGGATGGGGATACACACAAAGCATAACTCCCCCCTCCCCTAACCCCTCCCAATGCTGAGCTTTCATCTCGTTTCTGTTCCCATTTTGTGAGTTCTGGGGGAGGTGGGATGCACATAAAGCATAATTCCCCCCTCCCAGCTCCTCCCAATACAAAGCATTCATCTTGTTTCTGTCCCCCCCCCCCATTTCAGCTGCCCTGGAAGTCTTTAGCCAGCATTGTGCAGTTCTACTACATGTGGAAGACCACCGACCGCTACATCCAGCAGGTAGGGGGGGGAGGGCTCTTTGTGAGGCTGGGGGGTTCCCACAGATGTTATTCCCTTCCCCCCCCCTCTTTGCGCTCATCCCCCCCCCTTTTTTTGCAGAAGAGGCTGAAGGCAGCGGAAGCAGACAGCAAGCTGAAGCAAGTGTACATCCCCACCTAGTAAGTCGTGTTGGGGGGGCTAGAACCCTTTCTCAGGGCATGGGGACCCCCCCCCAGCCCTGTTTGACCCCCCCCACCCCCCCCAATTTCTGACAGCACGAAGCCAAACCCCAACCAGATCATCTCGGTGGGCTCCAAACCCGGCATGAACGGCGCCGGCTTCCAGAAGGGGCTGACGTGCGAGAGCTGCCACAGTCAGTTTCTTTTTTTTTTTTTGGGGTGGGGGGTGGGGGTGGGAGTCACCAGGGTGAGAATGGTTGGGGTGGGGGGGGAGAGGGGGGAGCAGAGGGGCTGTGAGATTTCGGTGGTGGTTTGTTAAGTTGGCAGTGGAGCTGGGGGGGGGTCCTTGCAGCTCCTCCTCCAGCTCAAGCAGTCTTCCCCATTGCCCCCCTCTATCTTCTGGGGGGGGGACGGGGGGCTGCATCCCTTTATTGCCTAAGGTGGGGGGCTTCCCCACTGCCCCCTTCTTGCCCAAGGAAGGGCACCATGACCCTCTCATCCCCAGGGGGGCTTCCCGAGGGCCCCCTCCCACCCAAGGGGGGCCTTTCTGTGACCCCCTCTATTTTGCTGAGGTCTCTACAGCCCCCTCTTCCCCATGCAGGGGGGTCTCTGTGACTCTCTTTCTTGATGGCGGTCCCTACAGCCCCCCTCCACCCACAGGGGCTTCCCCCCAGCTCCCTCTTCCCTAGAGGACCCCCCCCACCCACCATCTCTCCCCCCTTCCCCCCCCCACAGCCACACAGTCAGCCCAGTGGTACGCCTGGGGCCCCCCCAACATGCAGTGCCGCCTCTGCGCCTCGTGCTGGATCTACTGGAAGAAATACGGGGGGCTGAAGACCCCCACTCAGCTGGAGGGAGCAGCACGCAGCGCCTCGGTGAGCCCACCCTCCCCTCCCCACAAAGCTCAGCATCGAAATCACTCCTTTATTTTCCTCTCTAAACACAAACCTCAATTTTCTCGGTATTTCTGCCCTCCAGGAGCCCCACTCCCGAGGTCACCTCTCCCGCCCCGAAGCTCAGAGCCTCTCCCCTTACACCACCAGCGCCAGCAGAGCCAAACTGCTGGCTAAAAACCGGCAGACCTTCCTGCTGCAGACCACCCGACTCACCCGCCTGGCCCGTCGGCTGTGCCGGGACGTCCTGCAGCCGCGCCGCGCTGCCCGCCGCCCCTACGCCCCCATCAACGCCAACGCCATCAAAGCAGAGTGTAAATGCTTTGGGTAGGGGGGGGGGGGGGGCTTCCCTCTCCCCTTCCTTTCATCCTCACTTTGTGTTTTGATCCCCCTCCCAGGTTCCATCCGCCTGCCCAAGGCTGCCAAGGCGCCGCTGAAGATTCACCCGCTGGCTCGGCTGCCGCTGGCTGCCATCGTTAAGGAGCTGGGTGAGGGGTTGGGGGGGGGGTTTGGGGGGGGTTTAAGGACACCTTGGGGGGTGGGGGGGGATCATAGCGTGGCCCCCAGGCTCATTTGGGGGCGCTGTGAGGGGCTTTGGGGCTATAGGGTGATCTCCAGATCTGCCTGAGGGTACTGGGGGGGGGGGGGGGGGGATTGGGGGGCATAGGGTGGTCTCCCCAGAACCATTTAGGGGCACCATGGGGGGGGTTGGAGGTATAGGGTGGTCCCCAGAGGCATTTGGGGGCACCATGGGGAGGTTGGAGGTATAGGGTGGTCCCCAGAGGCATTTGGGGGCACCTGGGGGGGAGGGGTAGGGGGGGGTCTGTTGTCCCCCACTATGGGGCACAACGCCATAATTTCCCCCTTCTCGTTCCCCCCCCCCCCCCCCAGCGGCACAGGCCCCCCTGAAGCCGAAGACGCCGCGGGGCACGAAGACCCCCATCAACCGGAACCAGCTGAGCCAGAGCCGGGGGCTGGCGGGGCTCGTGGGCAAACGGGGCTACGAGGGGGGGGCCGAGGGCCACCGCCCCCCCCGGGTACGGGTACGGACCCCGCGCTGACGGACGCGCGGTCGGGCCAATGGGAGCGGGGATGGGAAGGAGTGGGGTGGGGCTAGAAGGGGAGGGGCACGCGCGGCCTATGGGTGGGGAGGACTTGCGGTGATTGACGCATCCCGGGGGCTTCCGATTGGCGGAGCTTGCGCTTCCGGTGGGTGGGGCTTGACGGCTGTCCCCGCAGGTGGGAGCGTCGAGCGTCTCATTCTCGGCCAACGGGCGCCCCCTTCCGGCGGGGCTGCGCGCCGGTCCTCCACCCGCCAGCAAGCGGCAGAAACTGAACCCCGCCGACGCCCCCAACCCCGTCGTCTTCGTGGCCACCAAGGACACCAGGTGGGGCTGGGGGCTGCGGGGGGTCCGCGTGGCCCTCGGCTCACCCCCGTTTCCCTTCATTTCCTCCCTATTTCTCTTCAGTTCCTTTCAATTTATCCCTATTTCCTTCAGTTTTTCCTTTGTTTCCCCTCAGTTTGCTCCCCCGATTTCTGTTTATCCCCCATTTCCCCCACGGTTCCCTCATGTTTCTCCCTATTTCCCCATATTACTCTTCATCCCTCCCAGCTTTCACTCAGTTTTGGTCCCTTTCCCTCACTTTCTTTCTCTCCTTCCTCTTTCTCTCAATTTCTCAATTTTCCTCATTTTACCCTTGATTTTTCCCTATTTCTCCCCGATTTTTCCTCAGTTTCATCCTATTTCTCTCATTTTCTCCCATCTTTCCATCATTTTCCTCTCAAATTCTCCCCGGTTCTCCCCTTTTCCCTTCAAATTCTCCAGCTCCACCCCCCCTGTTTCTTACTATTCCCCCTCAATGCTCCCCTTTCTCATTTTCTCTTTATTTCTCTCAATTTCTCCTCAATTTCTTCCCTTTTCCACACCATTCTCCATATTTTCTCCTTAACCTATTCCTTTTTTTTCATTTTTTCTCAATTAATCCCCTTTCCCTCCCCATTTCTCTCCCATTTCCCCCCTTCCCCCCGCCCCCATTTCTCTCCCTATTTCTCCCCCGTTCCCCCCCCATTTGCCTCAATCAGTCCAAATTCACCCCTTACCTCCCATCTTTCACCCCGGTTTCCCTCTATTCCATGTTAAACCCCCCCCATTAATTACCTTCCCCCCCACCCCCCTCAGGGCCCTACGGAAGGCGCTGACCCACCTGGAGCTGCGCCGGGCCGCACGCCGCCCCACGCTGACCCTCAAGGTGAAGCCAGGGCTGCCCCTACGGCCGGGGGGGTCCCTGCCGCCCCCCGCACCCTCCCACCCCGCCAGCACCTCAGAGCCCATCGTCCTCGAGGACTGACCCCCCCCCCTCCCCTCCCCTCCCCTTCCCCCTCCTAATCCCCCCCCCCCACCGCCGGGCTGCGCCCTTTTGTATTTTTTTTATTTCCATAGAAAAACCGCTTTGGGTTTTTAGGGGAGGGGGGAGGGGGGGAGGGGCGTGTGGGGACGGTCCCGGCCCGTTTGGTGCCCCTTCCCCTCCCTCCCCCCCCCCACCTCCCCTCCCTCCGCGGATCCCTTTTCTACGCGTGGAGCGACGCCCCCTGGTTTTGTATCTCGGGCTGTCCCGGTTCTGTAGCGACAGGAAATAAACCGACGGCTTTTCTTCACCGAGACCCCCCCACACCAACCCACCCCCAGCACCGGGAGGAGCAAAGTGGGGTGAGAGAACTGGGGCAAAAGCTTCGCGCGGGGCTCACGTTGCCGGGGGGGAGCAGAAAGGGAACGGAGCGGAACGTGTGTGTGTGTATGTGAGAGTAGGGGGAAGGTGCTGTGACCGACCGCTTCCGGCGGAAGTTACTGCAAGTGGCGGCGGGGCTTTGGGATCGGGCTGGGCGTGTGGATAAAGGGGGAGGAAGTGCTGGAAAGGACCACTTCCGGTGGAAGTTGGCTGCGGGGGTAGAGCTGGGGGGCTTTGGGACCGAGCTCGAGTTTCCGGGGGTAGTAGAAAAGGAACGGACGCGGGCGTGTGTGCTTTGCGGCACTTCCGGCGGAAGTTGGGTGTTTAGAACAGGGCTCGAGTTTCCAAGGGGAGCACAAAGGGGACGGACCAAAGTGCGTAGGAAAGAAATAAAACGCTGGAATAACAACTTCCGACGGAAGTTTGCTGCGGGGTGGGGAACTTCCGGAAAGGGCTTGAGTTTCCGGCAGAGGGCTGCAGAAAACGAACGCAGGGCCGAAGCGTAAGCGCAACGGAAAGCTGCTCGGAAAGATCACTTCCGGTGGAAGTCCTCAGTGGGAGAAGTCGGGGGGGGGGGGGGGGGGGGAGGGGGTCACGAAGTTCCGTGTAGGAGCAGAAAGTGGCGTGAGCGCGATGGATGCGGGGGAAAGACGGAGCAACGGACCACTTCCGGTTGGGAGTGGAGATACCGCCGGCTTCTGGCGGAAGCTGTTCCCGTAGTCACAGCCACATCCGGCGGAAGCCGGGGGGCACATCCGGCGGAAGTCGCCTCCGGGAGCAGCCGCCATGGCGGCGCGCAGCACGGAGAACCCGGAGCCCTCCCCTCCACCGGACGCGGACCCGGACGTGGAGCCGCTGCCGCGGGGCGCGTTCCGCTGCCGCCTGTGCCACGTGACTGCGGCCAACCGTGAGCCTTAAACCGGGGTGGGGGTCGGGGTTTGGCGTCTCGGTTCGTCGCCGTTCTGACGCCCCGCCTCGCAGGGCCCAGTTTGAAGGATCACCTCCGCGGCAAAAAACACCGGCGGCGGCGGAGCCTCCGGGCCGAGCGGCGCTCCCAGCAGCAGCGGAGCCTTTTTGTCAGCGGCTTCGCCCGCGGGACGGCGGCCGAGGATCTGAAGGAGCATTTTGCGGCCTTCGGGGAGGTGCAGGCGGTGGTGGTGGACAAGGAGAAGGTGGCGGCCCCGGTTCCTCCCCCCCGGTTCCTCCCCCCTTTTCTCGGTTTCTCCCCAAATCCTCCCCATTTTCCCCCTCTATTTTTTCATATTTCCTGCTCTATTTTTTGTCCTTCTTTTTGTCTCTTAGTTCTTACTATCGCTTTTCCTCTATTAGTTGTCACTTCTTCTTTTTCTGTTCTTAATCGTTTCTTTTCCGTTTTCTTCTCTGTTAATTATCTCTCTCTCTTTTTGGTCTCTCCTAATTATTGCTCCCCTTTTCTGCCTCTTAATTATTTCCCTTCCTTTACATTCCACTTAATTAATCCTCTTCTTTTCTCCCCCTTTAATTATTCCCCCACCCTTCACCTCCCCATTAATTATTCCCTCTGCATTATCTGCTCTCAATTATTTCCCTTTTCATCTTTAATTACCCCCCTTTAATCCTCCTTATCATTCCTCTTCTTTTCCTCTACTCCCCTCAACGTTTCCTTTTTCCCTCCCCCATTCCCCCAACTTTTCCCCCCCCATTTTCCCCCAATCCTTTCCTCCTTTTCCCCATTCCTCACCGTTTTTCCCCCTCCCCTTTTCCTCCCCTCCCATTATACCTCTTTCTCCCCCCCCCTCCATCCCCCCCTCAGGGTGCCTACGCCATCGTGGAGCTCCGGGATGCAGAGGGAAGGGAGCGTGCTTTGGCCCAGCCCCACCACCACCTCCATGGGCGCCGCCTCCGGGTGCGGCCAAGGGAGCAGAAGGAATTCAATGGTGGAACTTCAGGCCGGGGGGGCCGGGGGGAGACCCCCATGGGGCCGGGGCAGATGGAGCGGGAGCTGCGCAGTGCGGCTGATGTGAGTTGGGGGCTGGGGGGGGGTCTATGGGGTGGTTTGAGGGCTCCTTAGGGTCGTTTGAGCTGTGCTGGGGGTCCCTGGGAGGACTGGGGGGCTCCTTAGGGTCACTTGGAACTGTTGGGGGGGGGACTGGGGAGATTTGTGGGCTCCTTAGGGTCATTTGGGGCTACTGCAGGGGGTCTGTGGGGTGGTCTGGGGGCTCTTTATGGTCATTTGGAGCTACTGGAAGGGGTCCCAAGGGTTCCTGGGAGGACTGGGGGGCCTCCTTAGGGTCATTTGGGGCTACTGAGTGAGGTCCTGGGGGTCCATGGGGAGGCTTGGGGGCTCCTTAGGGTCATTTGGGGCTACTGGAAGGGGTCCTGAGGGTTCCTGGAAAGACTGGGGCACTTCTTAGGGCCCTTTGGAGTTATTGGGGGAGTCCTGAGGCAGTTGGGAGGCACCTCAGAGCCGTTTGGAGCTACTGGGGGGGTCCTGAGGGGGGCCGGGGGCACCTTGGTTTCATTTGGAGCTATTTGGAGGAGTCCCTGGGGGTCCATGAGGTGGTTTGGGGTTATGGGATGGTTCCTGGGGGGTGATTTGGGGAGGTTTGGGGGCAACTCGGTGTGGGTTGGGGCTATGAGGTTCCCAGGGGATCCCTGAGGGGGGGGTCATGGGGTTCTGGAACATTTTTGGGGGGGTGCTGGTAGTTTGTGGGCTTCACTGGGGAAACTTGGGGCTTTCACTGCGGGGCACGAGAGGGTCTGCGTGAGCTCAGGAGACTCTGGGAAGCACGAAGGACCCTGGAAATGGAGGAGGGGTCTCAAAAGGGACGTGCCAACCCCCCCCCAAATCCCCCTCCCCACCCGCAGGTGGATGCGCAGCTGACGCAGCTGGTGGCCCTGCAGGAGCTGAGCGAAGCCGAGCGCCGCCTGCGGCACCTCCTGCTCACACTCTTCCAGGAGGTGTTTTCTGAGTTCTTCCCCGGTCAGTCGTGCCCCCCTCCCCCACGTTAAACCCCCTGTGCCCCCAACTCAGCCCTCATTTACCCCCACCTCCCCCATTTCCTTCCTCCAGGCTGCGCCGTGCTTCCTTTCGGTTCCTCCGTCAACGGTTTCGATTCGCACTGCTGCGACCTGGATCTCCTCCTGGATCTGGAAGCCACCAAATCTCTGGGGCGGGGCGACGGATCCGATGAAGATTCCATCCTCAGCGACATCGATCTGAGCTCTGCCTCCCCCGAGGAGCTCCTGGATTTGGTGGCCACCGTCCTCCGTCGCTGCGTCCCCGGCGTCACCCGCGTCCGTCCCGTCCCCGCCGCCCGTCGTCCCGTCGTCAAGTTCTGCCACAAGCAATCCGGCCTGCTGGGCGACATCTCCATCGACAACAGGTGCTCTTAGCTTTTTGGGGGCTGTTGGATGCAATTTTTAGGAGGGGAGGTTGTTTGGTATCCGTATATCCAGCGTCAGATGAAGAAACAACGGTTCGAATGTTGGCCCGAGGGGTTTATTAGAGGTCTGAGTCAGGGAGATGGGGAAGGGGAGGGTGGGCAGTGTTGTGAATTAGAGTGGTGGGGAAGGAAGGAGGGCGGTAGGAAAGGAAAAGCAAGGAGTGTTTATAGGAAGCAAAAGGGAGATGGGAACCAGCATGGATCCAGCGTGGTTCGTAGTTCTGTCATTGATCTTCAGTAGTGCTGGGTCAGCAGGCGTTGCTGCTCTGGTGACAGTGGTGACCATGGCAACTTTCCATGGTAGCCCCAACTTATTTATAAGTCCAAAGTGCTCGGGTCAGCCCTCCTTGCAGTGGCAGCTCCTGGCTCTGGGGTCTTAGCAGAAACCCCTTTGTTCCCATCATCCAGGCCTTGCCAGCAGATCAGAGGGAGCAGGGATGCCCAGCTGCTTCCTGTTTTTCACAGCACGCGATGGTTTATTCCCCAGTTTTCCCATACCAAGCTGGAGCTGTTTAGTCACAGGCCAAAAAACCTTTGAGCTAAAAAACAAAGAAGGATTCTCACATGCATTCTGTTGGTTTTTTTTTTTTTCCCCTCTTCTGATTTGGGGAGGGGTCCCGTGGTCTTTCTGACCCTGAGCTGTGCTCCTTACAGGCTGGCGCTGCACAACACGCGGTTCCTGCGGCTCTGTGCTGAGGCAGATCCACGAGTGAGGCCACTGGTGTATGCTGTGAGGCTGTGGGCAAAGCAGCAGGGGCTGGCAGGTATGGAGCAAGGGATGGAGGAATGCCAGGCATCGATATGGACTGGAAGGAGCAGACCTTGAGAGCAGCCCTGCAGAGAAGGACCTGGGGGGGTTCTGGGGGGTGAAAAGCTGAGCGTGGGGCTGCAGTGTGTGATTACAGCTGGGAAAGTAAATGGGAGCCTGGGCTGCATCAGCAGAGGGGTGGCCAGCAGGGACAGGGAGGTGATTGTCCCTCTCTGCTCTGCTCTTGTGAGGCCACAGCTGCAGCACTGCGTCCAGGGCTGGGGGTCCCAGTACAAGACAGACAGGGAGCTGTTGGAGGGGGTCCAGGGGGGGGCACTAAGGTGATCAGGGGCTGCAGCAGCTCCCCTATAAAGACAGGCTGGGGGAGCTGGGCTTGTTCAGCCTGGAAAAAAGAAGGCTGTGGGGTGAATCATTGCAGCCTTTCAGAGCCTACAAACAGGAGGGGAATCAACTCTTGGAAAGGGGAGATAACAGCAGGACAAGGGAAAATGGTTTGAAGTTGAGGGAGGGCAGACTGGGGTTGGATGTCAGGGGGAAGTTGTTTGCTGTGAGAGTGGTGAGGTGCTGGAACAGCTGCCCAGAGGCTGTGGTTGCCCCGTCCAGCCCTGGAGGTGTTCAAGGCCAGGTTGGTGGGGCCCTGGGCAGCCTGGGCTGGTGTGAAATGTGGAGGTTGGTGGCCCTGCGTGTGGTGGGGGGTTGGAGATCCATCATCCTCGAGGTCCCTTCCAGCCCTGGCCGTTCTGTTGTTCTGTGATTCTGCGAGTGGGGCTGTGGGATGTTGGGAGGGGTCTTAGGGGCTGTCTTGATGCTGCATCCCCTGTCCTCCTATAGGAAACCCCGCCGGGGGGGGACCCCTCCTCACCAACTACGCGCTGACGCTGCTGGTGCTGTTCTTCCTGCAGACTTGCAGCCCCCCCGTGCTGCCCACAGTGGAGGAGCTGCGTGAGTTGGCAGGTAACGCTGCTCTGCCCATCCCATAATGCTCCTCGTGTCGCTCTGTCCGTTTCTCTGTCCATCCCACGAACTTCTTTTTGTTTCTCCATCCATTTCTCAGTCCCTCTGTGCCCCCCGTGATGCTTCTCCTGTTCTTCCGTCCCTCCTTATTGTACTCCTCTGTGCCTCCATTTCTGCATCCCACAATACTTCTGTATCCCTTCATCTCTCTCTCCCTTTTCCCATCCCATAATACTTCACCATCCCCCTGTTTCATCCCTTACCTCTCCCTCGTTTCCTCCATCCCACAGCACCGTCCCTCCCTTCGTGGTGGGATCCTCCTCCCTTCTATCCTCCCTCTCTCTTCCTTCCTGCTTTTGTCTCATTCTACTTCTCCCTCCTTTCCTCCCTCCATCCCATAATCCTCCTCCCTCCATCCCATAATGCTCTCCCTGCTCTCTCAGGGCCGGACTGCCTCGTTGTGGAGTCAGGCTGGGACTGCAGCTTTCCCTGCGATGCAGCGTTGCTGCAGCGCAGCTCCAACGGCCGCAGTGCTGGTGAGTGCCTCCATCCCTCCCTCCTCCTCCCCTCCCTCCTCCTCCCCTCCCTCCTCCTCCCCTCCCTCCCTCTCTCTCCACTTCATTCTTCTCCCCTCTCTCACTTCTCCTTCCTTCTCACACTCTTCCTCTCCTCTCTCCTTCTCTCCTCCCTCCCCCTCTCCTTCTCCATCTCCCTTCCTCTCCCTCACTCCTCCCTTCCTCTCCCCCTTACTCCTCCTTTCACTTCTCCATCCCTCTCCTCTCTTCTACTCCTCCTCCCTCTCTTCTTCCTCCCTCTCTCCTTTTCCTCTCTCTTTTCTGCTGTCCTTCTCCCTCTTGCTCCTCTTTCTCCTCCTCCATCCCTCTTCCTCATGCTTTCTCCTTCTCCATCTCTCTCTCTTGCTCTCCATGTCTCTCCTCTTTCTCCTTCACTCCTCCCTCCCTCTCTCTTTTGCTTCTTCCTCTCTCCTCCATCCTTCTCCCTCTTGCTCCTCCCTCTTCTCCATCTTTCTCCCTCTCTCCTGTCTCTCCCTTAATTTTCCTTTTCTCTCTCTTGCTTCTCCCTCCCTCCCTCCTCTGTTCCTCTCCCCCTCCCCCCCTCACTCTCTCCCTCTCCTCCAGGTTCCCTCCTGCCCGAATTCTTCCACCTCTTTGGCTCCTTCCCCTTCACGACGCACTTCCCCTCCCTTCGCCACGGCCGCCCGCTGCCCCTCTCAGCCGCTGACCCCCTCCTCAAACGGACCCCCCTCACCCTCCCGGATCCCTTCGAACTCAGCCACAACGTCGCCTCCAACGTCAGCCCCAAAGCAGCTCTGCGTTGGGGCCAAAGCTGTCGCGCGGCTGCCAAATATTGCCGCAGCCTTCAGTACAGCCACAAATCCACCAAGGGTCGCTCCTGGGGTTTGCTGCGTCTCTTCCAACCCGGCGCCGTGGAACCTGGAGCCGGGGCTGGCTCAGCTTTCCTCATCCCCATCCCGTTGGATGCTGCTGCTGGTGGTGGTGGTGGGTTGAAGGAGGTCCGTGCTGCCGTCCTCTTCGTGCTGAGGGACGTCCTGCGCTGCGCTATGGGGCCGAAGGAGAGGGGGGTGGGGGAGAGTGGGGTGGACCGTGGGCTCTTGGAGGACTCTGAATGCTTGGAGGACCCCAAAGGAGATCCTACGGTTGACCTCAAGCTTTTGGGAGTTCCTGGAGTGGGCTCTGATCTCTTGGAGGACTCTGAACTGTTGGAGGATCACAAATTGCAAGACCCCAAAGTCTTGGGAGCTCCTGGTATGGACCCCAAAGTCTGGGAGGACCCCAAAGGTTTGGGAGCTCCTGGAACAAACCCCAAAGTCTTGGAGGAGCCCAAAGACTTGGATGATTCCAAATTGCAAGACCCCAAAGTCATGGGAGCTCCTGGAATGGAGCCGAAAGTCTTGGAGGACTGCAAAGGATCTCCTACAGCAGACCCCAAAATTTTGGAAGTTTCTGGAATGGATCCCAAAGTCTTGGAAGAGCCCAAATTGCAAGACCTCAGAGTCCTGGGCACTCCTGGAATAAACCCTGAACTCTTGGAAGATCCCAAAGGTTTGGAAGCTCCTGCAGTGAACCCCGAACTTTTGGGGGGCCCTGAACTCCTGGAGGACCCCAAATTGCAAGACCCTGAAGTCATGGGAACTCCTGGAATGGACCCCAAACCCATGGAGGAGGACCCCAAACTGATGGAAGTTTCAGGAATGGATCCCAACATCCCAGAGCTGCCCCCACCAGTGGGTTCCAAACGGCCCCAACCCAAAGGGACGAACGGCACCGCAGCCCCCGCCACCAAACGGCAGCGGGTGAACGACCCCCAGGAGGAGGAGAAGGAGGGGGAGGAGGAGGAGGAGGAGGAGGAGGAGGAAGCAGCACGTTGGAGCTGCACCGTGTGGCACCGCGTGTGGACCGGGCGCCGGCGCCTCCGCCGTCAACTGCGGCACCAGGATGGCACCAGTGGGGTCCATGGGGACACCAGTAGGATCCATAGGGACACCAGTGGGCCCCAACATGGGGATGGGGGCACCAATGGGCTCCTTGGGGTTGGTGGCACCAGTGAGTGCCATGGGGACACCAGTAGGGGCCGTGGGGACAACAGTGAGTCCCAAGGTGGGAATGGGGGCAACAATGGGTTCCATGGGAGCACCAGTAGGATCTATGGGGACACCAGTGGGCCCCAACATGAGGATGGGGACACCAGTGGGTTCAATGGGGACACCGGTACGGGCCATGGGGACAGCAGTGGGCTCCAACTTGGGGTCGGTGGCACCAGTGAGCTCCATGGGGACATCAGTGGGACCCAACATGGGGATGGGGACAGCAGTGGGCTCCAAGGTGGGGATGGGGACACCAATGGGCTCCATGGGGCTGAGGGCAGGAGTGAGCTCCAAAGTGGGGACACTGATGTGTTCTGTGGGGATGAGGACCCCAACGAGCTCCAAGATGGGGACCCCAGCGGTTCCCCTGAGGACCTGGACTTGGAGCAGAAGGTGACGGCCGCCATCTTGCAGCAAAATGGCGCCTCTCGACCCGCAGAGCCGCTGCTCCGTTTCGACGCTGACGTCCGGCTGACGGCGGGGGGACAACGGGCGCTGCTCCGCCTGACCCCCACCCCGGGGCCGGGGCCACTTTTTAGGGATTTTTTCCATTTTTTGAGGGTTTTTCTGCCCCCGATGGTGCGGAGGAGGATGGGGTGGAGCTGGGGGGGGGACAATAAATAAGTGATGTTTGGAGCAGCGTTGTGTGGTCTGGGGGTGGGAAGGAGTGATGTGGTGCAAAAAAGGGCAAAAAAAAGTCAGAGCTGCAGCTTTAAGGACCCTTCGTACCCCATCCGTGCTTCTGTGATCTTCAAGGACCTTTTCAATCTATTCTATCTTGAAATATTTTTCCAACTTTCCTCATTTTTGTGACCTGCAAGGACCTTTCCAACACATTTAATGCTTCTGTGGTCTTCAAGGTCCCTTCCAACCCCCCCCCGCATTCACTCAATTGATGGTTCTTTGACTTTTAAGGACCCTTTCAACCCCTTCTGTGATCTTTAAGGACCCTTCCAACCCAACCCAATCCATGGCTGTATGACCCTCCAGGACCGTTCCAACCCCTGACTTTAAGGACCATCCTCTCTCCTCCCGTCCCCTTTTATGACCTTCCAGGACCTCCCGGCCCCGCCCCAGCTCCGGATTCCTACCAATGGCGAACGAGGGGCGGGATCATAACAGAGTCTAGCCAATAGCAGCAGAGCGGCGTGCAGCTTAGGGGCGGGGCAATCGCAATGCGGCCCAATGGCAGAGAAGCGGGAATCAACGGGGGGCGGGGCTGCAGCGGGACGGCCAATGGCGGAGGGGCGTTTGCAGGCGAGCCAATAGCGGAGAAGCGGTATGCGAGGGGGGCGGGGCCTTAGCGCGGTGGCCCAATAGCGAAGGAGCGGGGGGGCGGGACAACGGTAGGGCCGCCAATGAGCGGAAGGGCGGGGGGCGGGACGCTGTCGGGGCGGTCCAATGGCGTGCGGCGAAGGGGGCGGAGTTCCGGTGGAGGCGGCCATGATGGCGGAGGAGCGGCGGTTCGCGGAGCTGCCGCGGGAGGCGGTGCGGCGGATGGCGGAGGGGGCGGGCGCGGAGCTGAGCGAGGAGGGGGCGGCGCTGCTGGCCGAGGACGTCTGTTATCGCCTGAGGGAGGCGGCCCAGGTGCGCGGGGGGGGCTGGAGGGGGTCTGTGGGGGGGGGTCTGAGTGGTCTATGGGGGGCCTATGGGGCCTGAGGGGGAACTGTGGGGGTCTATGGGGGTTTGTGGGATCTATGGGGGTCTGTGGGGAGGTGTATGGGGGAACTGTGGGGGCCTATGGGGGTCTATAGGGGGTCTATGGGGGTCTGAGGGGGAGTCTAAGGGGTCTATGGGGGATTATGGGGGTCTATGGGGGTCTATGAGGGAACTGTGGGGTTCTAGGGGGGCCTATAGGGTGCGTATGGGGCTCTGCGGGGGTCCATGGGGGTCTGTGGGGGATTGGGGAGGATCTAAGGGGTCTATGGAGGTCTATAGAGGGGCTATAGGGGTCCTATGGGGGTCTGTGGGGTCCTATGGGGGTCTATAGCGGTTCTATGGGGGTCTGTGGGGGAGTCTAAGGGGTCTGTGGGGGATTGTGGGGGGTCTATGGGGGTCTATGAGGGAACTGTGGGGTTCTAGGGGGGCCTATAGGGTGCCTGTGGGGCTCTGTGGGGGTCTATGGGGATCTGTGCGGGAGTCTAAGGGGTCTGTGGGGGTCTGTGGGGGCCTACGGAGGGGGTCTAATGGGTCTATGGGGGATCTGTGGGGGTCTGTGGGGGATTATGGGGGGGGTCTGTGGGGGGGTCTATAGGGCCTATGGGGGGACTGTAGGGGTTTATGGGTGGATCAGGAGGGTGTATGGGGCTCATGGGGGGGGGGGGGTGTTATGGGCCACTATGGCAACTTTGAGGGGGGGCTATGGGGGAAGTACCAACCCGAGGGGGGGGGCTGGGGCTGTGGGGGGGTTGTGGGGTGGTGTGGGGGGGCTGTGGGGCGCTGACCCCCATTTCCCCCCCCCAGAACAGTGCCCAGTTCCTGAAGCACACCCGCAGGAGGAAGCTGACGGTGGAGGACTTCAACCGAGCGCTGCGCTGGAGCAATGTGGAGGTCGGGGGGCTAATTAATTATTAATTACCGGGGTCTCATTATTATCGGGGTGTAATTATTTGGTTGCTGAGGTCCTGCTGTTGTGGAAGGTTTAATTGTTGGGATCTTGTTGTTATCGGGGTGCTGTCGTTATGGGATTCCGTTATTGATGCTGTTTAATTAACTGCTTCCCGTCGTTATCAGGGTTTAATTAGTGAGATTGCATAATTGTTGGGGTTTAATTATTGAGAGTCTACCGCTGGGGGGGGATTGTTGGGATTCTGTTATTTTTTGAGGTGGAATCATTGGGATTTTGTTGTTATTGGGGTCTGTTTGTTGGGCTCTCGTCGTTGTTGGGTTTTCGTTAATTTTGGGGTCTGATGATTAGGGTTTAATTACTGAGATCCTGTTGTTGGGGTCCTGTTGGGAGCCCGTTATTGCTGGACTCGGGTTATTAGGATTTAGTTATAGGGTTGCATTATTTTGGGGGTTCAGTTATTGGGATCTCATTCTTCGTGAACTTCTGGGGTCTCGTTATTTCTGGGGTCTCATTATTTTTGGGGTCTCATTATTAGTGGGGTCCCCCTTATCAAGATCCTGCTACTGGGATCCCATTGCCATTGACCCCTTGGTATTGGGGTCCCATTATGGGGTCCCAACGGCAGGGGTCCCATGGTTGGGGTCCTGTTGTTGGGGTCCCGTTATTATCAACCCCCAAATATTGGGGTTCCATGATTGGTTCCTAATGATGGGGGTCCCACTATTGGGGTCCCATTATTGGTTCCAAATGATGTAGATCCCATAATTGGGGTCCCACGATTGGGGTCCCATAATTGGGTTCCATGATTGGAGTCTCGTTATTGACTCCTAATGATTGGGGTCCAATAATTGGTTCCTAATGATCGGAGTCCCACTGTTGGGGTCCCATGATTGGGGTCACATAATTGGTTCCTAACGAGGGGGTCCCATTATTGGAGGTCCCATGATTGGTTCCTAATGATTGAGGCCCCATAATTGGGGTCCCATTATTGGCTCCTAACGATGTAGATCCCATAATTGGGGTCCCACGATTGGGGTCCCATAATTGGGTTCCATGATTGGAGTCTCGTTATTGACTCCTAATGATTGGGGTCCCATAATTGGGGTCCCACGATTGGGGTCCTATAATTTTGTTCCATGATTGGAGTCTCATTATCGACTCCTAATGATTGGGGTCCCATGATTGGTTCCTAATGATTGAGGCCCCATAATTGGGGTCCCATTATCGGCTCCTAACGATGTAGATCCCATAATTGGGGTCCCACGATTGGGGTTCCCCCCCTTCAGGCTCTGTGTGGGTTCGGTTCAGCGGAGGCCCCCCCGCAGCGGGACGCCGATCCGTGCCCCCCCGAGCGCGCCGTGCTGCTGGCAGACCTGGCCCTGCACACCAACATCCCCAAAGGCTGCGCCCCCCCCGCCGTGCGTGGTCAGTGACCCCCCCCAAAATACCCCCCCCCATTGCCCCCTTCCCCCCCACCCCCCACCCTGCCTTTGCTATCCCCTTGGTGCCCCCATTTGACCCCCCCTCCCCAGGTGAGCCCTCCCTAATTTTGCTGTATCCTAACCCCCCCCCTCATAGTGCCCCCCCCCCCCTCCAGTGTCCCCTGTACCCCTTGGTCTCCCCATTTGACCCCCCCACTTTGTCCCCACTTGACCCCCCCTCCCCAATATCCCATTGGTGCCCCCCAAATGTCCCCTCCGATTGACCCCCCCCTTTTCAGCCTTCCCCTCCACCACATCACCCCCCCCCCCCAGTGCCTACCATCCCCCAAACCCCCAGCATCACCCACATATCACCCCCCCCAAACCCCCCAGTGACCCCCCCCATATATCCCCTATACGTTCTAGTGCGCCCCCCCCTTTTTGTGACCCCATATACCCCCTATGCTCTCCCCCCCGTGTGCCCCCTCCCCCCAATTCGATGACCCCACACATCCCCTCTACCCCCCGTTTCCCCCCCCCACTCAGTGCACGTCTCCTACCTGGATGGCAAAGGGAACGTGGAGCCGCAGGGTGCAGGTGGGTGCTCTCACTTTCTGGGGGTGGGGTTCTGGGCTGGGGGGGGGGCACACAGTGGGGCAGTGTGTGTCCCCCCCCACCACTTTCCCCCTCGGTGACCCCCCCCAAAGTCCCCAGCGCCGTCTCAACGCTCAGCGATGATCTGCTCAAGTATTACCAGAACGTCACCCGCGCGGTGCTGGGGGACGACCCCCACCTCATGAAGGTGAATATCCTGGGGGGGGGAGGACACAGACACAACATAAATATGGGGAGGGGGACCCACACAACCCTCCCCCCCCCCCTGCAAACCTTCTCCGCCCCATAGGTGGCGCTGCAGGACCTGCAGACCAACCCTAAGATCGCGGCGCTGCTGCCCTATTTCGTCTACGTCGTCAGTGGGGTGAGCTGGGGGGGGTAGGGGTGGATGGGGGGGGGTTGCGGGGGATCTGGGGGGGTTGGGGTCTCGTTGGGGTCTTGTTGGGTCATTAGGTTCCCACTAGGGTCCCGTTGGGTTATTTGGGTCCTTTTGGGACGTTGGGTACCAGTGAGGTCTTGTTGGGTTCCATTGGGTTCCCGCTGGGTTCCATTGGGGTCCTGTTGGGGTCTTGCTGGGGTCCCATTGGGGTCTCATTGGGTCATTAGGTTCCCACTGGAGTCCCATTGGGTTATTTGGGTCCTGTTGGGATGTTGGGTCCCGTTGAGGTCCTGTTGGGTTCCACTGGAGTCCTGTTGGGTTTCGTTGGGGTCCTATTGGGTCACGGGGGTCTCATTGGGGTCTCATTGAGTCATTCAGTTCCCATTGAGGTCCTGTTGGGTTATTTGGGTCCTATTGGGTCATTGGGGTCTTATTGGGTCATTGGGGTCTTGTTGGTTTCCATTGGGTTACTGGGCTGTCATTGGGGTTTTATTGGGTTACAGTGGGGTCCTGTTGTATCTTTGGGGTCTCATTGGATTCTGTTGGGGTCTCATTGAGTTCCCGTTGGGTCTTTGGGGTCCTGTTGGTGTCTCATTGGGTCACTGAAATCCTATTGGGTCTTTGGGGTCTCATTGGATCCGATAGGGGTCTAATTGAGGTCCTATTGGGCCACTGGGGTCTCATTAGATCCCAGTGGAGTCCCATTGGGTCTTGTTGGATCCTACTGGGGCCTCATTGGGTCCCCTTGGGTCATCGATGTCCCATTGGGTCACTGGGATCTCCTTGGATCCTCTTTGGGTCTCACCCCATTGGGTCACTGAGGTCCCATTGAGTCCCATTTGGGGTCCCATTGGATCCCACTGGTGTCCCATTGCCTCATTGAGCCGTCGGGTCTTGTCAGATCGCCACATCACCCTGATCCCATCAACACCCATCATTCCATCACCCCCACAGCATAATGGGCGACAGCGGGGGGCCCCCCATGCCCCCCCAAGCCCCCCATAAGCCCCCAACCCCCCCGTCCTCCCCCAGGTGAAGTCTGTGAGCCACGACTTGGAGCAGCTGCGGCGCTTGCTGCAGGTCGCGCGCTGCCTGGTGCTCAACCCCTTCCTGTGCCTGGGTTCCTACGGGCGCAGCCTGGTGGGTTCCGTCCTTTACTGCGCCCTCGAACCCCTGGCCGCCTCCATCAACCCCAGGAACGACCACTGGACCCTGCGGGATTCCGCCGCCGTCCTGCTGGGCCGCATCTGTCGGTGGGCTGGGGGGGGAGGGGGTGGGAAATGGGGGGAAGGAATGGGGTCGGGTGGGAGGGGAGAGGAGGAGAGAAGAGGAGAGGAGGAGGGAAGGGGAGAGGGGAGGGGAGAGGAGAGAAGAGAGGAGGAGGGGAGAGGGGAGAGGAGGGGAGAGGAGGGGAGAGGGGAGGGGAAAGGTGGGGAGAGGGGAGAGAGGAGGGGAGGGGAGAAGAGAGCTGGGGAGAGGAGAGGAGAGGAGAGGAGAGGAGAGGAGAGGAGAGGAGAGGAGAGGAGAGGAGAGGAGAGGAGAGGAGAGGAGAGGAGAGGAGAGGAGAGGAGAGGAGAGGAGGGGAGGGGAGGGGAGGGGAGGGGAGGGGAGGGGAGGGGAGGGGAGGGGAGAGGAGGGTAGGGAGGGGAGGGGAGGGGAGGGGAGGGGAGGGGAGGGGAGGAGAGGGGAGGGGAGGAGAGGAAAGGGGAGGGGAGGGGAGAGGAGAGGAGAGGAGAGGAGAGGAGAGGAGAGGAGAGGAGAGGAGAGGAGAGGAGAGGAGAGGAGAGGAGAGGAGAGGAGAGGAGAGGAGAGGAGAGGAGAGGAGAGGAGAGGAGAGGAGAGGGGAGGGGAGGGGAGGGGAGGGGAGGGGAGGGGAGGGGAGGGGAGGGAAGAGGGGAGGAGAGCGGAGAGGAGGAGGGGAGAGGAGGGGAGAGGGGAGAGGAGAAGAGGGGAAGGGAGAGGAGGGAGGGAAGAGGAGAGGGAGGAGGGGGGGGGTTCGGTAGGAGGTGGTTCCGTGGAGGGGGGATTGGTGGCCCCATAGAGGTTGACCCCATAAAGAGCGGCCCCATAGTTGGTCACCCCGTGGAGGATGGCCCCATTGATGGTGACCCCACAGATGGTGGCCCCATAAAGGGTTACTGGCGGCCCCGTAGATGGTGGCCCCATAGATGGTTATCAGTGGCCCCGTAGGTGGTGGCCCCATAGAGATTGACCCCATGGAAAGCGTTCCCATGGTGGGTGATTGTTGGTCCCATAGGGGTTAACCCCATAAAAAGCAGTCCCCTAGACGGTGGCCCCATAGAGTTTGACCCCATGAAGAGTGTTCCCATGATGGGTGACTGTTGGTTCCATAGAGGTTGACCCCATAGAGGCCCCATAGATGGTGGGCCGATTGATGGTGACCTATGGTGGTCCCATAGAGGGCTATTGGTGGCTCCATAGATGGTGGCCCCATAGATGGTGCCCTCATAAAGATTGTTCCCATAGATGGTGACCCCACACAGGACGGTCGGTGGCCCTATGGGGCGCGTTGGGTGGCCCCATAGAGCATAATGGGTGGCCCTATGGAGACTGACCCCACGGAAAGCGATGGGTGACCCCATGGTGGGTGACGGGTGGCCCCGCAGTGGGTCACTCCCCTACCCCCCCCCCCACAGGCTGCACGGCGACCAGCTGAGCGGGCTGCACCCCCAGGTGCTGCTGGCCCTCCAGAAGGTGTTGGCTGACCCCGTGCGCCCGCTCTGCTCCCACTATGGGGCCGTTGTGGGGCTGCACGCTCTGGGCTGGAAGGTGAGAGGGTGATGGGGGGGCTCTTTGTGACCTGCAAGGACCTGGCTAACTCAACCCGCGGTTCTTTGACCTTCAAGGACCTTCTCAACCCATCACTCTGTGATCTTTAAGGACCTTTTTATCCCATTGGGTGTTCTTTTGCCCTTCAAGGACCCTTCAATCCTTACCATGGTTCTTTGACCTTCAAGGACCTTCTCAACCCATCACTCTGTGGTCTTTAAGGACCTTTCTGTCCCATTGGGTTTTTCTTTGCTCTGCAAGGATCCTTAAACCGTAGTGATAGCTCTTTGATCTTCAAGGACCTTCCCAACCCATCCTATCATTCTATGGCTTTTAAGGACCTTTCTTTCCCATTGGATGTTTTTTTTGCTCTGTAAGGACCCTTCAACCCCTCCCATGGTTCTTTGACCTTCAAGGACCTTTCCATCCCGTGGTTCTTTGACTTTCCAGGACCTTCCAGGATTCTGGGACTTTGGGATTTGGGAATTCCGGGATTTTGGGGCCTTCATCCCTTTGGGATTTGTGAATCGTAGGGGTTTGGGATTCTGGAATCTGGGGATTCTGGGATTTTGAGACTCGCATCCCTTTGGGATTTGGGGATTCTGGGGATATTTTGGGGGCTCTCATCCCTTTGGATTTTGGGATTCCAGGATGTTGGGCTCCCATCCCTTTGCGATTTGGGGGGTTGTGGGATTTGGGGACTTTCATCCCTTTGGGATTTGGGGGTTCTGGGGTGATGGGGTCCCAGCCCTTTGGGATTTTGGGGGTGCTGTGCTCCCTTTCCCCCCCCAGGCAGTGGAAGGCGTCCTGTTCCCCCACCTGCCCTCGTACGGCGCCAGCCTGCAGGCCGTGCTGGACGACAACTCCGTGTCCAACGCGCAGGTGAAGGCGGACGGGCACAAAGTGTACGGAGCCATCCTGGTGAGAGACCCCCCCCAATTTATTAGGACCCCCCCCCCATGGTGGGACACCCCCCCTTCCGGCTCCCCCCCATTCATTAGGACCCCCGCTCCCACCCTGCCTTCCTCTCCCCCATTCATTGGGAACCTTCTTTTTGGGGGACCCCCTCTTTTGCCCCCCTCCCCTCCCCCCACTCATTGGGACCCCCCCCACACACACCTTATGGCTCCTCCCCCCCCCCTTTTGATCCCCCCGCTCATTGGGACCCCCCTCCTTTTGGGATCCCCCCTTCTTGGCAATCCCCTTCATTGGGAACTCTTCCTTTTTGGGACCCCCCTTTTGCCCCCCCCATTCATTGGGAACCCCACCCCCCCACCTTGAGGGACCCCCCCTTCTGATCCCCCCAATCATTGGGATCCCCCCATAGTGAGACCCTCCCCATTGGGACCCCCCTTTTTTGCCACCCACATTGATTGGGACCCCTCCTCTTGGAGGACCCCCCCTGTTCAGGAACCTCCCCTCCCCCCCCCCTTTTTGGGAGACTCCTCCATTTTTTTGGGACCCCCACCCTTCCCCAGTTGAGACTTTGTTTTTTAGGACCCTCCCCCTCCATTTTTTGGGCCCCCCATTCTTTCAGACCTTCCCAATTTTTTGGGACCCCTCCCCTTTTACAACCCCCCTCTCCCCACATTCTTTGGGTCTCTCACCTGGAGACCCCCCCTCTTTTCAGACTCTGCCCCCTTTCTCCCCCCCATTGACCCCCATCCTATATTAACCCCCCCCCCCATATTGACCCCCCCCTATTGTCCCCCCCCCTCATAATCCATGCTCCCCCCCAGGTCGCCGTCGAGCGTTTGCTGAAGACAAAAGCCCACCACGCCGCCGACCCCCACCCCTCCCCATGGCACAGCCCCCACCGGGACCCCCCCCCGGATCCCACCCCCCCTTTGGGCCGCCCCCTGCTGCAATCTGGAGGAGGAGGTGGGGGCGGCGACAGCCCTACGCCCCCCCCCTCCCCCCCTCCCCTCTCCCTGCACGAGATGTACCGGGACCTCTACGACTTTTTCGGCGACAGCCTGGCTCTCCGTTTCGGCACCGGCGCTCAACCCCCGACCCCCCCCCAAAATCCCCCCGAGACCCCTGAAAAAGAACCTTACGGAAGCGATACGGGTGGGGGGGGGTCCACCCGGAAAATGCCTCAATTAACAGCCAGCTCCAGCCCCCCTCCGGATGACCCCCCACGTCCGACACCTCACCGCCCATCGCCGGCGTTTCCCCGCGGCATCCGCGGCGGTGCCGGCACGACTCGTCCTCCCGTTCACCGTTTGGGGATCCGGGACGTCTTCCAAAAATGCCGGTTCTCCCCCCGCGGACCCCCCCGTTTCGCTTTTCTCATCGCCGGGAGGCAAACGGGACGTCGGTGTCACGGCAGGCGTTTCCAGACCGTTTTTGGGCAGCACCATTCACCGGGCCACGTGGCGGCGCGCTACGCGCAGAAGCTGCCGGTGATCGGTCGCGCCGGGCGGGCGACGCGGCGTCGGGTCCGACCCGAATATTCCCTACTCTTCCTGTTGTAAAACAGGGAGGTTTTGGGGGTCTCCTGTCCGTCTCTCATTGGGTTTGGGTCAAGGTTGGGTGTTATGATTTGGATGGAAGACGTATCTCCGAAAAAATTTGGTGCTCGTTTGGTGTTTTGTTGAGGGTTGTGGTCGTAGCCCGTTGGGTTTGGCCAACGTTTGGTGTCCCATGGTTGAACTGAAGACATATCCCCAACAATTTGGTTGTTATTTGGTGCTTTGTTGAGGGTTGTGGGTGTATCCCATTGGGTTTCGCCAACGTTTGGTGTCCCATGGTTGAACTGAAGACATATCCCCCAAAATTTGCTTTTTATTTGGTTATTTATTGAAGGGTGTGTTCATATCCCAATTGCGTTTGGCCAACATTTGGTGTCCCATGGTTGGGTTGAAGATATACCTCCCAAAATTTGGTCATTATTTGGTATTTTGTTGAGAGTTGTGGTCATTTCCCATTGCGTTTGGCCAACATTTGGCATCTCATGGTTGGGTTGAAGACATATCCCCCAAAATGTGGTGGTTATTTGGTGTTTTGTTGAGGGATGTGGTCATTTCCCATTGCGTTTGGCCAACATTTGGCGTCCCATGGTTGAACTGAAGACACATCCCCAAAAATTTGGTCATTATTTGGTTATTTATTGAGGGTTGTGGTTGTATCCCATTGGGTTTGGCCAACATTTTGTATCTCATGGTTGAACTGAAGACATATCCCCCAAAGTTTGCTTTTTATTTGGTCATTTATTGAAGGATGTGGTCATTTCCCATTGGGTTTGGCCAACATTTGGTGTCCCATGGTTGGACTGAAGACATACCCCCCACAATTTGGTGGTTATTTGGTGTCTAATTGAGGGTCATGGTCATGGCCCATTGCATTTGGCCAACATTTAGCGTCCCATGGTTGGGTTGAAGACATATCCCCTAAAATTAGCCTTTATTTGATGTTTCATGAGGGTTGTGGTCATTTCCCATTGCATTTGGCCAACATTTGGCATCCCATGGTTGAACTGAAGACATACCCCCCAAAATGTGGTGGTTATTTGCTGTTTTACTCAAGGTTGTGGTCACTTCCCATTGGGTTTGGCCAATGTTTGACATCCCATGGTTGGGTTGAAGACACACCCCCCAAAATTTGGTCATTATTTGGTGGTTTATTGAAGGACGTGCTCATATCCCGTTGTGTTTGGCATCCCATGGTTGGATTGAAGACGTTTTCCATTGCCTTTGGTCCCCATTGGGTGTTTTATGGTGGGATTTGCTCAACATCGGGGTCCCTCCTGCTCACCCACAGCACTGGGGCCGGCGGGGCGGCTGTGGGGGGGCTGTGGGGCGGATTCGGGGTCCAACAGGTCCATTTTTGAGGCCGCAGAGGGGATTTTGGGGTCAGAGTTGCGCCCCATAACTTCCCTACTGCTACAGCGCTTCCCGTCCTCCCCAGGGCTCATTTGCATATCCCCGCCCACACTTCCTGCTATCCCCGCCTCAACGCCGCTCGCCCCGCCCCCGCCGCTATCTGATTGGCCGCCTCCGTTCATATTTGCATTATTCTCCCCGCCCCTTTCCGCCTCATTTCCATACGCAGTCTCGCCCCCCATTGCCATCGCACCGCGCATGCTCCTCGCTCTTCCCGCCCTTTTCCCGCTCCTCGCGCACGCGCAGTGCGGCCCGATCCCAGCATGCCCCGCGGCTTATAAAAGCGCGCGGCGAGCCGTGCTTCGGCCATTTTGCGCGCGGCGCTGAGTGGGTGAGGAGCTCCTGTGCTTCGGGTGCGTTCCGTGCTATTATCCCTCATTTATTTCTATTTCTCCTCACGGGGACGGCTCTGTGGCGGCTCGGTGCTGCCTGAGGAGTTGGCTTTTATTTAATTCTCGGCGCTCAGACGCGGGGATTTTCCCCGAGGCCTTCAGGCGGCCGCGTGGCCCGGAGCGCGTTGTCGTGAGGAGAACATTGGGGGGGGGGGGGCGGGAAAGGGGGGGTGCCGCCCAGGGATGAGCACACAGACCTGTACTGACCGCGGGCTGAAGGAATAGTGGTATTTCTGAGGGCTCGGCCCCCCCTGCAGCTCCTCGGTTCTTTCCTCACCGATTTTACCCCATTTCCAACGATCTTTTCTCCTTTTTCTCAGCTTTCGAATCCCTCCGTGAGCCCCTCCTTACCCCCCCCCAATTCCATCCCAATTTCGTCCTTCTGAACCCTTTTCCCGTTCCCAAACTGTTTTTTCCACCCGTTTTTCTCCTTTTCTCACCGCTTTTGTTGCTTCCAGAACCTCTGTATCCTTCTCTCCTCCTTTTCCCTCGCTTGTTTCTTTTTTTCTTTTTTCCCATTTTCCTTCCCCTTTGTTTCCCCCCTTTATCCTCCCTCTTCTTCCCCTTCATTTCCCCCCCGTTTTCCCCTTTCTTCCCCCTCTCTTCCCGTTTTTCCCTTAATTTCCCCCCTTTATTTCCCCCGTTTTTTCTCCCCCATTTTCCCCTCTATTTCCCCGTTTTTAATCCCCCCTTCTCTTTTCCCCTTTATTCCCCCCCTTCCCCTTCATTTCCACCCCCCTTTTCCTCCTCCTTCCTCTTTATTCCCCCCCTTCTTCCCCTTTATTTCCCTGCTCCCCTTTTCTCCCCCCCCCCCCCCCATTTATTTCCTCCCTTTTATTGCACTTTATCTCACTTTTTCTCCATTTCCCTCCCAGGTTCCCCCCCCCAAAATGGCTCCTCTCAGACACGTGAGTATCACCCCCCCCCCCCCCCATTAATTAACCCCAATTAACGCTGCAGAGATGACGACCCGAACTCTCTCTTTCCGACCCCCGCATGGAGAAACCCCTTCACAACCCTCTGAGCGGCGCCCCGGCCCTAATGACCCCTTAATAACCCCCCTCTAATTAACGACCTAACGAGGTTCTTCATTCCTCCTTCCAGCTGCGGGGCGCCGGCGTTCGCCCAGGTTCGTTTTTACCCATTTCTGTGTTTTTTTGGGGGGGTTTTTTGGGGGCCGTTCGGTGATGAGCAGCACGACAAGCATATGGCTGAGCTCCGTGATGCCAAGGCGTGCTGAGGGCGGCCGCCCTCATTAATACCGGTAGTAATTAATGGCGCCGAGAGCCCGGATGGGTTGGGGCCTTAGTAATTCCTAATTAGTGAGCTAATGGGGGCTCTGGGGTTGGGCAGTGGGGCTCTGAGATCGGGGGTAAGGAGCCATTATTAATCCCTAATTAACAAGCTATTAGGGGCTCTGAGACTGGGGGTAAGGAGCCATTATTAATCCCTAATTAATGAGCTATTAGGGGCTCGGGGTTGGGCAGTAGGGCTCTCAAATTTGGGGTGAAGAGTATTATTAATTCGTAATTAATGAGTTATTTAGGGGCTCTGAGATTGGGGGTATGGAGCTATTATTAGCTCCTAAATAATGAGCTATTTAGGGGCTCTGGATTTGGGCAATTGGGGCTCTGAGATTTGGGGTGAAGAGCTATTATTAATCCCTAATTAATGAGCTATTAGGGGCTCTGAGACTGGGGGTAAGGAGCCATTATTAATGCCTAATTAATGAGCTATTAGGGGTTCTGGGATTGGAACAAAAGTATATTATTAATCCCAAATTAATGGCTAATTTGGGGACACTGGGATTGGGGCAACAAGAAGTTATTAACCACTAATTAATCACCAATTTGGGGGCTCTGGGAGTGGACAGCCGTGATTAACGTGCAATTAATGACTTAATTAATTCCTAGCAGAGCGCTCCTTCAGCCCCAAACGGCCGCCCTGTGCTGAAGGTGCGTCCCAGTGTCCTTCTGTCTGTCTGTCCCCCCCCCACCCCGTGCCATTGTGTCCGTCTGTCTGTCCCCCACCCCATGGCATCGGGTCCCTTTACCCCCCCCCCATTCGTTGTGACCCCGATGTCCTTCTGTCTGTCCCCTCCCCCGTGGCATTGTGACCCCAATGTCCGTCTGCATCTCCCCCCCACCCCCATGGCATTATGTCTCTCTGTCCTTCTGTCTGTCCCTCACCCCATGGCACTGTGTCTGTCCCTCTGTATGTCCTGTCCCCATGGCCCTCTGTCTGTCCCTCCACCCTATGGCACTGTGATCCCTCTGTCCCCCCCACCCCAGAGCATTGTGTCCCCACGTCCCGCTGTCTGTCCCCCACCCCATGGCACTGTGTCCATCTGTCTCTCCCTCCCCCATGGCGTTACATCCCCACATCCCTCTGTCTGTCCCCCCCACTGCATTCTGACCCCGCTGTCCCTCTGTCCCTCATGCCATCGTGTCCCTCTGTCTGCCCCCCACTCCCTGGCACTGTCCATCTGTCTGTCCCTCCCCACACCATCACATCCCCACGTCCCTCTGTCCGCCCCCCATCGCACAGTGACCCCAATATCCCTCTGTCCCCCCTCCCCATAGCATCGTATCCATCCATCTGTCCCCCCCCCCCCATGGCATTATGTCCCCACGTCCGTCTGTCTGTCCCCCATTGCGTCCCTCTGTCCCTTTACCCCCACTCACAGCCGTTTTCTCCCTTTCCCCCCCCCCAGGCTGAGCTGCCCCCCCCCTCCCCCAGGTAAGCTGTGGCTCTTGGCCTCCAGCTTTGGCTCCCAGCTCTGAATGGATGAAATCCTCCTCTGGACGACGTTGGTCTGATGGCAGAACCGAGTCACCAAAGCCCTGATCAGAGCTGGGGAGGGGGGGGCTGGGGGGCCATAAAATCATGGGGGGGGGCTGCGCTGATGCCCTACAGCTCACCCCATAACACCCCCCCTCCCCCCTTCCCATCTGCAGCCCCGCAGCCTGGAGCCCCACCACGAGGTGAGTCGGGTGATCCCTGGTCCTGCACTGCGTGTGACCCCACGGGGTCTGCTCTGATCCCAGAATCATGGGGGGAAACACCCCAATATTTGGTCCTGATCCCTTAATTGTGTGCAAATCCCCCCAAAATCCCACCCTGACCCCATAATTATGTGCAAATCCCCCCAAAATCCCACCCCTGACCCCATAATTGTGTGTGAAATCCCATCCTGACCCCGTAATTGTGTGTAAATCCCCCCCCAAAATCCCACCCTGACCCCATAATAGTGTGTAAATCCCCCCAAAATCCCACCCCTGACCCCATAATTGTGTGCAAATCCCCCCCAAAATCCCACCCCTGACCCCATAATTGTGTGTGAAATCCCATCCTGACCCCGTAATTGTGTGTAAATCCCCCCCAAAATCCCACCCCTGACCCCATAATTGTGTGTGAAATCCCACCCTGACCCCAGAATTGTGTGTAAATCCCCCCCCCAAAACTTGGTCCTGACCCCAGAATTGTGTGTAAAATTCTTCCCTGACCCCATAATTCTGAGTGAAACCCCCCAAAATCCCACCCTGATCCCATAATTGTGTGTAAAAGCCCCCAAAATCCCACCCTGAGCCCACAGTTGTGTGGAAAATACCCCAAACTTGGTCCTGACCCCATAATGGTGTGTAAACCCCCCCAAATCCCACCCTGACCCCATCATTTTGGGTCCATTTTGGGGCAATAATGGGACTAAAACTGAGCCTTGAGTCCATCCCAAATTAGAGTCAATTTGGGGTCAGTTTGGGGGCTGATTTGTGGTCCATTTCTGGGACCAATTTGGGATGGATTCCAGGCTCAGATTTGGAGTCGATTTGGGGTCAGTTTGGGGGCTGATTTAGGGTACAATTTGGGTTCAGTTTGGGGATTGATTTGGGGTCCGTTTCTGGGACCAATTTGGGATGGATTCCAAGCTCAGTTTTGGGGTGATTTGGGTCAATTTTGGGGCCGATTTGGGCTCCATTTTTGGGCAGTAATGGGACCAGATTCGGGATTGCTTCTGGACTCGAATTTGGGGGTGATTTGGGGTCGGTTTGGGGGGCATTTGGGGGGCATTTCGGGTGGGTTTGATGCCGTGCCCCCGATGAGGAACCTCCCACATGTCTGAACGCCTCCCAGCAGCAGAGCCTGAGCTCAGGCAGAACCCACTGCTGCTGTGGGGTGGAAAGGAGGAAGCTGTGTTCAGCTGAACGGTCTGAGGGGGCTTTGGGGGGTCCTGGGGGGGTTTTGGGGTGTTGGGGGGGGGTTGGCAGCGTTTTGGGGTTTGGCTGATGGTTGGTTTATTTTTTTCCCCTTGCAGGAGTGGTGAGAATGGAGATGGAGGGATTGTGAAGCTGCAGGTGAGGGGAATTTGGGGGGTGGGGGTTCTGGGGGATTTTGGAGGTGATTTGGGGGCAGGTCTGTGGGATTTTGGGGCGTTTTGGGGTTCTGGGGATTTGGGGTGATTGAGGGCAGGACTGTGGGATTTTGGGGTCGTTTGGGGCTAGGTTTCTGAGATTTTGGGGGGGATTTTGGGGCCTTTTGGGGTTCTGGAGGATTTTTAGGGTGATTTAGGGGTGACTTTGGGATACGGAGGGGAATCTGGGGTATTTTGTGGGAATTGTGTGGGATTTTGGGGGTGGTTTTGAGAGATTTTGGGCTGATTTTGAGGTTGGTTCTGTGAGGTTTCCTGGGGATTTTGGAGCGATTTTGGGTCTGAGGGATTTGGGGTGGATTTTGGGGGTGATTCTGAGAGATTTTGGGGGGGGTTCTCTGATTTTTGGGGTGATTTGGGGGGCAGTGTTGGGGCTCAGTGGAATCTGGGGGGTTGGGGGTCAGTTGTGGGGTTTGGGGCAGTTCTGGAGGATTTTGGGGGGAGGATTTTGGGGTCAGTTTTGTGGGGTGACATGGGATGATTTTGGGACTTAAAGGGAAACTTGGGGTGAAATTTGGGGTCGATTCTGGGGGGGTTGGGAGCAGTTTGTGGGATTTCAGCCCCTTTTAGGTTCTTTGGGTGCTACTCGGTGACATTTGGGATCGTTTTTTTCCCTTCCAGGACCTCAGCAAAGAACCCAGAAGGACCCAAAGGCTCAGGTGGGGGCCGGGAGGGGGTCCCTGTATCTGTGCCCCCCCCCATTTTGTGATGACCACACTCAGAATCTCGTTCGGCTGACGGCTGTGATGAGGCTTTGGCTCTGATTTGGGGTGGGGGTCACATTTGGGGGGGGGGGGGGGTCTGCACCCCAAATTTAGGGGTTGGAGGGGGGGGGAATCGCACTGATTTATGTCCCCCCCCCTCACAGGATCCCACGGACTGCATGAAGGGGGGAGAAGTGCTGCTGCCTGAGGTCAGTGCTGGGGGGGGGGTGCCATAATTTTCCCACGTCCCCCCCATTTTTTTCCTCATTTTCCCTAATTTTTACCTGCCCCCCCCCTCATTGCTTTTCCCTTTTTCCACCCCTCCATTCTTCCTGCCCCCCCCCCCCCCCCCCCGGTTTTAATGATGAGCCCACCTAGCTCACTTTGATCCCCCACCCTGAAAACACCCTAAATCCCTGAAAAACTGGGGGGGGGGGCTCCCTGGTGGTGAGGAGGGGGGGCTCACGGTGTCATTTTGGGACTTGAACCCCCCCCCGATCCAAAACCCCCATCTCTTATAGGGCCACCATGGGGCCGTGGGGTGAAGGTGAGTGGGTTTTTTGGGGGGAGGGGGCTTGGGGGGGGGGGGCTGTGCTGCCTGGGATGAGTCGATACCGCCCCAGGCTGAGCCCGGTGCTGAGTGGTTCCCTCTGAGGCAGCGGGGGGGGGGGATTTGGGGGGGGATAATTTGGGGTTTTTTTTTTTGGAAGGGGGGCATTGGGGGGGATTTGAAGGGTGTTTATGGGGACTTTGGGGGTTTTTGATGGTTTTGGGGGATTTGTGGGGGTTGTTTTTGGGCAACCTGGGGGGTGCTTGGAAGGGGGGGGATTTTAAGAGCATTTTAAGGCTGTTTTTGGGGATTTTAAGGCCATTTTGGGGACAAATTGAGGAAACGTTTGAGGGTAACAAGGGTATGGGGGGGGGGGGGGGGGCGGGATTTTAGGCCCCCCACTCACTCTGTCTCCCCCCGCAGCTCTGTGAAGACGAGGCCGGGAAGCCCCCCCACGTCCCGCGCGCCGCTGTTGGTCGTTTTTGGTTTTTTTAATTTCAAGGCAATAAAAACGGATTTTGAGCAAAAATTCCCTTTTGTTTTCCTTGTTTTCTGGGCTGTGCGTCGCGTTCCGTCCCCGCGTTCCGGCGGCGCTTTGTTTCCACCCGGACGCATTTTGCTGCCGCATCGCCGCGGTCCCTTTCTGGCGCACTTCCGGTCCTCTTCCCGTTCCGCGTCCTCGGAGCGTCACTTCCGCTCTGAGCCCCCCAACTTCCGGTGGCGCGCCAGAACGTGCGTCCGGACGAGCGCATCCCTCACCGGAAAAAGCGTCATAACAGCGTTTCCCGTTCCTCTCCGCCGTCGTCCGTCCTCCCGAAAGAACTTCATTACGGCTCTTCCGCTGTCAGTCGGAACGAAATGACGACGAAAAAGTACAGCGCAAAGAGTTGTACGGCACTTCCGGTTGCGCTCGGCCCTCAAGGGCCCTGCGGTTGTAAAGACTCGTACGGCACTTCCGGTTGCGCCACTCTCTAAGATCCGCTGGAACTACCTAAAGCACTTCCGGCGCTAACCGGAAGAGGGGAAGACAGAAAGTGACGGACCTTTCCAAGATGGCGGCCTCCGCACGGCAGTACCACGTTTGGGTGGGAGCTGAGAGCGGAGCGCTGAAAGGTGCGGGGGGGACGGGACGTGGGGGGGGGGGCACCGGTAAACGGCGCCTCTGCGGACCTCCCCCCCCTTCCCTCCTCTGTTCCTTTCAGCGGTGAACCTGCGGCGGAAGGAGGCGGTGAATTACGGCGTAGGCCCCGCGCTGGGCCGGGAGGCGGCGATCAGCGTGTTGAGCTGGGGGGAGAACGAGAGAGAGGTGGTGGGGGGGGGGGGTCTGGGGTCGGTTCCGGGATTTGGGGGCGGTTCTGGGGGGTTTGGGGGCGGTTCTGGGGGATTCTGAGGTCGGTTCCATGATTTCGTGGCGGTTCTGTGGGGTTCTTGGAGGTTCCGAGGTCGGATCTGGGATTTGGGGGTGGTTCTGTGGGGTTTTGGGGCGGTTCTCAGGTTGGTTCCGGCATCTGGGATTTGGGGGGGGGGGTTCTGTGAGGTTTGGGGGCGGTTCATGGGCGATTCTGTGGGGTTCTGGGGTCGGATCCGGGATTTGGGGGCGGTTCTGTGGGGTTTTGGGGCGTTTCTGGGTCCGTTCTGTGTCGGTTCTGGGATTTGAGGGGGGTTCTGTGGGGTTTGGGGGCTGTTCATGGGCGATTCTATGGGGTTCTGGGGTCAGATCCGGGATTTGGGGGGCTTCTGGGGGGTTCTGAGGTCGGTTCTGGGATTTTCAGTCAATTCTTTCGGATTTTGGGTCCATTCCATGGGATTTTGTGTTGCTTCCATTCAATTTGCAGTCAATTCCATGGGATTTTGGGTCAATTCTGTGGGGTTTTGGGTTGCTTCCGTTCAATGTTGGATCCATTCCGTGGGGTTTGGGGTCAGTTCTTTGGGATTTTAGGTCAATTCAGTTCAATTTTGTGTCCATTCTGTGGAGCTTTGGATCAGCCCCATTCAATTTTGGGTCCATTCCATGGGGGGTTTGGGTTTGCTTGCATTCAATTTGGGGTCCATTCTGTGGGATTTGGGGCCCATTCCGTGGGGTTCTGTCTGTGCAGGTTGTGCTGGGTCGCTCGGATCGCTCGGTGCAGCGCTGGGACGCCGGGTCCGGAACGCTGAGCTGCACCCAGCGCTGCCTGGGGGGGGACGGGGATTTCTGTGGGATCGCCGTGCATGGAAGGTTTGGGGGGGGGCAGCCAGTTGTGGGGCCGTTCCAAGGGGTTTGGGGTCGGGTATGGGGGGGGGGTTGGGGTTGATTTCGGGGGGGTTTGGGGTCGGTTCTGGGGGATTTGGGTGGGTTCTGGGGGGTTTGGGTTGGTTTTGGGGGTTATGGGGCCGTTTGGGGGTTGATTGGGGTCATTTGGGGTCGGTTCTGGGGTCTTTGGGGTCGGTTCGGTGGGATTTGGGGTTGATTGGGGGGGTTGGGGGTTGATTTGGGGTTGGTTCTGGGGGGATTATGGGGCCGTTTGGGGTTGATTGGGGTCATTTGGGGTCGGTTCTGGGGTCTTTGGGGTCGGTTCGGTGGGATTTGGGGTTGATTGGGGGGGTTGGGGGTTGATTTGGGTGGTTTGGGGTCGGTTCTGGGGGATTATGGGGCCATTTGGGGTTGGTTTGGGGTCATTATGGGGGAAATTTGGGGCCGTTCTGGGGGATTTGGGGATCAATTTTGTGGGATTTTGGGTCGATTTTGAGGGACTTTGGGTCGGGGCCGTTTAGGTTTGGTTTAGGGTCATTTTGGGGTGATTTTGGGTCTGTTCTGGGGGTTTGGGGTCAGTTCTTGGGGTTTTGGGGTAATTGGGGTCAGTCTGGGGGGATTTGGGGCCATTCTGGGGCGGTTCTGGGGGATTTTGGGATCAGTTTTGTGCGGTTTGGGGTCGATTTTGAGGGAATTTGGGTCAATTTTGTGGGGTTTGGGGTCATTTTGGGTCAGTTCTAGTGGGTTTGGGGGTGGTTTTATGGGATTTTGGGGCCATTTGGGGCCGTTTGGGGGCAGTTTGGGGGATTAGGGGTCATTTTGGGGTCATTTTGGGCTGAATTCTGGCCCTTTTGGGGTGGCAGCGCCGTCATCACCTGCGTGCAGTCGGGGCTCCTCAAAGTGTGGCACGAGGATCCGGCTGAGGATGTGAGTATTATGGGCTGCCAGCTGGGGGGGGTGTCACCCGATATCCCCCCCCCCATTACCCCTCCCCCCTTAATTGCCCCACACTTTAATTGCCCCCCCAGATGGAGCTGTTTGCTGGGGGGCTCACTTCATACCCCCCCCAATCCCACCCCTATTTTGTCCCCCCCCCAAATTGACCCCTCCATAGTGACCCCCCCCCCCCAAATAACGACCCCCCCCACCTTTATTGCCCCCCCCTTTGTTGTGTGTGTGGGGGGGGGTCTGTATTGAACACACCGTGTCCCACAATTGAAGGGAACAGGAGGTGGGAGGGGGTCACTTCCTACCCCTCCGATTTCCACCTCTATTTTGTCCCCCCCCCCTCAAATTAACCCCCCCCTTATCGCCCCCCCCCCAGACGGAGCTGTTTGCCGGGGGGGGGCTGCAGCGGATGCGCCAGGACCCCAGCAGCCCCCACCGTGTGGGAACAGCAGGGAAGGAAAACGGCCTCAAAGTTTGGGACCTGCAGCAGCCGGAGGGGGGGCCGATTTTCCGCACCAAAAATGTCAGTCTGTGCCCCCCCCCCCCATTGAACCCCCCCCAACCCCCTCCATGGGGTCCAATCCCATAGATATTCCCCACCCCCCCCACTGAACCCCCCCTCTCCAAATCTTTCTGATCCCATTTCCCCCCCCCCCCATCATGAAGCCCCCCCCCACATCCTCCCATCCCAATCCCCCCCCCAATGCCAACCCCCCCCAATACCCCCCCCATCCCAATACCACTCCCCCCCCAATAGCCCCCCCAAATAACTGTGCCCCCCCCGAGCCCCCCATCCCAATGCCCCCCCCAATTCCCCCCCCAAATATCACTGCCCCCCCCATCCCAACGTCCCCACTGAGCCCCCCCCAATTCCCCTCCCCCTTGATTCTCCCCCCCAATTACCATCGTGCCCCCCTCCTGATGCCCCCCCAATGCCCCCCCCCTTAGTGCCCCCCCCAGTTACCATCGTGCCCCCCCCCCCCTTGGTGCCCCCTCACACCCCCCCCATCCCGAAGTCCCCACAGAGCCCCTCCCTCCCCTTAGTGCCCCCCCCCCAATTACCATCATCCTCCCCCCCCCATCCCAACATCCCCACTGAGCCCCCCCCCTCCCAATTCCCCCCCCCCTTTGGTTCTCCCCTCCAATTACCATCTCTCCCCCACCCTTGATGCCCCCTCCCCTTGATGCCCCCCCCCAGTTACCATCACTCCCCTGCCCCCCCCCCCCCATCCCAACGTTCCCACTGAGCCCCCCCCTCCCAATGCCCCCCCTTGATCCCCCCCCCAATTACCATCGCCCCCTCCACCCCCCCCCCATCCCAAAGTCCCCACACACCAAAGTCCCTACAGAGCCCCCCCCCCTTGACACCCCCCCCCTTGGTGCCCCCCCCTGACGCCCCCCCCCTTGACGCCCCCCCCCCGCAGCCCCCCAACGACTGGTTGGATCTGCGCCCCCCCATCTGGGACCGCGATTTCTGCTTCATCCCCGGCACGGCGCAGCTGCTCACCTGCACAGCCTACAGCCAGGTGGGGGGGGGGGGGGGCACCGTTCAACCGCCCCCCCCCCCCTAAAACTGCCCCCCCCCCTCAAACTGCCCCCCCTTTCGCAGTAACGCTGCCCCCCCCCATAACCCTAACCCCCCCCCAAAACTGACCCCCCCCCCAAAACTGCAACCTCCCCCCCCCCACCCCAAACTGCCCCCACCCCACAAATTGCCCCCGCAATTAACTGCCCCCCCCCCCGATTAACTCCCCCCTAATTAACTCTCCTCAATCATCTACCCCCCCCCAATTAACTCCTCCCCCCCTAATTAATTCTTCTCCTAATTAACGCCCCCCATTAAATGCCCCCCCCATTAAACACCTCCCCCCCAATTAACTGCCTCCCCCCAATTAACTGCCTCCCCCCTACTAACTGCCCCATCCCAATTAACTGCCCCCCCCACCCAATTAACTGCTACCCCCAATTAATCCCCCCCTTAATTAACGGCGCTGCCCCCCCAATTAACTGCGACCCCCAATTAATTCCCCTCCCCTAATTAACTGCCCCCCCCCCCAATTAACTGCTACCCCCAATTAATTCCCTTCCCCCCAATTAACTGCGACCCCCAATTAATCCCCCCCCCCTTAATTAACGCGGCGCCCCCCCCAATTAACTGCTACCCCCAATTAATCCCCCCCCCTTAATTAACGGCGCCACCCCCCCAATTAACTGCTACCCCCAATTAATTCCCCTCCCCTAATTAACGGCGCCACCCCCCCAATTAACTGCGACCCCCAATTAATCCCCCCCCTCCCTTAATTACCGGCGCTGCCGCATGCAGGTCCGGCTGTACGACAGCGCCACCCCGCGGCGGCGGCCGGTACTGCAGGTGACGTTCGGGGAGGCGCCGCTCACAGCGCTGGCCTTGGCGCCGGGCGGGACGTGAGTTCCTTAAGTCATTAATTAGCGCGGGGCTTAATTAGCGACGTCACGGCTTAAATGGCGGAGAGGTTCGTTAGGCTCGTGGGTTGTTAGGGAAGGGGGAATTAAGGGTGGGGGGGGGGTAATTGGGGTTAATGGAGTGGGGGTGATGGGATGAGGGTGGTGGGAGGGTTAATTAGTTTGTGAGTTAATTAGTCGAGGGGTTAATTAAGGGGGAGTAATTTATGGTCGTTAATTAAGCGGGTTGGTGGTTGGGGGGGTCGTTGGGGTGATGGGAGTGATGTAGGGGTTAGTTAACGGGGGGGTAATTAATGGCTAATTGGGGTTAAGGGGGTGGGGAGGTTAGTGGGGTTAATTAGTTAATTAGTGGGGCGTGATTAATTAATTAGCGGGCAATGGGGGTGTTGAATGGGTTGGTGGGAGGTTGATGGGCGGGGGGTAATTAGGGTTAATGGGGTGGGGGAGGAACGAGTTTAATGAGGGGGTTAATTAGGATTAATGGGGGGGTGGTGGGAGGGGGGTTAATTAGCAGGCGTTAATTAATTGGGATTTAATTGGGGGCGTCCTCAGGTCGGTGGTGGTGGGCAGCGCCAGAGGGGAAATGGGCGTCATCGACCTGCGCAAAGGTGGGTCCTGGAAGGGCAGCGGGGGGGGGGGAGGTCCTGGAAGGTCACAGGGTGGGTGAAAATGGGTTGGAAAGGTCCTGGAAGGTCAAAGAATGGGTCAAAATGGGTGAGCAAAGTTCTGGAAGGTCACAGAATGGGTTGAAATCGGGTTGGGAAGGTCCTGGAAGGTTAAAGAATGGGTTGAACCGGGTTGAGAAGGTCCTGGAAGGTCACAGAATGGGTCAGATTGGGTTGGAAAAGTCCTGGGAGGTCACAGAATGGATCGAACCTGGTTGGGAAGGTCCTGGAAGGTCACAGAATGGGTCAGAATGGGTTAGCAAAGTCCTAGAAGGTGACAGAATGGGTGGAATTGGGTTGGGAAGGTCCTGGAAGATCACAGAATGGGTCGGATTGGGTTGGAAAGGTCCTGGAAGGTGACAGAGTGGCACGGTGGATCCGTTTCCCCCCCCCAGGGCGGCTGCTGAAGTGCCTGAAGGGGGTGGGGGGCAGCGTGCGGGGGCTGCAGTGTCACCCCTCGCTGCCCCTCGTCGCCTCCTGCGGCCTCGATCGCTTCCTGCGCCTCCACAGCCTCCACGACAAACGGCTGCTGCACAAGGTGGGACCCCCCCCCAAAATTATGGGGGTCTGCGCCCCCCCCCGCCCCACCAAAAAAAGGATCAGAGACCCCAATGTTGGCACAATTGGTCCCAAAAATGGGCGCGGGGTCCTCAGTTGTACTGGCGGAAATGACCCCAAAAATGGGGGGAGTGACCCCAAAATGAGCCTGGGGACCCCACAAAGACCCCAAAAATGGGCAGAGTAACCCCAAAATGAGCACAGGGAGCCCAAAATCGGAATGGGGACCCCACAAAGACCCCAGAAGTGGGCAGAGAGACCCCAAAATGAGCAGGGGGACCCTAAGAGTGGCATGGGGACCCCAGAAAGACCCCAAAAATGGGCAGAGGGACCCCAAAATTCCCCCCCCCCCCAATCTCCATTGCCCCCTCTCCCCTCACTCCCCAATGCAGGTGTACCTGAAGTCACGCTTGAACTGCCTTCTGTTGAGCAGCTGCCAGGACCTGGAGGTGAGAAAGTGGGGGGAGGGAGTAAGGGGGGGGTCCTCGGGGTCCACCGAAATGGAGTGACCCCAAATCAGCCCGAATTTATCCCAAGTCATCGCCCCAAATCGGCTCGTGTCACTCCAGTTGTCTTGGAAGGGTCCTTGAAGGTCATAGGGTGGGTTGGGTTGAGTTGGAAAGGTCCTTGAAGGTTGCAGAGCCATGGAATTATAGGGGGGGGTGGGTTGGGAGGGTCCTTGAAGGTCATAGGATGGGTTGGGTTGGCTTGGAAGAGTCCTTGAAGGTTGGAGGAAGGGTTGGGTTGGCTTGAAAGGGTCCTTGGAGGTGAAAGAGCCATGGAAGAGGAATAAAAAGGTCCTTGAAGGGCGTAGGAAGGGTTGGGTTGGATTGGAAGGATCTTGAAGGCCGAGGAATGATGGGCTGGGAAGGTCCTTGAAGGTCGTAGAACCACGGAATGGGATGGATGGGTCCTTGAAGGTCAAAGATCCGTGGTTTGAGTTGAAGGGTCCTGGAAGGTCAAAGAAATATTGAATCCCACCCCTGTCCCCCCCCAGGCTGAAGATGCCCCCGCCCCTGTGGTGAAGGAGGAGGAGGAGGGTGGCGATGCGCTGTGGGACGCGATGGAAACCGTCTGTGCCCAGAAACGAGCCCCAAAAAGGAAGAATTTGGGGCCATGAGGGGGGGGGGCACTGCGACACCCCCCCACCTCTGCCCCATAAGTGAATGTGGGGAGCGGGCCTCACCCCATAAACTTGGTTCTCCTGTTGAGTTGTGGTGTTTTGTTGTGGGGTTAATTTGGGGGCGGGGAGTTGGGGGGGGGGAATGTGGGGTCTGTGGGGCAGCTGTGGGGCGGTGGTGGGGCTGTAGGGTGGCAGCAGGGCAGCTTGGGGGCAGCAGAGGGGATCTATGGGGCAGCAGTGGGGGCTGCTGGGGGGCAGCAGTGGGGGCCCCGATCTATGGGGCAGCTGTGGGGCTATGGGGTGGCAGTGGGAGCAGTTATGGGGCGGCAGTGGGGCAATGGCGGCCGCTATGGGGCAGGGAATAATTATGGCTGCAGCACCTCCGCGCCCGCAGGGGGCGCTGCCGTATTGCAAGACAGGAAAACCTCCGAGCCCTTAGGGGGCGCTGTCGTGTAGGAAAGAAGGAAAGCCTCCGAACCGGTAGGGGGCGCTGCCGCGTTATGAGGAAGTTAAACCTCCGATCCGATAGGGGGCGCTGCCATATTGTAAGAAAGGAAAGCTTCCGCGCCGGTAGGGGGCGCTGCTGCATTTTCAGGTAGGAAAACCTCCGAGCCTATAGGGGGCGCTGCCGTCCTGTAAGAAAGAAAAGCCTCCGCGCCGGTAGGGGGCGCTGCCGTCCTGTAGGAAAGGAAGGTCGTATGGGGGTCGTATAGGAAAGAAAGAAAGAAAGAAAGCCTCCCCGCCGGTAGGGAGCGCTGCCGCGTTATGAAGAAGGAAAGCCTCCGCTCCGGTAGGGGGCGCTGCCTTATTATAGGAAAGGAAAGCCTCCGAGCCGGTAGGGGGCGCTGTCGTGTAGGAAAGAAGTAAAGCCTCCGCGACGGTGGGGGGCGCTGCCGTATTATAAGAAAGGAAAGCCTCCGCCGCGGTAGGGGGCGCTGTCGTGTAGAAAAGAAGTAAAGCCTCCGCGCCGGTAGGGGGCGCTGTTGCTTCGTAAGGCAGGAAAGGCGCCAGGGGGCGGAGCTGCCGGTCGTCGCACGGAGATGACGTCACGCGGCGCGCCGGGACGTGGCAGTGACGTCAGCGGAGATCCGAGCGGCGGCGGTCGGAGCCCCGGTGAGTTTTAAAGGGGGGGGAGCAAAAAAAAACTTCGTGGGGGGGGGTCGGGGGGGGGGCGGTTATTTGGGGGCTGGGGGGGGCGGGGGGGGCGAGTCGGGGGAGGTGGGGGGGGTTGTTTATTGCCTGGGGGGGTCGGTATGATGGGGGGGGTCTTAATTATGGGGGGGCGATTAATTGGGGGGGGGCAATTAATTGGGGGGGGGATTATTAGAGGGGGGGCTCCGTTATGGGGGGGGTCTCAATATAAAGGGGGGGGTGCAGGTTTTATGGGGGGGGCTTTATTTTGGGGGGGTCTCAGGGATGTGGGGGGGCCTCGGTTTGATTGGGGGGGCAGATATTATGGGGGGGGTCTTAATTATGGGGGGGGGCTAATTGTGGGGGGGGGCAGTTAATTGGGGGGGGCTTATTAGAGGGGGGGGCTTCATTATGGGGGGGCTCAATGTGGAGGGGGGGGGTGCAGGTTTTTTGGGGGGGTTTCCAGTGTTATTATGGGGGGGGGGGTCTTTATTCTGGGGGGGTCTCTTAATTATGGGGGGGGTCTTCATTATGGGGGGGGGGTTAATTTGGGGGGGGTTTCTTAATTATGGGGGGGTCTTTGTGTGTGGGGGGGTCTCTTTGGGGGGGGTCATTGGGAGAAGTTCTTTGTGGGGGGGTCATTGTTTGGGGGGGGGGTCTTTATGGGGGGGGGCTCTTGTCTTTGTGGGGGGGTCCCTATGGGGGGGGCCACTATGGGGTGATGGGGGGGGGGTCTCTTTATTGTCATTGTGGGGGGGGTCACTGTGTGTGGGGGGGCACTGTTAGGGGGGGTCCCTAAGGGGGGGTCACTGCGAGAGGTTTTTTGGGGGGGGGGGTCCCTATGGGGGGGGTCCCTATAGGGGGGGTCAGTGGGAGAGGTTTTTTGTGGGGGGGGGTCACTATTGGGGGGGGGGTCTTTGTGGGGGGGGGTCTGGTGTCATTGTGGGGGGGGGGTCACTGCTGGGGGGTCTTTATTGGGGGGGGGCCCTAAGGGGGAGTCAGTGGGAGAGGTTTTTGGGGGGGGGCCGATGGGGGGGGGTTCTTTATGGGGGGGGGTCTCTTGTCATTGTGGGGGGGGGTCTTTATTCGGGGGGGGTCCCTATGGGGGGATCAGTGGGAGAGGTTTTTTTGGGGGGGGGGTCACTGCTGGGGGGGCTCTTAATGGGGGGGGGGGGTCTTTATGGGGGGAGTCCCTACGGAGGTGTCAGTGGGAGAGGTTTCTTTTTGGGGGGGGGGGTCATTATTGGGGGGGTCTTTGTGTTTGTGTGTGTGTGTGGGGGGGGTCTCCATGAATTGGGGGGGGGTCCTGACGTGTGCCCCCCCCCCCCAGCAGGCAATGCTTCCCAATGAGCGCCCGCCGTCGGCACGGCCCTAAGGCAGCAGAGGCGGCCGCCCCCCCCTGCCATCAAACGCCGCCGCCCCCCCCCAGAATTGAAGACATCGACCCCCACCCACCCCCCCCCCCTCCCCGCGTCGCCGCCCCCCCCCAACTGGAAGCAGAGCTGCCCCCCCCCACCCTCACCGCCGCCATGTCGTGTCGCGACAGAACCGCCGAGTTCCTCTCCGCCTGCAAGTCGCTGCAGGGAAGACAGGTGGGGGGGGGGCTTTTTTTTGGGGGGGGGGTCATTGGGGGGGCACTATGGGGAGGTCCCCATGGGGGGGTCTTTAAGGGGGGGTGATGGGGGGGGGGTTCTTTATTGTCATTGGGGGGGGGTGTCTTTGTGGGGGGGTCCCTGGGGGGGTCACTATGGGGGGGGGGTCTTTGTAGGGGGGGTCCCCATGAGGGGGTCTTTATGGGGGGGTGATGGGGGGGGGGTCTCTTAATTGTCATTGTGGGGGGGGGGTCACTATGGGGGGGTCACTATGGGGGGGGGTCTTTGTGGGGGGGTCCCCATGAGGGGGTCTTTAAGGGGGGGGTGGTGGGGGGGGGTCTCTTAATTGTCATTGTGGGGGTGGGTCACTATGGGGGGGGTCTTTATGGGGGGATGCCTGTAGGGGGGTGATGGGGGGGTGGGTTTCTTTATTGTTATTGTGGGGGGGGTCACTACAGGGGGGGTCTTTGTGGGGTGGGTCCCCATGGGGGGGGTCTTTATGGGGGTTGATGGGGGGGGGTCTCTTTATTGTCACTGTGTGGGGGGGTCTTTGTGGGGGGGTCCCCGGGGGGGGCGTTTTATGATGGGGGGGGGGGGGTCTTTGGAGGAGGTTTCTTATGGGGGGGGGTCATTATGGGGGTGTGGTGGGAAGGGTGACTGCAAGGGGGGGTTTAATGAGGGGGGGGTGGTTAATAGGAGGGGGGGGGGCTAAAATTTGTGCCCCCCCCCCCCCCAAATTTCCCAGAATGGGATTCAGAGCCACAGAGCCACGCGGCAGCGCAGCGAGTTCAGCCTCATGGCCAAGTGAGGGGGGGGCCGGGGGGAGGGGCTTTAATGTCGGGGGGGGGGCAGTTATTTTTTTGGGGGGGGGGGGGATCTGAGTTCCTTCCCCCCCCCTCCCCTCCCAGCTCACACTTTGTTCTGTATGGAGCTGGTTGGGGGGGGGGCACAGTGGGGTTTTTTGAGGGGGGGGGGCGGAAGTTGGGTTAAGGGGGGGGGGGCACTGTTTTTTTTTAGGGGGGGGGGCAGCATTGTGTTTGTGTGGGGGGGGGTCCTGGAAGGTTATTCTGCCGCACCCCCCCCCACAATTGTTTTGTCTGGAGGGGGGGTTTGGGGGGGGGGGGGCATCTGGGTTATTCTTTTTTTTATTGGGGGGGGGGCACAGGGTTTTTTTTTTGGGGGGGGGGGGTGATGAGTGGGTTGGGGGGGGCCCTATGGTGTTGTGTTTCTCCCCTCTTTTTCTCCCCCTTTATTTCATTCTTGGGGTTGGGGGGGGGGTCGAAACTTATTGTTGCTAATTATTAAGTGTTAATGAGTTATTAATTAAATTATATTAATGCCCCCCCCCAAAAAAAAAAACCCATGCAGACGCATTGGGAAGGATCTCAGCAACACCTTCGCCAAGCTGGAGAAGCTGACGATCTGTGAGTGTGGCCCCCCCCCAAAATAAATACCCCCCCCAACACACACACTGCTATGGGGCTGCCCCATAACTGTGCCCTTCCCCCCCCCCCCAAAAAAAATGCAACCCCCCCCTCAACCTCCCTCCTCCCCACTGCTGTGGGGCGGCCCTATAATTGTGCCCCCCCCCAAATTTCTATGGGGCTGCCCCACAACTGTGCCCCCCCCCCAATTAATCCCCCCCAATTAATCCCCCCCCAATTAATCCCCCCCCCCCAAAATTCATCCCCCCCCAATTCCTATGGAGCCACCCCATAACTGTGCCCCCCCCCCCCCCAATTCCTATGGGGCTGCCCCATAACTGTGCCCCCCCCCTATTAATCCCCCCCCCCCGAATTAATCCCCCCCCCCCAAATTCACCCCCCCCTAAGTTCCTATGGAGCCGCCCCACAACTGTGCCCCCCCCCCCCAAGTTAACCCCCCCAAACTGTGCCCCCCCCTCCCCAAATTCCTATGGGGCTGCCCCATAACTGTGCCCCCCCCCAAATTTAACCCCCCCCCCCCATAACTGTGCCCCCCCCCCAGTGGCCAAACGCAAATCCCTGTTTGACGACAAGGCGCTGGAGATCGAGGAGCTGACCTACATCATCAAACAGGTTTTGGGGGGGGGGGGGGGGGCACCTTTGTGGGTTTGTTTTTTTTTTTTGGGGGGGGGGAGCAGATTTGTGCCCCCCCCCCCCTTCTGCACGAAGGATTAAATTTGGGCCCCCCCCCCTTTTATTTTTTGGGTAGGACATCGGGGGGCTGAACCAGCAGATCGCCCGGCTGCAGGAGGTGGTGAAGGCGAGGGGGGGGCCGGCAGGGAGGCACCAGCAGAGCCATTCCAACAGCGTCGTGGTGTCCCTGCAGGTGAGGGGGGGGGGGGCAGGGGGGGGCAAACCAGAAATTGCCATTTTTTGGACCCCAAACGGCCGTTATTGAGCCCAAAAATGAGCCTGCGGGCCACGGAATGGCTGTTATTCGGAACAAAGTGGGCATTTTGTGCCCCAAAATTGCCTTTATTTGAGCCAAAATTGCCATTATTCGACCCAAAATTGCCTTTATTTGACTCAAATTGCCATTATTCGACCCAAAATTGCCATTATTGGACCCAAAATTGCTTTTATTTGACCTAAAATTGCCTTTATTTGACCCAAAATTGCCATTATTCGATCCAAATTTGCTTTTATTTGACCCAAAATTGCCTTTATTCGACCCAAAATTGCCTTTATTTGACCCAAAATTGCTATTATTCAACCCAAAATTCCCTTTATTTGACCCAAAATTGCCTTTATGTGAGCCCAAATTGCCTTTATTTGACCCAAAATTGGCATTATTCGACCCAAAATGGGCATTTTGTGCCCCAAAATTGCCATCATTCGACCCAAAACTGGCATTTTGTTCCCCAAAATTGCCATTATTCGACCCAAAATTGCCATTATTCGACCCAAAATGGGCATTTTGTGCCCCAAAATTGCCATTATTCGACCCAAAATTGGCATTTTGTGCCCGAAAATTGCCATTATTCGACCCAAAATTGCCATTATTCGACCCAAAATGGGCATTTTGTGCCCCAAAATTGCCATTATTTGACCCAAAATTGCCACTATTTGACCCCAAATGCTCAATTTGTGCCCCAAAATTGCCATTATTTACCCCAAAATTTGACCCAGCGTGCCCCAAAATCGCCATTTTTTGCCCCAAAAATCTCTCTCCCCCCCCCAGTCCAAACTGGCCTCCATGTCCAACGACTTCAAATCCGTGCTGGAGGTGCGAACCGAGGTGAGCGACCCCCCCCCCCCCAAAATTTGGGACCCCCCCCAAAAAATGGGACCCCCCCAAAATTTGGGACCCCCCCCCAAAAAATGGGATCACCCCAAATAATGGGACCCCCCCCAAAAAATTTGGGATCCTCCTCAAAGTAATGGGGACCCCTCCAAAAATTTGAGACCCCCCCCAAAAAAATGGGATCCCCCCCCAAAATTTGGGACCCTTCCCCAAAATTTGGGACGCCTCCTCCCCCAAAAGCTGGGAACACCCCCAAAAAATGGGACCCCACCCCCCAAAAATGGGACCCCCCCCAATGGTGGGACCCTCCCTGAAATTTGGGACCCCCCCCCCAAAAAATGGGGACCCCCTTCAAAATTTGAGACCCACCCCAACATTTGGGACCCCCCAAAAAAAAGTGGAGTCCCCCCCTCAAATATGGGGACCCCCCCTCGAATATGGGGACCCCCCCCCAAAGATGTCCCCCCCCCCAGAACCTGAAGCAGCAGCGGAGCCGCAGAGAGCAATTTTCCCGTGCCCCCCCCACCGCCCCACATCTGGGTGAGTGCCCCAAAATCGGCACTTGGGGGGGGAGATCTATGGGGCAGGGGGGGTTCTATGGGGTGAGGGTCTATGGGGTGGGGAGGGAATCTATGGGGCAGAGGGGATTTACGGGACGGGGGGGATCTGTGGGGCAGGGGGGGGATCCATGGGGTCTGGGGGGATCTATGGGGTGGGGAGGGAATCTATGGGGCAGAGGGCTTTTCTATGGGGCAGGGGAATCTATGGGGCAGGAGGAGATCTATGGGGTCTGGGGGTGGATCGGTGGGGCAGGAGGGGATTCTATGGGGTGAGGATCAGTGGGGTGGGGAAGGAATGTATGGGGCAGGGGGCTTTTCTATGGGGCAGGGGGGGTTCTATGGGGTCTGGGGATGGATCTATGGGGCAGGAGGGGATTCTATGGGGTGTGGGGGAAATGTATGGGGCAGAGGTCTTTTCTATGGGGCAGGAGGTGGATCTGTGGGGCAGGGGGGATCTGTGGGGCAGGAAGGGATCCATGGGGTCTGGGGGGATCTGTGGGGTGGGGAGGGATTCTATGGGGTAGAGGGCTTTTCTATGGGGCAGGGGGTGAATCTATGGGGCAGAGGGCTTTTCTATGGGGCAGGGGGGGCTCATCCTACCTGTGCCCCCCCCCGCCCCCAGGAGCCCCCGCCGTCCTTCAGGACCCCCCCCCCCAAAATCGCTCCTCCGACGCCGTGGCCATCGAGATGGACGCCCGCACCAGCCAACAGCTGCAGCTGCTGGACGAGCAGGTTGGGCCAATTAATGACCAATTAACCCCCCAATTAATTATGTTGGGGGGCAGTATTAATTAATTAACCCCCCCCCCCCCCCCCCACCCCCCAATTAGGATTCGTACATCCAGAGCCGTGCGGACGCCATGCAGAACATTGAGGCCACCATCGTGGAGCTGGGCTCCATCTTCCAGCAGCTGGCACACATGGTGAAGGAGCAGGAGGACACCATCCAGAGGTGACCTTTGACCCCTCCCGTGACCTTTGACCCCTCAATGACCTTTGGCCCCAATCTCTGACCTTTGACCCCTTCCCCCTGAGGTGCTGCCCCCCAAATTTCTGCTCCAAAGTTATTTCCCAAGTCTCCCGTGACCTTTGACCCCTTCTGTGACCTCTGACCCCGCCGTGACCCTTCGCCCTATGACCCTTGACCCCGTGACCCTTGGCTAAATGACCCTTGACCAATGGCCTTTGACCACATGACCCTTGACCTCACTGTGACCCTTAACCCCACCATGACCCTTAACCCCCTGGCCCTTGACCTCACCATGACCCTAGGCCTCCCCATGACCCTTGACCCCATGACCCTCCCCTTTCACCTTCATGACCCTTGACCCCATGACCCATGACCTCCCCATGACCCCTGACCCCACAACCCTTCACTTTCACTTTCACGATCCTTGACCCCACACCCCTTGCACCTCCATTCCCCCCCCCAACCCCCATTCAACCTCCGCCCCCCCATTGACCTCCGACCCCTCCTTGACCCCTGAACCCCCGTGACCTTTGACCCTCCCCCCCCCGCAGGATCGACGCCGGTGTGGACGAGGCTCAGCTGCAGGTGGAGGCGGCGCACACGGAGCTGCTGCGTTATTTCCGCGGGCTGAGCTCACAGCGCTGGCTGCTGCTCAAAGCCTTCCTCCTCCTCCTCCTCTTCTTCATCCTCTTCGTCGTCTTCCTTGCCTGACCCCCCCCCAAGCCCCCCTCCAATATTAACCTGCCCTCCCTCCTCAAATTTGGACCCCCCCCCCCCCCCAAAGGGTGAACCTCCCCGCTCCCCAAGATGGAACCCCCTCCTTTTTGGAGCTGCCCCCCCACCAAAGGATGCAGCCCCCCCAAGGGTGAACCGCCCCCGCCTTCCAAGATGGACGCCCCCCCCCTTTTGGAACTGGACCCCCCTTCATATCTGGACCACCCCCCCCCCAAAATAGATCCCCTCCCTTTTGGATCTGGACCCCCCCCCGAATCCAGATCCCCCCCCCAGGATGGATCCCTCCCATCAAATATGGACCCTCCCCAGGGTTGTGACCCCCCCCACCCCCAGATGAACCCCCCCCCCCCACTTTTGGATCCCCCCCCAGGATGGACCCCCCCACCCCCCTCAGATCTGACCCCCCCCAGGGTGACCCCCCCTCATTTTTGGATCTGGAGCCCCCCCCCCCCTCAAACGGACCCCCCCCCAGGGTGAAGCCCCCCCTTTTTGGAACTGTGCCCCCCCATGGGCTGTGCCCCCCCCCAATGCTCAACCCCCCCACCCCAAAGAACAAGGACTCCGTAGCCCTCAGCACTCTCGAATTTGGGGGGGGGGGGGCGGGGCGGCTCTGCACCCCCCCCCGCGATGGGTTTCGGTTTGGGGGGGGCGGGGGGGGGGAGGGGAGCAAATTAAAATCGTGGGACCTTTCCGTGTGCATCTCTTCGTTGCGGGGCTGGGATTCGAACCCGGATCCTCACGAGTGCGCGCCTCCGGGGCGCCAGGGGGCGCTGTGGGAGAGGGGGAAAAAAAAGAACCGGAAGCGACTTGCGCGCCACACCGGAAGTGCTTCTCTATCCGAACCGGAAGCAAAGCGCAGAAGGCCGGAAGTGACGCCTTCTGGAGCTGAGGGAAGAAGCGCCGCGATGGCGGAGGAAGGCAAAGGGGGGTACAGCGGTGAGCGACGGCGGGACGGCGTGGAGGGGGAGCCGCCCGAGGGGCTGCGGGACTCGGGGAGCGGGGGAAGGGCCGGGAGGGAGGGGCGGGGGGGGAGGAGGCCCCGCTGACGGCTCCGTTTCCCCGGGCAGAGCACGATGACCGCGTTGGGGGCAGAGGATTTTCGGGCCGCCGAAAGAAAGGCCGCGGGCCGTTCCGGGGGAAAATGTACAGCGAGATGAACAACCGCAATTCGCGGAACCGGGGGGGGCCCCCGAACGTCCGGCAGCGACCGGAGGAGGACGACGGGGACGTGGCCATGAGCGACGCCCACGATGCTCCGCGGGGCCGATAGTGAGAGGCGCTGGGCCTCCCCCCCTTCCCTTCCCTTCCCTTCCCTTCCCTTCCCTTCCCTTCCCTTCCCTTCCCTTCCCTTCCCTTCCCTTCCCTTCCCTTCCCTTCCCTTCCCTTCCCTTCCCTTCCCTTCCCTTCCCTTCCCTTCCCTTCCCTTCCCTTCCCTTCCCTTCCCTTCCCTTCTTCCCCTTCTTTTTACCTTCCCTTTTCTCATTCTCCCTTCCTTCCTCCCTGCCTCCCTCCCTCTTTTCCCTCCCTTCTTCCCCCTTTCCTTCTTTCCCTTTCCCCTTCCTTCCCCTTTCCCTTCCCCCCTTCATTCCTTCCTCTCTCCCTCTCTCTCTTTCTCCTTCTCTTCCCTTTCTTTTTTTCTATCTTCCCTTTTCTCACTCTCCCTTCCTTCCTCCATCCCTCTTTCCCTCCCTCCTTCCCCCTTTCCTTTTCCTTCCTTTCCTTTTCCCTTCCTTCCTCCCTCCCTCCCTTCCTCCTTTCTGCCCTCCCTCCCTCCCTCCTTCCCCCCTTCCTTCTTTCCCCCATCCCTTTCCCTTCCCCCTTTCCTTCCTTCCCCTTTTCCTTCCTTCCCTTTCCCTTTCCCTTCCCCTCTTCATTCCTTCCTCTCTCCCTTTCTCTGTCTCCCCTTCCCTTCTATCCCCTTCCCTTTCCCCTCCCTTCTTTCCATTTTTTTGGTCATCCTCCCCCCCTCCCCACCAATTTTGCCCCCTCCCCATCTGACCCCCCCCCTTCTTGCAGTTTGCCCTATGGGCCGAGGCCAACCCGTGCCCCCCACCTGACGGTGCGTCGCGACCTCCCCCCCTCAGAGCGGAGCGGCGGCGGCACACGCGACGGCGGCCGCAGGAATTGGTTCAAGATCACTGTGAGTGGGGCCACCATGGGACCTTTCAGGACCTTTCCAACCCATCCCAGTCCGTTCTGTGGGGCTGTGACCTTTAAGGACCTTTTCTACCCATCCCGACCCATTCTGTGGTCCTGTGACCTTTTAAGACCTTTTCAAGCCATCTTAATCTGTTCTGTGGTGCTGTGACCTTTCAGGACCCAACCATCCCAATCCATTCCAACCCATTCCAATCCATTCTGTGGTGCTGTGACCTTTCAGGACCTTTCCAACTCCTCCCAACCATTCTGTGTTTCTCTGACCTTTCAGGACCCTTCCAACCCAACAAACCCGCATCGTTTTATAGCCTTTCAGGACGTTTCCTGCCCCAAACAACCCGTTCTGTGTTTCTCTGATCTGTAAGGACCTGCCTAACCCCCCCCCCCCCCATTTTTATTCCCCTCCCCCAGATCCCTTATGGGAAGAAATACGACAAGGCCTGGCTGCTCAGCTCCATCCAGAACCTCTGCAGCGTGCCGTTCACGCCTGTCGAGGTGGGGTGGGTGGGAGGGGAATTATGGGGGGCGTGGGGGGGCTGAGGGGGGGGCTGGGGGGAAATCTATGGGGTGGGGGAGGGGTTTTGGAGGGTGTGGGGGGGAATCTGTGGGGCGGGGGGGTTGTGGGGGGGGGCTAAAGAGAATTTGTGGGGTGAATGAGGCAAGGGGGGGTTGTGGGGGGGGGCTGGGGGAAATTTGTGGGGTGGGGGGGGATTATGAGGGATGGGGGGAGAATCTATGGGGCAGGGGGGATGTGGGGGGGGTTGTGGGGGGGCTGGGGCAAATTTGTGGGGCGTGGGGGGGATTATGGGGGGTGGAGGGGGAATCTATGGGGTGGGGGGGCTGGGGAGAATTTGTGGAGTGTGGAAGGGAATCTGTGGGGTAGGGGGGGTGCTGGGGGGAAATCTATGGGGTGTGGGGGGGATTATGGGGGGTGGGGAGGAATTTATGGGGCAGGGGGATGGTGGGGGGGGGCTAAGGGGAATTTGTGGGGTGCGGGGGGCAGGGGGGGTCGTGGGGGAGGGCAGGGGGGGTTGTAGGGGGGCTGGGGGATAATCTATGAGGTGGGGGGGGGGATTATGAGGTGTGGGGGGGAATCTGTGGGGCGGGGGGGGGTTGTGGAGGGTGGGGGGGGTCAGCCCCACAGCTCTGTGTCCCCCCCCTCCCCCACAACAGTTCCACTACGACCACAACCGGGCCCAGTTCTACGTGGAGGACGCCAGCACCGCCAGCGCCCTGAAACAAGTGTCCCGAAAGATCACAGACAGGGATAACTACAAGGTGTGGGGGGGAAGGTCCTGGAAGGTCACAGGGGTGCGGGGTGGTAGAGTGGGGTGGGTTGGGAGGATCCTGGAAGGTCAAAGAGTGGGTTTGGTTGGGTTGGAACGGTCCTTAATTGTCTTACAATGAGTTTGGTTGGGTTGGAAGGGCCCTTGAAGGTCACAGAATGGGTTGGGTGGAGTGGGAAAGGTCCTGGAAGGTCACAGGGGTGTGGGGTAGTAGAGTGGGGTGCGTTGGGAAGGTCCTGGCAGGTCAAAGAGTGTGTTTGGTTGGGTTGGAAGAATCCGTTATGATCTTCAAATGAGTTTGGTTGGCTTGAAAGGGTCCTTGAAGGTCACAGAACGGATTGGATCAGGTTGGAAGGGTCCTTGAAGGTCACAGAGTGGGTTGAATAGAGTGGCCAAGGTCCTTGAAGATTATACAATGAGTTGGGTGGAGGTGAAAAAGTCCTTAAAGGTTGTAGAACGTGTTTGGTTGCGTTGGAAAGGTCCCGTAAGGTCATAGAGCCACGGAAAGGGTTGCGTTGGGTTGGAAAGGTCCTTGCAGGTCATAAAAAGCCCAGCGCAGGAACGAGCGCGGTTGCATTGGATGCTTTTTGAAGGTGGTGATCATCATCAACTCCTCAGCTCCACCTCAGTCCCTGCAGAACGAGCTGAAAGCCGAGGAAATCGAGCAACTGAAGGTGGGGGAAAGGCTTGGGGGTGGCGGGGGGGGGGGCTTCAGAGGGACCCCCCCTCCATCCCGTGCCTTTTTTGATCCCCCCTCCTCCCGTTTTTGGATCCTCCCCCCACTTTTTCCCGTTTTTGGACCTTCATGATGCAGGTCTGTATGAGTAAGAGGTACGACGGTTCGCAGCGGGCGTTGGATCTCAAGGGTCTTCGTGTCGACCCAGGTGGGCTGGGGTGGAAGGGTCCTGGAAGGTCATGGGGTGGGTTGGAAGGGTCCTGGAAGGTCGTGGGATGGGTTGGAAGAGTCTGGCAAGGTCATGGGGTGGGTTGGAAGGGTCCTGGAAGGTCGTGGGGTGGGTTGGAAGGGTCCTGGAAGGTCATGGGATGAGTTGGAAGGGTCATGAAGGGTCATGGGATGTGTTGGAAGTGTCCTGGAAGGTTGTGGGGTGGATTGGAAGGGTCCTGGAAGGTCGTGGGGTGGGTTGGAAGAGTCCTGGAAGGTCGTGGGGTGGGTTGGGTTGTGATGGAAGGGTCCTTGATGGTCATAACACATATGGAGTTGAATGGAAGGATCCTTGAAGCTCTTAGAACAGGTTGTGTTGTGTTGGAAAGGTCCTGGAAGGTCTGTAGAGCCCCAAAGTTAGTTCTAAGCTGTTGCTCCCCCCCCATCCCATCCCATCTCCCCCCTCCCCGTCCCATCCCGCAGATCTGGTGTCGCAGAACATCGACGCGGTGCTGAACCAACGCAGCTGCATGATGGCGGTGCTGCGCATCATCGAGGAGAACATCCCCGAGGTGAGGGGGGGGGACGACGGCCACGACATCACCCTTCTTCCCCTGCCCCCAACCCGGGGGTCCCGCTGACCTCCCCCATCTCCTCAGCTGCAGTCCCTCAACCTGAGCAGCAACAAGCTGTACCGCCTGGATGACCTGTCGGAGCTGGCACAGAAAGCGGCCGGCCTGAAGATCCTCGACCTATCGCGCAACGAGGTGAGAGCAGCGGCTCCACGGCTTCAGTGCTGGGGCTGGAAAAGGATTCGGAGGTCACCGAGTCCAACCTCAACACCTCACCGCCATGAAAACGTGGAAGTGAGGTTGGGGAAGTCCTCCAAGGTCACCAAATCTGACCCATCCCCACCATACAGCCATGGAGTTGAGGTTGGGGAAGTCTTCCAAGGTCACCAAATCTGACCCATCCCCACCATACAGCCATGGAGTTGAGGTTGGGGAAGTTCTCCAAGGTCACCAAATCTGACCCATCCCCACCATGCAGCCATGGAGTTGAGGTTGGGGAAGTTCTCCAAGGTCACCAAATCTGACCCATCCCCACCATGCAGCCATGGAGTTGAGGTTGGGGAAGTTCTCCAAGGTCACCAAATCCAACCCCAACATCTCACTGTCATGAAAATGTAGAATGAAGGTTGGGGAAGTTCTCCAAGGTCACCAGATCTGAGCCATCTCCCCTGTGGAATCATAGAGTTGAGATTGGGGTAGACCTCCAAGGTCACCAAATCCAACCTCAACCCATCCCCACTGTGGAACCATAGAGTTGAGATTGGGGTAGACCTCCAAGGTCACCAAATCCAACCTCGACTTCTCCCCACCTGGAAAGCATAGAATGAAGGTTGGGAAAGTCCTCCAAAATCACCAAATCTGACCCATCCCCACTATAGAACCATAGAGTTGAGCTTGGGAAGTCCTCCAAGATGACCAATTCCAACCCATCCTTGCTGTGGAACCATAGAGTTGAGATTGAGGAAGTCCTCCCAGGTCCCCAATTCCGACCCATCCCCACCATAGAACCATAGAGTTGAGATTGAGGAAGTCCTCCCAGGTCCCCAATTCCGACTCATCCCCACCATAGAACCATAGAGTTGAGCTTGGGAAGTCCTCCAACGTCCCCAATTCCAACCCATCCCCACCCACAAAATCACTGGGGCTCCAAAACCACCCCCCCCCCCCCCCAACCTGTAGCCTCACTGGGACCCCCAAAAAACCCTTTATCTTTTCCATGTGTGCGTGTGTCCCCCTTTCCCCCCCCCTTCCTCCCCAAAGCTGAAGTCGGAGCGCGAGCTGGACAAGGTGAAGGGGCTGAAGCTGGAGGAGCTGTGGTTGGACGGCAACCCGCTGTGCGACTCCTTCCGTGACCAGTCCTCCTACATCAGGTCAGTCTGAGCCTTGGGGCGGCCCCACGTGGGGGGGGGGGTTCCAGGAGGGGGGGGGGGGGCTCTATGGGGCCGCCCCCACCCCCTCCCCAAATTACCCCCTCCTCAAATCACCCCCTCCCCAAATTATAACCCCCTCCACCAACCCGTGCTCGGCTCTGGAGGAGGGCAGCAGCACCGTGGGACAAAGAGAAGCCCCCCCCTTACCCCCCCCTCACAACCTCCCCCCCCCTTAAAGCACATCCCACTGTGCCTTCTGCTCATGGACCCCCCCCCCAACTTTTTATTATTCCCCTCTTTCCCCCCCTTCAAGCCCTGCCCTCCCCCCGGTCGTGGTGTTGGACCAAGTTGAACCATCCTCATCCTCACTCTATGCGCTGCTGCTGGGTGGAGCCTTCCTCCTTTCCTCCCCCCCCACTTTCATCCTCACCCCCCCCCTCCTCATCCTCACCCCCCCCCTCTCATCCTCACCCCCCACTTTCGTCCTCACCCCCCCTTTCATTCTGACCCCCCCCTTCATCCTCACCCCCCCTCTTTTATCCTCATCCCCCCTCTTTTATCCTCACCCCCCCTTTTATCCTGACCACCCCCCCCCAAAAAAAAAAAAGGGCACACAACCTCTCATCTCCCCCCCCCAGCTCTGCCGTGCAGAGCCCTCCTACAGGACAGGGGGCGGCGGCGGCGGGGGGGGGGATTGAAGGGAAGGGGGGGGAGGCCTTGCTGCTGCGCCCCCCCCCAACCCCACGTTGATGACGAAGCTGTCGAGCTCCCCCCCCCCCGTTGGTGTGTGTCCCCCCCCCAAAATATTTGGCCCTCGACGATGGCTGGTTAGCCAGAGACGGGTAAGATTCCTCACGGGAGGAACAACCTAAGACAGGCACAGCCGTGCAGTGGCCAAACCCCCCCCCCCCACGATGGCTTTATTTTTTTGGGGGGGGGGGGGGGGCACCGGGGGGGTGAAGGGGTGGGGGGGCGGAGCGATTTTTGGAAGGGGAGGGGGCTGAGCGTGTGCCTGATGCCCCCCCCCTCCCCAAACAGCCACCCGGCTCCTTTTCCCTTCCCCCCCCCCCTTCTTTTTCTTTTTTTTTTGGGTGGGGGGGGAGGAACCCTGCCCCCCCAGATGGCGGTGGGAGCAACAGAGAGAAGAGGTTCTTCTGCCCGGGGGGGGAGGCTTTGCTTTGTGTGTCTGTGTGTCCCCCCCCCTCCTCGCTCTGTCCTTTCTCGCTCCAGTGGGGGGGGGTGACAACACCCCCCCCCCCCAGCTGTAAAAAAGCAGCATCCCCTCCCCCCCCCCCCAAAACCAATGGCCACACCACGACCAGCGGGACTCCCCCCCCCTTTTTCTTTCCCCCCTCCCTCCCCAACAAATGACAACCAGCAGGACCCCCCCCTTTTTTTTTCCCTCCCTTCCCCCCCCCCAATCCAAGAAGACACCCAGACAGCCCCCCCCCCCACTTTCATTTTTCTATCCCCCCCCCTCCAATCACTCCTCACTTCTCTCTGTGCGCCTGCGTTCAGGTGAGTGCAGCCAGGTAAGTGCTGCTATGGGGGGGGGAACTGGGGGGGGGGGAAGAAAAAAAAAGCCCTTCATGGGTTTGAAGGGGGGGGGGGGGGCACGACCTTCTTCTCCCCCCCCCACAAAAGGGAGGAGGACTTTTTTTGGGGGGGGGTGGATGTGATAAGAGAGAGGAGAGACCCCCTCCCCAAGCTTATGGGGGGGGTGCAGGGATTTGAATTGGGGGAGAGGGGAGAAAAAGGAAGGGGGGGGGGGTGGGCGCAGGGATTTGGGGGTGGGGGGGGGTGGGGGGTCCGGGGTGGGGGGGGGATCCATGCTTTTCTAACTGCCCCCCCTCTTCCCCCCCCCCCCGTTGCCCCCTCCCCACCCCACATTGGCAGCTCCGTCAGAGAGCGCTTCCCGAAGCTGCTGCGATTGGTGAGTAAACGGGGGGGGGGGGGATGAAAAATACGGGGGGGGGGGCATCCCATACGGTTTTATTTAAGGGGGGGGGGTTGCTGAACACGCACACTGCCCCCCCCCCCCCCAAAAAAAAAAATTCTCTCTATCCATAGGACGGCCATGAGCTGCCCCCCCCCATCGCCTTCGATGTCGAGGCTCCCGTCACGCTGCCGCCCTGCAAGGTTGGGAGGGGGGGGTTGTTTTTTTTTTGGGGGGGGGGGGTCCAGGAATGGAGGACGTTGCTGACCCCCCCCCTTCCCCCCCCAAATGAAAAAAAACAAATCCAGTCTCCATTTTAAACCCCCCCCCCCCCAGGGCAGCTACTTTGGTTCCGACGACCTGAAGGTGTTGGTGCTGCGCTTCTTACAGCAGTGAGTGCACGGGGAGTTTGATTTGGGGGGGGCTCAAGGGGAGGGCGGGGGGGGGCTCGCTTTGGTGACCCCCCCCCCCTTCAAATTTAACACCCCCCCCCCCCGTTGGCAGGTATTATTCCATTTACGACTCCAGTGACCGGCAGGGTTTGTTGGATGCGTATCACGACGGCGCCTGCTGCTCCCTCAGCATCCCTTTCGGCCCCCAAAACCCCCCCAGGTAAACCCCCCCCCCTCAAAGTCTGCCCCCCCCCCCCCCACACAACCTGTGCCCCCCCCCCCAATGTGTCCCCCCCCCAAGAGTTTGTCCCCCCCCCCAAAAAAAAACCCATATGTGACCACCCCCCAACCCACCCACGTGTGCCCCCTTCATTTCTGTCCCCCCACAAGGTCCTCCCCCCCCCCCATTTGTTCCCCCCCCAATGTGTGCCCCCCCCTCACAACCTGTGCCCTCCCCATCTGTGTCCCCCCCCCAGTGTGTGCCCCCCCAAAGGTTTGTCCCCCCCCCAAAAAAAACCCCATATGTGACCCCCCCAACCCACCCACATGTGCCCCCTCCATCTCTCCCCCCCCCCAGTATGTGACCCCCCCCAGCCCCCCAAATTTGGTGTCCCCCCCCCAATATGTGCCCCCCCCAGGTGTGACCCCCCCATTTCCCCCCCCATAGGAACACACTGAACGAATACTTCAAGGACAGCCGCAACGTCAAGAAGCTCAAAGACCCCAGTAAGTGCCTGCCCCCCCCCCCCCCCCCCTGGGCCAGTGGTGGCCAATGGTGGCCAGTAGTAGCCAATGGTGGCCAATGGTTGCAAATGGTGGCAGTGGGGGCCAATGGTGGCCAATGGTAACCAGTGGTGGCAAAGAGTAGCCAAAGGAGTCCAAAAGTGGCCAATGGTCGCAAATGGTGGCCAGTGGTAGCCAGTGATTGCCAATGGTGGCCACTGGTGGCTAGTGGTAACCAAGGTGGTCAATAGTAACCAATGGTAGCCAATAGTAGCCAGTGGTGGCCAATAGTAGCCAATGGTGGCCATAGGTGGCCTGTAGTGGGCAGTGGTGGCCAATGGTAGTCAGTAGTAGCCAATAGTGGCCAATGGTAGCCAATAGTGGCCAATGGTGGCTATTGGTGGCCAGTAGTAGTCAATGGTAGCCAGTAGTAGTTAATGGTGACCAATAGTAGCCAATGGTGATCAATAGTGGCTAGTGGTGGCCAGTGGTAGCAAATGGTGGCCAATAGTGGCCAGTGGTAGCCAGTGGTGGCCAATGGTGACCATTGGTGGCCAGTGGTAGCCAGTAGTAGTCAATGGTGGCCAATAGTGATCAACGGTGGCCACGAGACGTTCCCTAGCAGCCCAACGCCAGGCTCACAGCCCAGTAGCCACCCGTGCCACCCCAGTAGCCCAAATCCCCCCCCCCCCCCAGCCATGCGATTCAAGCTGCTGAAGCACACCAGGCTGAACGTGGTGGCCTTCCTGAACGAGCTGCCCCGCACCCAGCACGACGTCAGCTCCTTCGTGGTGGACGTCTGCGCACAGACCGTGAGGGGGGGGCACGAGGGGGGGGCTTTTGGGGGGGGGGCTGGTGGGGGTGGGGGGGGCTGGGGGGGGTTGGGGTAAGAGGGGTTTGGGGGGGGGTATTGGGGTGGGGAGGTTATTGGGGTAAGGGGAGTGGGGGGGGGTTAATGGGGTGGGGGATTGTTGGGGTGGGGGGGCTGAGGGGGGTTGGGGTAAGAGGGGTTTGAGGGGATTATTGGGGTGGGGGGGTTATTGGGGTAAGGGGAGTGGGGGGGGTTAATGGGGTGGGGGATTTGGGGTGGGGGGGTTGTTGGGGTGGGGGGGCTGAGGGGAGGTTGGGGTAAGAGGGGTTTGGGGGGGTTATTGGGGTGGGGGGTTTGGGGTGGGGGGGTTGTTGGGGTGTGGGGGCTGAGGGGGGGTTGGAGTAAGAGGGGTTTGGGGGGGTTATTGGGGTGGGGGGATGGTTGGGGTGGGGGGGCTGAGGGGGGTTGGGGTAAGAGGGGTTTGGGGGGGTTATTGGGGTGGGGGGGTTTGGGGTGGGGGGGTTGTTGGGGTGGGTGGGCTGAGGGGGGGTTGGGGTAAGGGGTTTGGGGGGGTTATTGGGGTGAGGGGGTTATTGGGGTAAGGGGTATGGGGGGGAGGTTGTGGGGGTGGGGGGGATTGGGGTGAGGGGTTTAGAGTGGGGGGGGTTATTGGGGTGGGGGGTTTAGGGTGGGAGGGTATTGGGGTGGGGAGGGGGTGGGGGGGTTTGGGGTAAGAGGGGTTTAGAGTGGGGGGGTTATTGAGGTGGGGGGTCTTGGGGTGGGATTTGGTTTGGGGTGAGAGGGCTCCTTTTTTTGGGGGGAGGGGGGCTGGGATGACCGTGCTGCTCTGCGCCCCCCTCCCAGAACACGCTGCTGTGCTTCGCCGTCCACGGCATCTTCAAGGAAGGTGAGGCAGACGGGTGCTGTTATCTTCCAGGACCTTTCCAACTCAACCCAAACCTTTGCTGTGCCCTTCCAAGACCCTCCCAAGCCCCCCCCCCCCTCTCTTTGCCCTTCCAGAATCCCCCAGCCCCCTCTTTACCCTTCCAAGACCCTCCCAACCCCTCCCAACCTCCTCTTTGACCTCTCTACCCCTCCCAACCCCCTTTCCACCCTTCCAGGATCCTCTTAACCCTCTCTTTATCCTTCCAGGACTCTCTGAGCCCTTCTTTATCCTTCCTGGACCCTCCCAACCCCCCCCCCAATCCCCTCTTTACCCTTCCAAGACCCCCCCAACCCCCTCTTTTCCCTTCCAGGGCCCCCCCAACCCCCTCTTTGCCCTCCCAACCCTCCCCCAACCCCCTTTTTACCCTTCCAGGCCCCCCCCAACCCCCTCTTTGCCCTTCCAGGACCTTCCCATCCCACCAATCTCTCTCTATCCCCGCAGTCGACGGCAAATCCCGCGACTCGGTGCGCGCCTTCACCCGCATGTTCATCGCCGTGCCAGCCGGCAACACCGGGTAACAAAGCAACCCCCCCTTCCAGAACCCCTTACAACTCCCTCTTAATTACCCCCCGCTCATTAACACCCTCGTTAGGCTGTGCATCGTTAACGACGAGCTCTTCGTCCGCAACGCCACGGCCGAGGAGCTGCGCCGCGCCTTCGTCATGCCGGCGCCCACGCCGTCGTCCAGCCCTGTGCCCACGCTGGCAGCCGAGCAGCAGGAGATGCTGGCAGCCTTCGCCATGCAGTCCGGGATGAACCTCGAGTGGTCCCAGAAGTGAGCCGCCTCCTCCCAGTAGCTCCCAGTAGCTCCCAGTAGCTCCCAGTTACCAACCAGTTACCTGCCGGTAGCTTCCAGTTACATCCACGTAGCTCCCAGCACCTCCCAGTAACCTCCATGCTTCCCAGTAACCCCCAGTAGCTCCCAGTACCTCCTAATTGCTTCCCAGTTACCTCCCAGTAGCTCCCAGTAGCTCCCAGTTACCTCCTGGTAGCTCCCAGTTACACCCATGAAGCTCCCGGCACCTCCCAGTCACCCCCAGTTGTCCCCCAGTTGCCTCCCAGTAGCCCCCAGTGCCTCCCAGTAACCCCCAAACCCCCACCAGTTCCTCCCAGTAACTCCCAGTACCCCCCCACAGGTGCCTGCAGGACAACGACTGGGATTACGGCCGGGCCGGGCAGGTCTTCACCCAGCTCAAGGTGGGGACCCCCCCCAAATTGGGACCCCCCCCCAAACTGGGAGACCCCCCCTCCAAACTGGGAACCCCTCCTCAAACTGGGAAACCCCCTCCAAACTGGGACCCCTTCCCCCCCAAACTGGTGGACCCCCCCTAAAACTGGGAGACTTTCTCCAAATTGGGCCCCCTCCCCAGTTGGTGGACCCCCCCCCCAAACTGGGAGACACCCCCTTCCAAACTGGGACCCCCTCCCAAACTGGGAACCCCCTCCCCCAAATTGGGACCCCCCCCCCAAAACTGGGACCCCCTCCCGAATTGGTAAACCCCCCCCCAAACTGGGAGACCCTCTCCAAACTGGGACCCCCCCCCCGAATTGGTGGACCCCCCCCCCCCCAACTGGGAAACCCTGCCCCCATGATGGACCCTCCCCTCAAACTGGGAGACCTGCCCCCAAACTGGTGGACACCCCCAAACTGGGACTCCCCCCCCCCACCACCACGACCAAACTGTGGGACCCCCCCCTCGCCCCCCCCCCCAAATTGGGACCCCTCCCAACCCCCCCCTGTGTTGTTTCCCCGCAGCTGGAAGGCAAAATCCCAGAAGTGGCGTTCCTCAAATGAGTGGGGGGGGGTCTCCTGCCCCCCCCCTCCTTCTTTCCGCCCCGGTTGCAGCGTTTTATCGACCCCCCCACACACACACCCGAGACGACCCCCCCCCTCACCCCCCCCCCCGGTTCACCTCTTTTCTGTTTTGTAAATAATTAAAACTGGTTTCGAGTCTGCGGGTGCGCTGCGCCTTTAAGAGGGGAGCGGAAGAAGACAAGGGGGCACGCCGGAAGTGAGAGGGCAAAGGTGTGGCGGAAGTGGGGGGGCAGAGTGAGGATGGAGGTGTGTGGAAAGGTGTGGCGGAAGTGGCTGTCGCGGCGGAAGTGAGTGCGGTGTTACACCGGAAGTGAGTGCAGAGCGGCAAAGGGAGGGAGGGGGGAGATGTGGCGGAAGGGTTCGAGTTCCACCGGAGGTGAACGTGGAGTCGTACGGGATGTGAGCGCAGGGCTGAGGCAGGAAGGGGCCTGAAGGCTGCACCGGAAGTGAGCGGCGAGCTGAAGCGGAAGTGGCTAAAGAGATGCGCCGGAAGTGGCCTGAATTTGAGCTCGAAGAGTACAGCTCCGCACCGGAAGTTATTGTGAAACTGCGCCGGAAGTGACCTCAACCCATGCCGGAAGTGCATCTTTCCCGTCGCCATGGCGGCGGCGGCGGCGCGGTTGCGGGCGGCCCAAGCTCTGGACGCCGCGGTGCCGCGGGACGTCGTGCTGTTCCGGCACGAGCGGGGTCCGTTCTTCCGCCTGGCGGGGCTTTTCTGTGCCGGCCAAGGCGTCTTTTGGGCAGCCCTCGCCCACTCCGCCTTCACGGGGCTCCGCCCGCCGCCCCCCGGCGTTGGGCCCGACGATCCGCTGAGGCCCCGGGACAACAAATGGCGGTGGGCCTTCAGCGCCGCCTGCGCCACGCTGGGTACGTTTGTGTGGGGGGAGGGGCGGGGAGGCCGGGGCTCAATGGGGCGGGGGTCGGCCGAGGTCCCACCGCTGACCTTTCTGCCCCCCCGCTCGCCCCCCCCTTTGCCCTCTGTCCCTTTTTGCCGTCTCTCCCCGCCCCTTCTTTCTCTCCCTTCCCCTCCTCTCCCCTCTCTCTTCCCGTTGTCTGCCCCACATCTCCCCTCCCCTCCCCCTTTTCACCCCATCTTCCCTTTCCCCCCCCTCCTCTGCCCCACATCTGTTCCCCTCTTGCCCCCTTTACCCCCTTTCCCTCCATCTCCCCCCTCTCTCCCCCCCCTTACCCCCCTCTGCCCCACATCTCTCCCCCCCCGGTTCCCTTTACCCCCTTTCCCCCCCCGTCTCCCCCCTCTCTCCTCCCCTTTCCCCCCGGCTCTCTTTACCCCCTCACCTCCCCCTCCCCCAAATTTAGGCTCTCTCATCGTGGCAGCCGGCTGCTTCATCCCCCTCCGCTCGGTGCGCCGGCTGACCCTTCACCGCGGCGGTTCCACCGTCACCATTTGCACTCACGGCCCCATGGGTTTGGGTCGGGGCCGTTCCCTCACCGTCCCCCTCCGCCACCTGTCGTGCCGTTCTCACCGCTCCGACGTCCGCGCCTCCATCCCCCTCAAGGTGAAGGGCAGGGTTGCTTTCTTCCTCCTGGATGCTCGGGGGCAGCTCGACAACCCGCGCCTCTTCGATGTCACTGTCGGCGCTTACCGCAAGCTGTAGGGGCTGCCGCCTGACAGCGGGGGGGTGTTGGCACCCCCGAGGTGTTGGCACCCCCAAATGTCACCTCTGTGGTGTTGGCACCCCCAGATGTCACCTCTTGAGATTCGGTTGCCTTCTAAGAATGGTTACAGTGCGACGTGTGGTTGTCATTTCCTGAGCTGTTGGCACCCGTCGAGGTGTTGGCACCCCCAAATGTCACCTCCAGAGGTGTTGGTGCCCCCCAAATGTCACCTCTTGAGGTTCTGGTGCCTTCTAAGAATGGTTGCAGTGTCATTTCCTGAGCTGTTGTCACCCCTTGAGGTGTCGGCACCCCCAAATGTCACCTCCTGGGGGAATCTGTGGGGCTGGGGGGTGTTCTATGGGGGAATCTATGGGGCTGGGGATATCCTATGGGGAATTCGTGGGGCTGGAGGGGTCCTATGGGTGGATCTATGGGGCTGGAAGGGTTCTATGGGGGAATATATGGGATTATGGGGATTCTATGGGGAATCTGTGGGTCTGGGGGGGGTCCTATGGATGGATCTATGGGGCTGGGGGGGTTCTTATGGGGCGGGAGATGTCCAATGCGGAATCTATGGGGTTGGAGGGGTTCTATGGGTAAATCTATGGGGCTGGGAATGTCCTATGCGTGGAGTGGGGCGCGGGGAGCCCTGCGGGATTCAGTGCTCGCAGAACTACAATTCCCATCGCTCCCCGCGGTGCGGAAGTGACAGACCGCTTAACTTCCGGTTAGATCGGCGCGATACTTCCGGCGCGCTGAGCGTCGCTTTTTTTTTTGTTTGTTCCGGCGCGTAGCTTACGTCACTTCCGGCGTGGCGCCAACCAAGATGGCGACGCGCATCCGGGTTGCAGCGATCCCGGAGGAGAACCGTGCGGTTCGGGCGCAGCTCCTGCCGTGCTCCGTTCGCTATAACGGCCCTGCGCCCGTCCGCGCGTTCCTCAGGGCCCGGCCCGGCCCCGGCGGCGGTGAGGATTGAGGGCGGGGGGGAGGGGGTCGCTATGGGGCCTTTGGGGGTCTGTGGGGCGCCCCTGTGGGGGTATGGAGGGGAGCTGTGGGGCCGGCGGGGGTCTGTGGGGTCCTTGTGGGGCTTTGGGGGGTGCAGGGGGGGCTGGGAGCTCCTATGGGGTCTTTCTGGGGGGATGGGGGGGGATGGGATGGGGCTTCTTGGTGGGCGAGGGGGGGTGCCCGGGGGGTCGCTGTGGGGACTTTGGAGGGGCGGTGGGGGGCGGTTGGGGGATGGGGGGCTCTGTATGGGAGGGATATGGAGGGTTCCTGTGGGGTTTTTTTTTTGGGGGGGGGGGCGTTTGGGGGTCGCTCTGGGATGGAGGGGGGGGGTTAAGGGTTTCTGTGGGGGGCAGCTGTGGGGTCTGATTCTGCCCCCCCCCCCACCTGGCAGAGCTGTGGGCTTCGTTCCGTGGGCGGCGGCTGGGGGGCAGAGAGAGACCCCTCCCCCACGGGTACCGGGGGGGCATCCTGCACTGCAGCCCCCCCAGAAGCACAGACGGGGACCTTCAGGTAACGCCGCCCCATTCCTGCCCCATAACCACTCACATCTGGCTGTGTTTCCCCCCCCCCAAACCCCCCGCCCCAAATTGACCCACACTTCTGCCCCGTTGTGGCCGCACACGGTTTTTTGTGGACCCCCCCCCAGGAGGTGACGATGACGGCGACGTTTGGGGCCATCACAGAGTGGGAGGCTGACAGCGTCCCCCCCCCCCCAGGGGGGGTTGGCACACGCACTGCAGTGGGGGCCGCTGGCACAGGCGGTACGTTGGGGGGGGGCACATGGGACCCCTAAATAAGGGGAGGGGGGGGTTGATATGGAGGGGTTACGTGGGACCCCAAAAAGGACAGGAGAGGGGTGGTGACAAATGAGACCCCAAAATGTGGGGGGGGATTGATATGTGGGGGGTTACGTGGGACCCCAAAATGGAGGGGAGGGGGGTGGTGACAAATGAGACCCCAAAATGAGGGGGGCAGGTGGGGGCTCGGGGTGGGGTGGGGGGGCAGTGTTATGGGAGGTGTAAAAATGGGACCCCAAAATTGTGGGGGTCCATATAGGATCTCTGGGGTGCAAGGAAGGGGGGGGGGAGATGAAGGTTTATTTGGGGAGGGGGCTTTGGGGTCTCTAAGACTGGGAACCTTCCCCCCCCCCCCCCCCCCCCCACAGATCCATTGCCCGGTCCCAGATGACAGCGAGGAGGAGGCGGAGCCATGAGAAACCACGCCCACAAAAGTGGGTGGAGCCAATGCAAACCCCGCCCATTTGGCCTTTACCATATATGGAGACGGATTGTCAGACGTGGGCAGAGCTGGAGGCGGAGCCTGCCTAAGCCCCTCCCACTTTCACCTCCCTCCTCCCAGTGCTGCGCACAGAAGCCCCGCCCACAATTTGCCTTATATGGTCGTGAGCCGCCGACCTCATCCAGAAGTGGGCGGAGCCTCGGAAAGACCACACCCCCAAAGGGAGCGGTGCCAGTAGAAGCCCCGCCCCAAAATTACCTTATATGGAAGGCAGCCAACCCACCTCCCATTATCTACGCGGTGATTGGTGGAGCCTCCATTGGACCAAGCAGAGGGGGCGGAGCCAACATTTAGCCCCGCCCACCCTGCGGAGGTGATTGGTGCTTTCCTGTGGGCGGAGCCAACAGAGACCACGCCCCCCCATTCATAATAAACGCTTCCTGTACGACCACCGATGGCGTTTAATGAGCAGTCGGGGGGGGGAGGGGGCAAAAGGGGCGTGGCCTGTACGAAATGGGCGTGGCCTGGGTGGGTGTGGGGGCGTGGCCTGGGTGGGCGTGGAGGGGAGGGGGCGTGGCCTCACCACTTGCCCCTCTTGCTCCAGTCCTTGGGGGTGAAATGGAGGCACTTGGCGTCGATGCGCAGCACCCGCTTCAGCATGGCGCGTTCGTGGCCCTCCACGATGTCCCCCGACAGCGTCAGGATGTATTGGCCCTGCGGGGTGGGAAATAGGGGGGGGGAAAATAAGAGGGGGGGTCATTGTAATTAAGGCCCCCCCGCCAGCCCCCCGCCCTCGCTGGAATTAATGAATGACCTTGTAGTAGTTGATGAGGTTGAGGTACTGCAGCGTGGAGATGACGTCCTCCTTTTTGATGCTGGTGATCTCACTGATCTCGCTGTCAGTTTTTATTGGGGGGGGGGGGGGGAGTGGAGGGTGGGGGGGTGAGAATACAATCAAAAATGGGACACCCCCCACCCTCCCCCTCCCCCCTTCTCCCCCCATCCAGAAACCTGGGACAACAGCAAGCACAAGACCCCTCCCCTTCCCCTCCATTCCCCCCATCATGTTCTGAAGCACACAAGAAAGGACACGCTGGGACCCCCCCACACACAAAATGGGTCCTCAAGGACCTTCCCCCCCCTGCCCCCCCCCCCAAAACCTGAGAACCTCCCAATTTCAGGACCCTCTCATAAACCCAACCCCAAAAGACCCTCCCCACTCCCTTCCCCCACTCCATTCCCCTCCCAAACCTCACAGCTGAGACCCCCCCCCAACCCCCACCATCAACACCCACAGCCCCCCCAAGTCTGAGACCCTCCCCCAGAAAACCGGGGCTGTGGTGGGGGGTTGGGGGGAGGAGGGGGGGTCATGGCTTACTTGATGGTGATTTGGGGTCGCTCCCCCCCCTCAGCCTTCAGCCCCATCAGGATCTCCAGGATGGTTTGGGACCAATAGCTGCGGTACGACAGCAGCCCCAGGTCTGACAGGGGCTTCTCGGGGGTCCCCGTCTTCCCCTCCACTTTGGAAAGTTCATAACCTGGGGAGGTGGGCACAAAAAATTAGGGGGGAGGGGGTCTTGGTTCTTTCTTAGGGGGAGTTTGTGGGGCTCATCGGGGTTTTGAGGGTTCGTTCGTGTGGTTTGGAGGACCTATGGGGGGATTTTGGGGGCATCTCCATGTGGATTTGGGATCCTACAGTGCATTTTGGGGTCACATGATGGACTTTGGGGGTCCCTTGATGCAATTTTGGGGTCCCATGGTGGACTTGGGGGCCCTTCCATGTGTTTTTGGGGGGTCCCATGTGGATTTAGGGGTCCCTTGGTGCATTTTGGGGTCCCTTGATGTTATTTTGGGGTCCCATGGTGGATTTTTGGGGCACTTCCATGTAGTTTTGTGGGTCCCATGTGGGTTTGGGGGCCCTATGGTGCACTTTGGGGATCCCACGGTGGATTTTGGGATCCCTCGATGTAGTTGTGGGGTCCCACGTTGGATTTGGGGGGGTTCCATGGGGTTGGGGGGGGCGGGTCTGCCATTTTGGGGTGTGTTTTGGGGGGGTGGGAGGGGTCAATTTTTGGGGGTGCTCACTGAACTCGATGAGCAGCTTGCCGTAGCCGCGGCGCTGGTAGGGGGGCAGCGTCAGGATGCACGCCACGTTGTAATCCTCTGTTGATTCCTTCTCCTGCAGACCCCCCCATAAATGTCAGCCCCCCCCCAGACCCTCCCCAAGGTTCCCCCAATCCCCCTTCCCACACCCGACCCCCCAGATCCCCTCAAAGACCCCCCCAGACCCCATTTCCAACCCCCCCCCCAGATCCCCTCACCCCATTCCCACACCCCAGACCCCCCCCAGACCCCATCCCCATACCCCCCAAACCCCTCAGACCCTATTCCCACACCCCCACAGACCCCTACAGACCCCCCCCAGACCCCATCCCCAGATTCCCCCCACCCGTTCAGACCACTTTCCCACACCCCCAGACCCCCCCAGGTCCCCCCAGATCTCATCCCCACACCCCCAGAACCCCCAGACCCCATCCCCACACCCCCACACCCCCATAGACCCCCCCATAGACCCCCCTAGATCCCATCCCCACACCCCCCAGCCCCCCTCGTTCCCCATTCCTACACCCTCATCCCCCTCCAAACCCCATTTCCTTTCCCCAAACCCCATTTCCACATCCCTCCCCCATCCCAATAACCCCCCCCCCCCCCCCCAAAAAAAAACAACCCCAACCCCAACAACCCCAGACCTTGGAGAAATACCCGACGATATGGAAGCCCTTGCAGTCGTACTCAGTCATGACATAGAAGAGAAAAGGGTCGGTGTCGTAATAAAGGGTTTTGTGGTCCAGGAAGCACTTGGCCAACAGGCACAGGTTCTGCGAGTAACTCTGAGCAAAGGGGGGGGGGGAGTGATATTTAAGGGGGAGGGGGTCAAGGAGGTCTCCACCCCCCCCCCCCCACACACCCCATAAAAAATCCCAGTATTGGGGTTTTTTGGGGTTTTTTTTTTGGTACCTTGTTTTTGCGCCCGTCGATCTCGAAAAAGGAAATGGTGCCTTTGCGATAGATTTCGTTGCCGGGGGGGTGGCGGAGGTCACATTTGGTCTGGGGGGGGATTAATTAGGGGTTAATTGGGGTAATTAGGGGCTGAGGGGGGTAATTAAGGGGTGAATGGGGGTAATTAGGGGGGAAAAGTGGAGGAGTAATGAGTTACGGAGCAGTAAATAGGAAACAATGGGGGGGGATTGGAAGTTATGGGGGGTAGTTAGGGGGTAATGGGGTAATTAAGGGGTTAACAGCTGTAATTAAGGGATGAGGGGATAATTAAGGGGTTAATGGGACTAATTAGGTGGGAAAGGTGGGAGAGTAATGAGTTATGGAGGGGTTATGGGGGGTAAAAAGGGTACAATGGGGGGGGATTGGGGGTTATGGGGGGTGTTTAGGGGGGAATGAGGTAATTAAGGGGTTAATGGGGGTAATTAGGGGCTGAGGGGGATAATTAAGGGATCAATGGGGGTAATTAGAGGGGAAAGGGGGGAGTAATGAGTTATGGGGGGCTATAGGGGGTAAAGAGGGTACAATGCGGGGGGAATTTGGGGTTATGGGGGGATAATGGGGTAATTAAGGGATTAATGGGGGTAATTAAAGGATGAGGTGGTAATTAAGGGGTTAATAGCGGGTAATTAGGGGGGGAAAATGAGGGAGTAATAAGTTATGGGTGGGTTATGGGGGATAAATAGGAACAATGGGGAGGGATTGGGGGTAATGGGGGGTAGTTAGCGATGGGGTAATTAAGGGGTTAATGGGGGTAATTAGGGGTGAGGGGGTAATTAAGGGGTGAATGGGGGGAATTGGGGGGAAGGGAGGGGGTTTTCAAGGGCAATTAGGAATTATAATATGGATTAAAAGGGGATCTACGGGCCATTAATTAGGCGTTAATGGGGTAATTACGGGGGTGCCCCAAACTGCCCCAGCTGTCTCAGAATTGCCCCAAGAGTTCCCAAACTGCCCCAGGTGTCCCATATCTGCTCTTAGGATGCCCCAAACCACCCCAGGTGTCCCAGATCTGCCCTTAGGATGCCCCAAACTGCCCCAGGTGCCCCAGATTTGCCCCAGCAGCACCCCAAACTGCCCCAGGTGTCCCAGATCTGCCCTTGGGATGCCCCAAACCACCCCAGGTGTCCCAGATCTGCCCTTAGGATGCCCCAAACTGCCCCAGGTGCCCCAGATTTGTCCCAGCAGCACCCCAAATCACCCCAGGTGTCCCATATCTGCCCTTGGGCTGCCCCAAACCACCCCAGGTGTCCCATATTTGCCCTTGGGATGCCCATAAACTGCCCCAGGTGTCCCAGATCTGCCCTTAGGATGCCCCAAACCACCCCAGGTGTCCCAGATCTGCCCTTGGGCTGCCCCAAACCGCCCCAGGTGTCCCAGATCTGCTCTTAGGATGCCCCAAACCACCCCATGTGTCCCAGATCTGCCCTTGGGATGCCCCAAACCACCCCAGGTGTCCCAGATCTACACCTGGGATGCCCCAAACCACCCCAGGTGTCCCAGATTTCCCCCACATGTTCCCCCAAACCACCCCAGCCAAGCGTGGCACATTCATGCCAGGCTCTGGCAGTTTGCCCCCCGTACCAAATGCCTCTGGAGGCAGCGCAGGCTGTGGCCGTACTTGAGGCAGAACTCGCAGAGGTAGAGGACGGGCAGAGCCGTCAGCTCCTGGGGGTAAGGGGAGAAATACCACGGCTTGAGGCGGTGGCGGCCCAACTCGATGCACTCGATGTTCTTCATCCTGGTGACGATGTCGTCGTGGCTGCGGTCCGACACCAGGCTGCCCGTCATGCGGGGGGCGGAGGGGGCGCCGTCCGACGAGTCCTGGGAGTCCTGGGGGGTGAGAAAGTGGGGAAATGGTGGGGTGTTTTGGGGGGTGATGGGGATGGGGAGGTGGCTTCACGTCTCCGTCCCCCAATAAAATGGGTTTTTGGGGGGGTTTAGAAGGGCTTGGGGGGGTTTGGGTGGGGAAATGCTGAGGTGTTGGGGGGTGATGGGGATGGGGAGGTGGCTTACTGTCTCCACCCCCAAATAAAGTGGGTTTTGGGGGGGTTGAGGGGGGAAATGTTGGGGTGTTGGGGGTGATGGGGATGGGGAGGTGGCTTCACATCTTCCCCCCTCTATTAAGTGGGTTTTGGGGGGGGGTTGGGGGGAGAAGTGTTGGGGTGTTGGGGGTGGTGGGGATGGGGAGGTGGCTTCACGTCTCCGTCCCCCAATAAAATGGGTTTTGGGGGGTTGGAGTGGAGGAAATGTGGGGGGATTGGGGGGTGATGGGGATGGGGAGATCATTTACCCCCCTGCTACCCCCTAATAAGGTGGGGAGGAGGGAGTTTTGGGGGGTTTTGGGGGTTTGGGGGGGTCACAAAAGGGGGAAATGTTGGGGTGTTGGGGGTGATGGGGATGGGGAGGTGGCTTCACATCTTCCCCCCTCTATTAAGTGGGTTTTGGGGGGGGACTGGGGGGGAAATGTTGGGGTGTTGGGGGTGATGGGGATGGGGAGGTGGCTTCCTGTCTCCACCCCCAAATAAAGTGGGTTTTGGGGGGGTTGAGGGGGGAAATGTTGGGGTGTTGGGGGGTGATGGGGATGGGGAGGTGGCTTCACGTCTCCGTCCCCCAATAAAATGGGTTTTGGGGGGGTTGGAGTGGAGGAACTGTGGGGGGATTGGGGGGTGATGGGGATGGGGAGATCATTTACCCCCCTGCTACCCCCTAATAAGGTGGGGAGGGGGGAGTTTTGGGGGGTTTTGGGGGTTTGGGGGGGTCACAAAGGGGGGAAATGTTGGGGTGTTGGGGGTGATGGGGATGGGGAGGTGGCTTCCTGTCTCCCCCCCCCCAATAAAATGGGCTTTGGGGGGGGTTGGGGGCATTTAGGGAGGTTTGGGGGGGTCAGAAAGTGGAGAAATGTTGGGTCCAGACCCCCCCAATTTTCCCATCCCTTCAACCCTTCCCCCCAAATCCCCCCCTCAGTTTCCCCATCCTTTCTCCCCCCTCCCCCCCAATTCCCTCCCCTCCGATTTCCCCATTCCAACACCGTTTCCCCCCCCCGCTCTACCCCCTCCTGCCCCCAAATTTTCCCCATTTCCAACCCGGTGCCCCCCCTCCCCCCCCAGTTTCCCCCCCCCCCAACCTCATCAGTCCCCAGGCACGCTGATTTCCTCTTTCTCCCCGGCTGGGCGGCCACAGCGCGCCGTGCTGAGCCGTTCTGCAATGAGAAAAGGGGGGGGGTCAGCACCCCCCCAGGGACCCCCCTCCCCTCCAAAGGGTCAGAACCCCCCCCCACCCTCCCACCATCGATCTGAGTCCTTTCCCCCCCCCGCCATCCCCCATCCCATGACCTTGGGACCCCCATAAAGCATTCCAACATGAATCAAGGACCCCCGCCCCAACACAAAAGGACAGGAACCCCCCCCCCAGAATCATGAAATCCCCCCCCATGGATCATAGGATGAACCCCAAGGGAACAGAAATCCCCCCCTTCATAGATCAAGGAACCCCTCCCAAAGAGACAGTGACCCCCCCCCCCAAGGGTTCTTCCCATGGGTCAGGGACCCCCACCACGGGGCCAGGACCCCCCCCCCCAAAGTTATGGGACCTCCCCCCATAGATCAGGGACACCCCTGGGAATAGAAACCCCCCCTCAAAATCATGAGACTCCCCCTAAGTGAACAGGGACCCCTCCATAGATCAAAGACCCCCCCCATGACTCCTCCCACAACCTGGGACCCCCCCCCCACAGCACTGAGACCCCAACCCCAATATTCCCACACACCCAGGGACCCCTAAAAACCTCCCCCCAACGGACCAGTTTGGTCACCGGGAGAACCAAGGAATAGAAATATTGGGGCTACTGGTGGTACTGGGGGGTTACTGGTGCGACTCTGGGGTTACTGGTGGTACTGGGGGGGTCGGGGGGGGGCTCACCTGGGGGAAGACGGAGGCTTGCGAGGTCTCGGTGGCCGCGGGGACGGGGGTGGCAGGTGAGATCACCTCCACTTTACGCTTCTGTGGGGACAGCAGCACCCAGTTCCTCCCAGTTCCTCCCAGTTCCTCCCAGTACAGCCCAGCCCTGGGACCAACGAGTGATGATTTGGGGCTGCTGCCTTTCCCCCTCCCCTCTCCCCCCCCCCCCCCAACCATTGTCCCCTCCCAGGGTCGTCCCTGTTGTCCTCAGTGTCCCTCCCAGTGCTCCCAGTGCCACCCCCTGGAGCTCCCAGTGTCACCCCGGTGTCATCCCAGTGCTCCCAGTATGGCTCCAGCCAAGCCCTGGGGAGAAGTTGGGGGGGGGGGGGACACGACACTCAGCTGTGGGGACAGGGAACCACTGGGGACAGTGGTGGGGACCTGTTGGGGTCAACAGTGGGGATCCATGGGGACAATGATGGGGAGCCACTGGGGACAACGCTGGGGACAGAGACAGGGACCCATAGGGGACAGCATTAGGAACCAAATGGGGACAATGATGGGGACCCCATAGGGACAACAACAGAGACCCAATGGGGTCAGCAATAGGGACAAGGATGGGGACCCAGGGAGGGATAACAATGGAGACCCCACTGGGGACAACATTAGGGACATTGGGGACATAGGGCACAATGAAGAGGGCACATGGGTGACAAAGAAATGGAAACAGTGATGAGGACAGCAATGGGAACCCAGGGGGACAACATTGGGGACGCATTGGGGACAGTGATGTGCAGCCATTAGGCACAATGCTAGGGACCTGTTGGGGACAACAATGAGGACCCATGGGTGACAATGAAGGACACCCAATTGAGACAGAAATGGGGGACAGCAATGGAGACCCACTGGGGACAATGTTGGGGACCCACTGGGGACAGAAATGGGGACCTGTTGGCGTCAATTATGGGGACCCACTGGGGACAGCAATGGGGACCCAGTGGGGGACAATGATGGAGACCCACTGGGGACAAAGTTGGGGACTTGTTGGGGTCAACAATGGGGACCCAATGGAGACAGCAATGGGGACCCACTGGGGACAATGATGGGGACCAAATGGGGAATGATGACAGGGACCCACTGGGGACGAGGTTGGGGACCTGTTGGGGACAAGGCTGGGGACAACAACGGAGACCCACTGGGGACAACACTGGGGACCCGTTGGGGACAACGATGGGGATCCATTGGGGGACAATGATGGAAAACCCCCTGGGGACAGCGATGGGAACCCGTTGGGGACAGCGATGGGGACTCATTGGGGACAACGATGGGCACAATGATGGGGACCCATTGGGGACAAGGTTGGGGACAGTGATGGGGAGCTGTTGGGGATGAGATTGGGGACAACAACGGAGACCCACTGGGGACAACACTGGGACCCGTTGGGGACAACGATGGGGATCCATTGGGGGACAATGATGGAAACCCACTGGGGACAATGGTGGGGACAACAACGGGGACCTGTTGGGGACACCGGGGCCGGGGTTACCGTGGGACGCTGCGGGGCCGGGGGGGGCTCGGCCGCGCTCTCCTGGGGCAGATGGAAGCGGAGGGTGAGGGGCAGCGACCCCGGCCCCAACCCTGCTGGCCCCGGTGGCCCCGGTGGCCCCGGTGGCCCTGGCAGGCTCTTCCCGCTGGCGGGGGCCAGCGCCAGCTCCAGACTCTTCCTCTGCGCCGGGAGGAAGAGGAGGCATTTAGGGGGGGGGGGGGGGGGGGGGAGGGGACAATGGGGACGGTATGGGTGAGGGTATTTCCCCGGTGGCGTTGTCCCCAAAGGGTCCCGGTGTCCCCCGGTGAGTCCCCACCCCCAAATGGCAAAGGGGGATTTTGGGGTTGTCCCCGATGGTTCCGTGAGGGATGATTTGTCCCCTGGGTTTGGGGACAGTTCCCCGTGGCTCTGGGGGGTGTCCCCAGGAGCTCCCGGTGTCCCCGCTGCCCCCCGGGGGGGGTCCCCAGTGGGTCTCAGTGTCCCCAAGGGGTGTGGGGACGCGTCCCAACTCAGCTGATGTCCCCGCAGTGGCTCCGGGTGTCACTTCTGGGAGGGGTGGGGGGCTGTCCCCCGTCCCCACTTTGTCACCAGAGTGTCCCCTGTCCCCTCTGCCCCAATGCGGGGCTGTCCCTTGTCCCCAGAGCATCCCCTCTGTCCTCCTTCAGGACTGTCCGTTTGTCCCCAAGGCGTCCCCTGTCCCCTCTGTCCCCACTTTGGGGCTGTGCTTTGTTCCCAGTGTCCTCCCTGTCCCCATTTTGGGGCTGTCCTTTGTCCCCAGCGTCCCCTCTGTCCCCTCTCCAGGGCTGTCTCTTGTCCCCAGGTGCTCCCTGTCCCCGTGGCCGCCCCTGAAGTTGTCCCCACAGGGTCCCCTGTCCCTGCTGTCCCTGCTGTGGGTGCTTCTAGTCCCCATGATGCCTTCTAAACACATCTCCTGTCCCTGTAGCCACCTTTTGTCCCTTGAATGTCACCTCAACCTGTCCCCAGAACATCCCCTATCGCTACAACCACCCTTCATCCCCTAAACTCGTCCCCTAAACTCGTCCCCAAGCTGTCCCCTACTCCTATAACCATGCCTCATCCTCTAAAGCCACCCCCAATGCATCCGCTCCCCCTTTCACCCCTCCCTTCCCCCCCCCCAAAACCCACCCCCTCCCCTGGCCGCTTCCCCCACAAGACCCCCACCTGTCCCCCCCCCCACTGACACTCTGCTGTCCCCCCTTGTCCCCTCACCGGGTCACGTTCTGGTGAGTCGGGCCGGGATCCAGGCAGGCCGTTCTTGGTGGGGGTCTTGGCTTCTTTGCGGGGTCCCTGCACCCGCTGCAGGTCCAGGCGTTCGGGGGTCACCCATTCGTCCAGACGTTTGTTAACTGGGGGGGTTGGGGGGGGTGGGGTGACACAGGGGGGGAGAGGTGACATCAATATGGATGTCCTACCCCAACCCCCCACCCCTCCACGCTGCCCCCAAGCCCCCCTTCAACCCCCAAATTACCCCCAAACCCCTTCCTCCTCTCCCCCCCACCCATCCATGCTGCCCCCCACCCCCTTCTCCACCCCTCACCCCTCCACGCTGCCCACAACCCCCCACCAACCTCCACGCTGCCCCCACCCCCCTCCCATCCATGCTGCCCCCCACCCCCCCATTCTCTCCCCCACCCTCCTTCTCCTCTCCTCCCCCCTCCCATCCATGCTGCCCCCCACCCCCCTCCATGCTGCCCACCCCCCTCCCCTCCCCCCCTCCTCCCCTCCTCCCCCACTCCCATCCATGCTGCCCCCAAGCCCCCAACTCTCCCCCCCACCCCCCCTCCACGCTGCCCCCAACCCCCCTTCCCATCCCCCACCCCCCTTCCCCCCCCTCCGCTCACCCCCTCCCCTTCCCTTCCCACCCTATGCCTCCCCCACCCCCCCATTCTCTCCCCCCCCAACCCCCATGTTGCCCCCACGCCCCTCCCATCCATGCTGCTCCCAACTCCCCCCATTCTATCCCCCAACCCCCACCCCCACGCTGCCCACCCCCCTCCCCTCCCTCACTCCTCCCCACACCCCCCCACGCTGCCCCCAAGCCCCCCTCCCATCCCCCATCCCCCTTCTTCCCCCCTCTGCTCACTCCCCCCCCTTCTCCCCTATTCTGCCCCCACCCCTCCTCCTTTCCCCCCCCACCCCGCATTCTCTCCCCCCCCACCCGCCCCCTCCCTTCCCACCCCCCCCAAACCCCCCCCCACTGACTCACAGTCGATGTAATGCACGTAGAAGAGCCGCCGGCCGCTGATGTCCTTCACGCTCAGGATCTCGGCCAGCGCTTGGGGGAGGGGCACGGGGTGTGTGTTGGGGGGGGGGAGAATGATGGGGGTGGTGCCCCCCCCGATGACGTCACCCCCCTTCATGACGATCCCCCCCACGGTATCACTGGGCACTCTGTTTCCCCCGACCCCCCGGGTCTCCCCCTCATCCCCCCCCTCCCCAAAATCCCCCCCCCAATCCCCCTCCCCCCCCCCCTCCCCCCAATTCCCATCACCTCCCTTTCAGCCCCGCCCCCCCATTCCCACTCCTCAGGCCCCGCCCCCCTCCTAAGCCCCACCTCTCCCAAGCCCCGCCCCTCGAAAGCCCCGCCCCCTCCTAAGCCCCGCCCCACTCACGCCACTCATCCTCGTTGTCCTGGTTACGGCGCAGCACGGGCAGGCGGCAGCCCTCCGACACCTCGGCCTGACGGCAAAACATCACCGGGGCGGCTCCCAAAAAACCCCTACGGTTCCACCCCCACTCCCCCCCGCAACCCAAAACGACCCCCGATCCCCCCCCGAACGTCCTTCGGATCCCCGCGGCCTTCACTCACCGCCTCCGCCATCTCCTCGCCGGCCGCTTCCGGGTGCCGTCAGCCACTTCCGCTCATCTCCCCACCCACTTCCGCCTCTCGCCACACCCACTTCCGCTCCGCTCCCCCTTCCACTCCCGCTTCCGGCGGCGCATGCGCACGGAGCGGAGGGGGGCGGTGCGACGAAACGAAAGGGGGCGTGGCCTTCCCGGCAGCCTCGCTCACGTGACGGCGGCACTTCCGGGAGCGACGGCGCTGCACCGGCGGCGGAGGAGCGCGAAGGGCGGCCCCCTCCCCCCCCCCCACCCCCCCATCGCCCACCGCCGCCATCATGGAGCCCGGTGAGGCCGGAGCGGGGAGTGACGTCACGGGGACGGGGCCTGGGTGACGTCATGGGGGGGGAGGGGATCGGTGGGGGGTTCGGGGCTACGTTGGGGCTTAATTGGGGGTTAATTGGGAGTTCTGGGGTTAATTTGGGGTTCTAGAGCTAACGATGTGGGCCTGGGGTCGTCGGTGGGTTCTAGAGCTGCTGGGGGGTGGGGTTCTAGGTGGGTTCTGGGGTTATTTTGGGGTTATTTGGGGGTTCTGGGGTTAATTTGGGGTTCTAGAGCTAACGGAGTGGGTTTGGGGTCATCATTGGGTTCTAGAGCTGTCGGGGGGTTTGGGGTTCTAGGTGGGTTCTGGGGTTTATTTGGGGTTCTAGAGCTGACGATGTGAGTTTGGGGTCGTCAGTGGGTTCTAGAGCTGTTGGTGGGTTTGGGGTTGTCGGTGGGTTCTGGAGTTAATTTGGGGTTCTAGAGCTAATGATTTGGTTTTGGGGTCATTGTTGGGTTCTAGAGCTGTCAGGGGTTTTGGGGTTCTAGGTGGGTTCTGGGGTTTACTTGGGGTTGTAGAGCTAATGATGTGAGTTTGGGGTCGTCAGTGGGTTCTAGAGCTGTTGGGGGGGGGTTGGGGTCGTCGGTGGGTTCTGGAGTTAATTTGGAGTTCTAGAGCTAACGAAGTGGGCCTGGGGTCATCGTTGGGTTCTAGAGCTGTCAGGGGGGTTTGGGGTTCTAGGTGGGTTCTGGGGTTTACTTGGGGTTCTAGAGCTAACGATGTGAGTTTGGGGTCGTCAGTGGGTTCTAGAGCTAACAGTGGGTTTGGGGTTCTAGGTGGGTTCTGGGCTTCATTGGGGTTCTTTGGGGGTTCTGGGGTTAATTTGGGGTTCTAGAGCCTAACGAAGTGGGTTTGGGCTCATCAGTGGGTTCTAGAGTTGTTGGTGGGTTTGGGGTTCTAGGTGAGTTGTGGCCTTCATTGGGCTGATTTGGGGTTCTGGAGTTAATTTGGGGTTCTAGAGCTAACAGTGGGTTTGGGGTCATCAGTGAGTTCTAGAATTGTCAGTGGGTTTGGGGTTCTGGGTGGGTTCTGGGCTTAATTTGGGTTTATTTTGGGTTCTAGAGCTAATGAAGTGGGTTTGGGGTTGTCAGTGGGTTCTAGAGCTGATCCCCTCCTCTTATTTTGTTTTCTCATCCCCCCCCCCCCAAAAAAAAAACCAACCCCACCCCACACCTACAGCGGATCTGCTGCCCCTGTTCCTGCAGCCGGAATGGGGCGAGCAGGGTGAGCTGGGGGGGGGGGGTCCTAAAAGGATTAGGGGGGGGGGGTCCTAAAGGGATGGGGGGGTCTTAAGGGGGTTTGGGGGGGGGTCCTGGGGGTATTGGGAGGATCCTAAAGGATTGGGGAGAGGAGTCCTGAGGGGTTTGGGGGGGGATCTGAAGGGACTGGGGGAGTCCTATGGGTTTTGGTGGGGGTCCTAAGGAGCTGGGGGGGGTCCTAAAGGGATGGGGGGGGTCCTAAAGGGATGGGGGGGTCCTAAGAGGGGTTTGGGGGGGGGTTCCTGAGGGATTTGGGGGGAGTTTCTTTTAATTTGGGGGGGGTCTTGTGGTAAATTGGGGTCTCTTTGGAGGGGGGGGATCTGGGGGAAATTGGGTATCTGGGGTGGGAGAATAGGAGGAATTGGGGTGGGGGTCAACAGGTGAGGGGTGGCCACAGTTTGGGGGGGGGTCCGACCTGGGGGGGGGGTCTTCTGACTGGGGGGGGGTCATCCTCAGATTGGGGGGGGTCCACAGTTGGGGAGGGGTCTCCCTCAGGTTGGGGGAAGGGGCACAGATTGGGGGAGGTCCACAGATTGGGGGGGTCTTCCTCAGTTTGTTGGGGTCTACAGACTGGGGGGGGTCTTCCTCAGACTGGGGGAGGTCCACAGGTTGTGGGGGGGTCTTCCTCAGTTTGTTGGGGTCTACAGACTGGGGGGGGGGGGGTCTTCCTCAGACTGGGGAGGGTCCACAGGTTGGGGGTGGGGGGCACATATTGGGGAAGGTCCACAGACTGGGGGGGAGGGGTCTTCCTCAGATTGGGGAGGGGGGTCTACAGACTGGTGGGGGGGTCTTCCTCAGGTTGGGGGGGGGGCTACAGACTGGGGGAGGGGGGGGTCTTCCTCAGACTGGGGGGGGGATCCTATATATATTTTTGATGGGCGGAGGTGGGAGAGATTTGGGGGGAGGTTCGAGCGATTCCTGGGGGTGAGCTGAAGGGGGGGGCGGGGTGGGGGGGAAGCAATAATCCCCCCCCCCCCCAAAAAACAACTCCCCCTCCCCCCGACCCCCCCAGCAGAGCCGGGGGGGGCCGCCCCTTTCGTGGAGATCCTGGAGCAGCCGAAGCAGCGTGGGATGCGCTTCAGGTACAAATGCGAGGGGCGGTCGGCCGGGAGCATCCCTGGGGAGCACAGCACTGACAGCGCCCGCACCCACCCCACCATCAGGGTGAGTCCCAGTACAAACCAGTACGAACCAGTACGGGTCGTCGTGGGGGGGAGATGGGGGTTGTGGGGCCGTACGGGGGGATGGGATTTGGGATCGGCACGAAATAACACCCCAGAGCCCCCTCTTGGTGGTCCTAAATGCGCAGGGAACAGCATTGTGTTCTCTGCTTGAGTCCCAGTATGGACCAGTTTGACCAGTATAGGTCAATGTGCATCAGTATGGACCAGTATGGGGTTGTTTAGGGTTGTCTGTGTCGGAAGCCCACCCCCAAATCCCTCCCCAGAGCCCCTCCTGGTGGGCCTTAGGCCAAAGAGAATGGCATCGTGTTATCTGCTTGAGTCCCAGTATGGACCAGTTTGACCAGTATAGATCAGTATAGACCAGTATGGATCAGTGTGAACCAGTATGGGGTTGTTTAGGGTTGTAAGCATTGGGAGTCCAACCCCAAATCCCTCCCCAGAGCCCCTCTTGGTGGTCCTAAATGCAGAGAGGATAGCACTGTGTTACCTGCTTGAGTCCCACTATGGACCAGTTTGACCAGTATAGATCAGTATGGACCAACATGGAGCAGTATGGACCAGTATGGGATTGTTTAGGGTTGTAGGTGTCAGAAGTCCACCCCCAAATCCCTCCCCAGAGCCCCTCTTGGTGGTCCTAAATGCAGGAAATGGGGCAGCTTAGCGCGTAAATCAGCTCTAGTATGAAATAGTTAGGCCAGTATAGACCAGTATAAATCAACATGGCCCAGTATGGACCAGTATACACCAGTACAGACCATTATGGGGCTGCGTAGGGCTGTGTGCATCGGCAGCTGCCCCCAAATCCCACCCCAAATCCCTTCCACGTGGCCCCAAACCCAGAGAGGACAGCACTGCGCAGTCTGCTTCGGTCCCAGTATGCACCAGTATAAACCAGTATGGGCTGCCATGGGGGCTGTGGGGCCGTATGGGGGGATGGGATTTGGGACCGGCCCTAAATAACGGCCCTAAATCCAGAGGGAACAGCCAGTCCATCATCCCAGTCCATCCCAGTCCTCCCAGTCCAACCAGTCCACCATCCCAGTCCAACCAGTCCATCCCAGTCCGTCCCAGTCCATCCCAGTCCACCATCCCAGTCCTTCCCAGTCCATCCCAGTTCTTCCATCATCCCAGTCCATCCCAGTCCAACCAGTTCATCATCCCATTCCATCCCAGTCCATCCCAGTCCATTGTAGTTCAACCCAGTCCATCCCAGTCCTCCCAGTCCAACCAGTCCATCATCCCAGTCCACCCCAATCCACCATCCCAGTCCATCCCAGTCCATTATCCCAATCCATCCTAGTCCTTCCCAGTCCTTCCCAGTCCACCATCCTAGTCAATCCCAGTCCACCCCAGTCCATCCCAGTCCTTCCCAGTCCATCCCAGTCCAACCAGTCCACCATCCCAGTCCGTCCCAGTCCATCCCAGTTCAACCAGTCTACCATCCCAGTCCATCCCAGTCCATCATTCTGGTTCATCCCATTCCATTCCAGTTTCTCCCAGTCCATCCCAGTCCAACCAGTCCATCGTCCCATTCCATCCCATTCCATCCCAGTCCATCCCAGTCCATCCCAATCTAACCAGTCCATCACCCCAGTCCTTCCCAGTCCATCCCAGTCCATTCCAGTCCATCATCCCAGTCCATCCCAGTCCAGTCTATCCCAGTCCATCCCAGTCCAACCAGTCCACCATCCCAGTCCCTCCCAGTCCCTCCCAGTCCATCCCAGTCCATCATCCTGGTTCATCCCAGTCCCTCCCAGTCCCTCCCAGTCCATCCCAGCCCAACCAGCCCATCGTCCCATTCCATCCCAGTTCCTCCCAGTCCGTCCCAGTCTCACCAGTTCCCCCCATACAGGTGAACCATTACCGGGGTCCGGGCCGCGTCCGCGTCTCCCTGGTGACGAAGGACCCCCCCCACCGCCCCCACCCCCACGAGTTGGTGGGCCGCCATTGCCAGCACGGCTACTATGAGGCCGAGCTCAGCCCCGAGCGCTGCGTGCACAGGTGACCCCCTCATTAATTAATTAAGTCCTTAATTGGACCCCCAACAACCCCCCCCCCAATAATTAAGTCATTAATGTGACCCCCAACCCCACCCCCCCAACATTACCAGCACGGCTACTATGAGCTACCCAAGCACTGCGTGCACAGCTGACGTCCCCAGTAATTAATTAAGCCGTTAATTGGACCCCCAACCCCCCACAGTAATTAATTAAGTCGTTAATTAGACCCCAACCCCCCCCCGCCATCCATTGCCAGCACGGCTACTATGAGGCTGAGCTCAGCCCCGAGCGCTGCGTGCACAGGTGACCCCCTCATTAATTAATTAAGGCGTTAATTGGACCCCCACCCCCCCCCCCCAATAATTAATTAGGTCATTAATTGAACCCCCACCCCACCAACACGGACAGCACAGCTGCTATGAGGCTGAGCTCAACCCCAAGCACTGCGTGCACAGGTGACCCCCCCAGTAGTTAATTAAGCTGTTAATTGGACCCCCTACCCCCCAGTAATTAATTGTTAATTGGATTTTCTACCTACTATGTTGAAGAGTTAAGTTGTTAATTGGACCCCGAATCCCCCCCCAGTATTTAATTAAGTCTTTAATTGGACCCCCAACCCTCACCCAATAATTAGTTAAAAGTCATTAATTGGACCTCCAGCCCCCCCAAGTAATTAATTAAGTCGTTAATTGGATCCTCCCCACAAAAAAAAAGATATGGGGGGGTCCCCCCTCTCCCCCCTCCCCCCCCAAAAAAAAGACCCCCTTCTCCAAAACCCCCACTAAAAAAATTTGGGGACCCCCCCCAAAAAAAACCAATAATTTGAGGGGGGGTCCCAACTTTTGGGATCGTTTTTGGGGGGGGGGGCTCTCCATGTTTGGGGAGATTCTGAGGGGGGGCGTCTTTATTTTTTGGGGGGGGGGGGCTGTGAAATTTGAGGGGGGGGAGGGGAGGTTCCTCTACTGACCCCCCCCCCCCCCATTTTTCTGACCCCCCACCCCCCCAGCTTCCAGAATTTGGGCATTCAGTGCGTGAAGAAACGGGAGCTGGAGGCGGCGGTGGCCGAAAGGATCCGCACCAATAACAACCCCTTCAATGGTACTGGGATGCACTGGGATGGACTGGGAGCACTGGGAGGGGTTACTGGGAGGGTTTGGGGGGGGGTTGGGGGAGCGCTGGGGGGGTTAGGGGGCACTGGGAGCACTGGGAGGGTACTGGGAGCACTGGGAGGGGTTACTGGGAGCCCTGGGAGGATACTGGGAGCACTGGGAGGTCACTGGGAGGGATGGGGGCAGCACTGGGAGGATACTGGGAGTACTGGGAGGATACTGGGAGCATTGGGAAGTCACTGGGAGGGACGGGGGAGCACTGGGAGGATACTGGAAGCACTGGGAGTTTACTGAGAGGTCACTGGGAGCACTGGGAGGTCACTGGGAGGGACAAGGGCAGCACTGGGAGGATACTGGGAGCACTGGGAGGATACTGGGAGGGATGAGGGGAGCACTGGGAGGTTACTGGGAGCACTGGGAGGATACTGGGAGGGACGAGGGCAGCACTGGGAGGGACGAGGGGAGCACTGGGAGGTCACTAAGCGGTTACTGGGAACACTGGGAGGTTACTGGGAAGGACGGGGGAGGAGCACTGGGAGCTCACTGGGAGCTGACTGGTCCTTACTGGTCCTTACTGGGCGCAGTGCCGATGGAGGAGCGCGGTGCCGAATACGACCTGAGCGCGGTGCGGCTCTGCTTCCAGGTGTGGCTGCACAGCCCTGGGGGGCTCTGCCCACTGCCCCCCGTCCTCTCCCAGCCCATCTACGACAACCGTGAGTCCCCAGCAGCCCCAACACGCCAGCAGCACGCTAAAACACGCTAAGATCATGCTAAAACATGCCGGTGTCATGCTAAAACAGGCTAAAGCCACGCTAAACACGCTGAAGTCACGCTGCAACACGCCATCGTTGCGGTGTAGCGTGCTGAACATGCCAGTGTCGTGCTGAAAGATGGCTGTGTCATGCTGGGACATGCCTTAATCACGCTACAACATACTAAGATCATGCTGTTGTGTGTCACGGTCACGATAAAGCATTTTCATGTTGTGTTAGAGCACGTTAATATCATGTTACGACATGCTAAAGTCACGCTAGATATGCTAAAGTCATCCTACAACACACTAGTGTTGCATTATAACATTCCAGTGTCATGCTAAACATGCTAAAGTCATGCTAAACGTGCTGAGTCACAGTACAACATGCTGGTGTGGCATTATAACATTCCAGTGTCGTGCTAAAGTCATGCTAAAACATGCCAGTGTCATGCTGGAGCGTGCCTAAGCGATGCTACAACATGCTTAAATCATGTTGTGACTTGTTACAACATGCCAATGTCATGCTAAAGATGCCAACGTTGCACTAAGCGTGCTGAAGTCGAGTCACAACATGCCAAAATCACACCAAAACATGCCAAAATCACGCCAAAACACGCCAACGTCATGCCAAAACCTGCCGCTTTGTGTGGCTGGGTGACGTCACATGTCCTTGTGACCCCGCGTTATCATATGTGAAACTGAGGGACCCCACGTGACCCTGGGTCGCCATGTATGACCCCATGTGACCCCATGTCCCCATGTATGACCCCATGTGATCCCGTGTGACCCCACGTGACCCCATGTGACTCTGTGTCCCCATATATGACCCCACATGACCTCATATTTCTCCATGTTCCCATATATGCCCCTGTGTGACCCTATGTGACCCCTCACAACCCCGTGTGACCCCATATGACCCTGTGTCCCCATATGTGACCCCGTGTGATCCCGTGTCCCCATATGTGACCCCATGTGACCCCGTGTCCCCAGGTGCCCCCAGCACAGCCGAGCTGCGCATCTGCCGGGTGAACCGCAACTCCGGGAGCTGCCAGGGGGGGGATGAGATCTTCCTGCTGTGTGACAAAGTCCAGAAAGGTCGGTGTCCCCAAAAGTGTCCCCATCTTGTCCCCAAATGCATCCCCAAACGTGTCCCCAACCCGTCCCCAAATGTCCCCAACCCATCCCCAGTTTTGTCCTCCATTTGTTCTCTCATGTGTCCCCAATCTGTCCCCAATTGAGACCCCAACCCATCCCCAATTGTGTCCCCAGTTGTGTCCCCAGTTGTGTCCCCAATCTGTCCCCAGTTTTGCCCTCAATCCATCCCCAATTGTGACCCCAACCCACCCCCAAATGTTCCCCAGTTGTGCCCCCAATCGATCCCCAATCACGACCCCCAACCCGCTCCCAAATCCATCACCAGTTGTGCCCCCAACCCATCCCCAATCTGTCCCCAGTTTTGCCCCCAATCCGTCCCCAATAGAGACCCCAAGCCATCCCCAAATGCTACCCAGTTGTGCCCCCAACCCATCCCCAATAGAGACCCCAAACGCGTCCCCAATTGTGCCCCCAATCTGTCCCCAATTGTGACCCCAACCCACCCCCAAATGTTCCCCAGTTGTGCCCCCAATCCATCCCCAATCGTGTCCCCAGTTGCGTCCCCGATCTGTCCCCAGTTTTGCCCCCAATCCGTCCCCAATAGAGACCCCAACCCACCCCCAAACACGTCCCCAGCACAACCCCCAACCGCGTTCCCAGTTGTGCCCCCAGCCCCCCTCCCACCCCAACCCTGCGACCGCCGTGCCGCCCCTGCAGAGGACATTGAGGTTCGTTTCTGGGCGGAGGGCTGGGAGGCCAAAGGCAGCTTTGCTGCCGCCGACGTTCACCGTCAGGTTGCCATCGTTTTCCGCACGCCGCCGTTCCGGGAGCGCGCCCTGCGCCAGCCGGTCACCGTGCGCATGGAGCTGCAGCGCCCGTCCGACCGGCAGCGCAGCCCCCCCCTCGACTTCCGATACCTGCCCCACCAGGGTAAGGGGGTCCCGATGTGTCACAGAGGGTCCCAGGCCTGACCATGGCGTCCCCCAACCCAACTGTGGGATCCTCGACCCAACCGTGGTGTCCCAAACCCAACCGTGGCGTCCCCAAACCAACTGTGGGATCCTCGACCCAACCGTGGTGTCCCAAACCCAACCGTGGTGTCCCAAACTCAACTGTGGTGTCCCCAACCCAAGTGTGTTGTCCCAAACCCAACCATGGTGTCCTAAATCCAACCATGGTGTCCCCAACCCAACTGTGGGATCCTCAACCCAACCACAATGTCCCCAACCCAAACGTGGGATCCCCAACCTAACTGTGGGATCCTCAACCCAACTATGGTGTCCCAAAGCCAACCGTGGTGTCCCCAACCCAACCATGGGATCCTCGACCCAACCGTGGTGTCCCCAACCCAACTGTGGTGTCCCAAACCCAACCGTGGTGTCCCCAACCCAACTGTGGGATCCTCAACCCAACTACAATGTCCCCAACCCAAACGTGGGATCCCCAACCCAACCATGGGATCCTCAACCCAAGTGTGGTGTCCCAAACCCAACCATGGTGTCCTAAATCCAACCATGGTGTCCTAAATCCAACCATGGTGTCCCCAACCCAACTGTGGGATCCTCAACCCAACCACGATGTCCCCAACCCAACCACGATGTCCCCAACCCAATGATGGTGTCCCCAACCACGGTGTCCCCAAAGCGTCCCCAACGCACTCACAATGTCCCTTGGCTTTTGAAGGGGGTGGAGTGAGGGGGGGGGGGAGCCACGGGGGTCCCCGGCAGGCATCGTTGTGGGGGGAGGGGGTTACTGGTCCATACTGGTGCTTACTGGGGGGGGGGGTCTGGTGGCAGGGGACCTGCAGTGCATTGAGGAGAAGCGGAAACGCACGCGGGACACCTTCCGTGCCTTCGTCCAGCGGGCACCACTGCCAGGTTTGGGGGGGGGGGGACATTTTGGGGAGGGGGGAACAAGGGGTCCCATGTCCCATTGTGGGGTTCCCATGGGGTAATGGGGTGGGAGGGGGTAGTTGGTGTCCCTGAGGGGCAAATTGTGGTCTTTTTTTGGGGGGGTGGGGGTATTTGGGGCACTGGGGTCCTTAGGGGGGGATATATGGGGTCTTATTTTGGGGGAAGGGGGGTATACTGGGGGGGAGGGGATATTGAAGCTAATGGGAAGGGCTGTTGGGGTATTTAGGGGTTCCTGAGGGGGTTTTGGGGGGTGAGGGTCATGGGGAGGGGGCACTAATGAAGTCCCTGGGGGAGGGGGAGGTGGAATTGGGGTCTGTAAGGGGGTTTTGGGGTCCTGCGGGTGGTATTATTTGGGTCTTGGGGGGGGGGTATTTGGGGTTCTGGGGGGAGGTATTTGAGGTTCTGGGGGGGAAAATTGGGGGTCTTGGGGGGGATTTGGGGTCCTGGGGGGTATTTGGGGTTCTGGGGGGGGATATTTGGGCTCCTGGGGGGGTATTTAGGGTTCAGGGGGGGGTATTTGGGATCCTGGAGAGTATTTGGGGTTCTGGGGGGGGGTATTTGGGGTCCTGGGGGGAATATTTGAGGCCCCAGGGCAGTGTTTTGGGGGGGGTTCTGATGTCATCATTGCCCTCCCCCTTTCCCCCCCCAACCCAGGTCTGGAACCAAACCCTGAGCCGCGCCCCCCCCGGCGAATCGCAGTGCCCTCCCGGCCCCCCCCAGCCCCCCAGCAGCCCCCCAGCATGGGTGAGTCTCTGGGGGAGGGTGGGGGGGGGGTGGAAATGGGGGGCAAATAAATGCATGGGAGGGGGCAAATGGGGGCGAAAGAAGGGTTTTGAGGGGGGGGGGGGCAAAGTGGGGGTGATGGGAGGTGAATGGGGACATTGGGGGGGGAGCAAATGGGGGGGGGGATGTTGGAAATGAGGACCCCTATTTTGAGGGGGGAGGAGAGGGGGGGGAAGGAAGGGGATTTTTTTGGGGGGGGGGGGCTGGAAAGGACGTGGGAAGCACATATGAGGATCCCCTCCTCACGTCCGTCCCCCCCCCCTCCTCACCCCCCCTTTATTCCACAGCGGGAGCCCCCCCCGCCCCCCTTTTCCCCCTGGGGGTGCCCCCCCCCTCCGCCCCAACCCCAGAGCCTTTGGCTGAAGCTCTGCTCCAACTTCAGTTCGACGATGGGGTGGGGGGGTCCGGACCCCCCCCCTCCATCACTACCACCACCACCACCACCACCACCGCCACCACCATCAGCAGCACCTCCAGCAAAAGCGCTTTGGGGGGGGTCCCAGATCCGGGGGGGTCCCATTTAGATTTGGAAGCTCTTTTGGGTGACCCCCCCTTCGATACCATCGACGCCGCCGAGCTGCAACGATTGCTGGGCCCCCCCGAAACCCCCCCGGGTGGGGTCGGTTTTGGGGAGCTCCCCCCACTCCAGGTGAATTTTGGAGACCCCCCCCCATCCGCTTCTTCATTTGGGCCCCCCCCCCCTATGCTGCTTTCCTACCCCGAAGCCATCACCCGTTTGGTGCAGTGTCAGACCCCGGGGGGGGCAGGAGGGGGGGCGGCGCCTCCTTTGGGAACCCCCCAGGATTTAGGGGGACCCCCGCCCCCCCCCGGAGCCCCCCCTCAACCCACGGAGGATTCGCTGCCCTCCTTGGGGGACCTGGACTTCAGTGCCTTCCTCAGCCAGTTCCCTTCATCCTGAGCTGGGGGTGAGGGGGGGGGGGGGTACTGGGGGCAACTGGGGGTGGGGGGGGGGCGGCTGGGGAGTCATGAAGGTCAACTTGGGGGGGGGAGGGGCTCCTGGGGGGGCGAAAAGGACTCCTGGGGAGGCTTAGATGGAGGCTGGGGGCAACTGGGGGGGGTAAAGGGCAACTGGGAGATACTGGGGGGGGGTTAAAGGATGCTTGGGGGTAACTGGGGGCAATGGGGGGGGCAACTGGGAGTCATGAAGGTCAATTTGGGAAGGGGGGGACAACTGGGGGGGGGCAGCTGGGGGCGACTGGGGGGGCTCAGGTGGAAACGGGGGGAAAACGGCTCCTGGGGGGGCAACTGCAGGGGCTTAAATGGAGGCTGGGGGCAACTGGGGGGGGTATAAAGGGCAACTGGGAGATACTGGGGGGCGGGGGGGGATAAAAGTCTCTTGGGGGGGGGCAGCTGGGGGGGCTCAGGTGGAAACGGGGGGAAAACGGCTCCTGGGGGGGCAACTGCAGGGGCTTAAATGGAGGCTGGGGGCAACTGGGGGGGGTATAAAGGGCAACTGGGAGATACTGGGGGGCGGGGGGGGATAAAAGTCTCTTGGGGGGGGGCAGCTGGGGGGGCTCAGGTGGAAACTGGGGGGGGGGAGGGGGGGAAGGGCTCCTGGGGGGGCAACTGGAGGGGCTTAAATGGAAGCTGGGGGCAACTGGGGGGGGTATAAAGGGCAACTGGGAGCTACTGGGAGGATCACAGGGTGAGTCAGGGTTTGCCCCTCATAGGTCAGCCCCGCTTTCGTGGCCCCCCCCCCTTCCCTTCCCCCCTCCCAGCGCCCTCGTCTCTCGTTTCGCGCGAATATTTACCTCTTTGTACAAAAAGTGCCTTAAATCGGGGGATTCCCCCCCAAAAAAATAAAACGAGCCCAACTCGGTGCGCGGCGCCTTTAAGAGAAACAGCCGGGGGGGCGGAGCTTAGCGAAGGGGCGGGGCTTTGAGAACGGAAGTAAGGGCGTGGCTTCGCGGTGGGCGGGAACGACGGGACGCGTTCTCAACGCTGATAGGGCGATAAGGGTGGGCGGGGTTTAAACCGGAAGAGGCGACGTTCCCGGCGGAAGAGGCGGAGCGTGCGGCTCAGCGGAGCCGGGAGCGGTGCGGGAGCGGCCGGGAGAGGCCCAACGGGGCCGGGCCGGGGCCCGGGGCCTGGTCCGCGGCGATGCCGAGTAAAAAGAAGAAATATAACGCCCGGTTCCCTCCGGTGAGCGGGAACGGAGCCCTTCCGGGGGGTTCCGGGTGTTGAGAGGGGGGGTTTGGGCCTTCATTGGGGCCTATGGAGGGGAACCGGGGGCTGCGAGGGGGCGCCATGGCAACGGGTCTCCATGGCAACGGGTCTCCATGGCAACGGGTCTCTACGGTAATGGATCTCTGAAAGGGGGCGTGGCTTTGCGGTGTGGGGGCGTGGCCTCGCTCAGCGCAGGCCGTTGGGTTCTATGGGGTGGGGGCGTGGTTTGGGGGAGGGGCGGGGCTTAATGGGCGTGGTTTGGGGGTCTGGAGGGGAGAGGACCCCAAATATGGGGGTCTGGGGGTGTAAGGGGGAACTTTGGGGTCGGGAACCCCAAATATGGGGTTCTGAGGGGGTCTGGGGGGGGCGTCAGTAGGGGTGGGGTCCCCAAATATTGGGGTCTGGGGGGGTCAGTGGGGGTGGGGATCCCCAAATATGGGGGTCTGGGGGTTTGTAGGGGAGCTTTGGGGTCGAGACCCCCAATATGGGGTTGTGGGGGTGCTGTGAGTGGCTTGCTCTTTGGGGGCATGGCCTTGTTTCACGCTCATCTCATGTTTCTGTTGGGGTGGGGGGGCCTGAGAGTATGGGGGCGTGGCCTATCTCAGCCCCCCACCCTTTTCAACCCCCCCTGCCCCTTTCCAGGCTCGGATCAAGAAGATCATGCAGACGGATGAGGAGATTGGGAAGGTGGCGGCCGCCGTCCCCGTCATCATCTGTATCCTGATGGGACGCTGTGCCCTTCTGCCTGTCTCTGCTGTCCCCTTCCACGTCCCCTGTGTCCCCTTGTCCCTCTCCCATCTTCCCCGGGCCATTGTCCCATCGTCCCCTCATCCCTGCCCCCACCGCTGCCATCGTCCCCTGCCTCCATTGTCCCCTGTCCCCTCTCCTCTCGCATCACCCCATTCCTTCTCCCCGTTATCCCCCTCCCTTTCCCCAGCTCGTCCCTTTCATTTCTTCCCCCTGTCGCCACTGCTCCTTCTTGTCACCTCACCCCCATCCCTGTCCCCGTCGTCCCGCTGCCCCCTTCTCTGTGCCAGCACCCCTTTCCCTTTACTCTCATCCCTGTTCTCTTGTCCCTGTCCTCATTGTCCTCCTGTCCACTTCCCTGTGCCCTCGTCCTCTTCCCTCTGACGCCATCCCTGTGCCATCATCCCCATGTCCCCCTGTCCCCTTGTCCCTGCAGCACTGTCCCCATCCTCTCATCCCAATCTCCCCATCGTCCCCAAATCCCCCTCCCTGCTCCCCTATTCCCTTTTCAGCCCCATTGCCCCATTTTTCATCCCTTTCCCCAACTCCCCCCCCCGAACAACCAAGAAGTGCTCTGAGGGTGGATATAACTGGGGGTGGCCCTGTCCCTCCTGCCCACCCCCCCCTTCCCCTTTTCATTTATTATTTGGGGGGGGGGGCTGTGTGTATGTGGGGAGGGGAGTTGGGGGTCCTTAACGGCGCGACGCAGCGCGGGCCTTGGAGCTGTTCCTGGAATCCCTGCTGCGTAAAGCCTGCCACGTCACCCAGTCCCGCAACGCCAAGACCATGACCACCTCCCACCTGTGAGCAGCAGCCCCCCCTCTCACCTGCTGCCCCATGGGGGGGCGGGGAGGGGGGGCGGAATTGGGGAAGTGAAGCCCCCTGGGGGGTGGGGGGGCATCGGCGGGGGGGGGGGAGAGGGGAGCAATTGGGGAAGTGAAGCCCCCCTGGGCTCTGGTCCCGTTCGTTTTCATGCATTGAGCTTCAGTTTGTTCCCTCGATGCTGATTGGTGGGTTAGGGAAAGGGGGCGGGGCTTGTGAAAGCTAGGGGTGTGGCTTACTGAAGCCCTTCTAGCTCATTCGCTTCCCACGCTGTGTCTCAGCTTTGCCGCTTGTGTCAATGCTGATTGGTGGATTAAGAGCGGGGGGCGGGGCTTGTGAATGAAGGGGGTGTGGTTTAAAGAAGCCCCGCCCCTTCCATCTCATTTGCTTCTTGCGCTGCGCCTCAGCTTTGCCGCTCGCATCAATGCTGATTGGTGGGTTAGGAGCGGGGGGCGGGGCTTATGAACGAAGGGAGGTGTGGTTTAAGGAAGCCCCGCCTCCTCTTTCATTCACTTCCTGCGCTATACCACTCAGCTCAATGCTGATTGGTGGATTAGGTGCAGGAGGCGTGGCTTAAGGGATGTGGGCAGGGCTTGTGAACAAATAGGGTGTGGCTTAATGAAGCCCCGCCCCCCCTCACGTCAATCATTTCCCACGCTATGCTTCGCTTTCGCCACTCAACCTTAATGCTGATTGGTGGGTTAGGGCCAGAGGGCGGGACTTGCCGCAGAAGGGGTGGGGTTTGTGTACAGTGGGCGTGGCTTGGGCAAGCCCCACCCCCTTTGATTAATGACCCAGCTTTTGTGGGTGGAGCTTGTGCTTTGTGGGAAGGGGTTTGGGGGCGTGGTTTGTGGCCGAAAGGGGGCGTGTCTTAGGGAAGCCCCACCCCCTTCGATTAATGCCCGGGGCTTTGTGGGTGGAGCTCACGCTTTGTGGGAGGGGCCTGTTGGTTGGGGGGGCGTGGCTTTTGGCCGTAAAGGGGCGTGGCCTTCTGACGCCCCGCCCCCTCCAGGAAGCAGTGCATCGAACTGGAGCAGCAGTTCGATTTCCTGAAGGATTTGGTGGCCGCCGTCCCCGATATGCAGGGGGAGGGGGACGAGCCCCACGGCGAGGGGGAGAGGGCACCCCGCAGGTATGGGGGGGGGATCCTTGGGGTGCTGTGGGGTCATCCCTGGGTTCTCATAGGGGAGCTTTTTGGGGGGTGAAGGGGGGCCCGGGGGGGTCCTGGGTGTGGGACAGGGGGGTTGGGCTCGGGGGGGGCTCCAAGGGGGGGTCGTGGGAGTCCTAAAGGGGATTTGGGGTCCTGAGGGTGTCTTGGAGGGGGGGTTACAGTCTGGAGGACCTCATAGGGGGGTGGGGGGTGTCCCTATTCCAAACGTTGGGGTCAGTGCTTCAAGTTTAGGTCCTGGTTTGGGGGGGGGAAGGTCTGGGGGGGGGCAATGGGGTTCCCGAAGTATTGGGGTCAGATATTGGGGTCGTTTTATGGCAGCTGGGGAGGGGGGCGTTCAGATTCCCCATTGCAGGTGTTGAGGTGGGGCTCCTGGGTTTGGGGTGGGGAGATTTCTGGGGTCTGCTGGGTGTTGCGGGGTCAGATCTCGGGGTCTTTATATGGGGGCCGGGGGTCCTGGTTGGGATCCTGGTGTGGGGGATTGAAGGGGGGGGGGTCGGTGAGGAGGGGGGGGGTCCTTAATGTGTCCCCATTTCAGAGGACGACGTCCGGGCACGGGACGGAAGAATGGGGGACCTGGAGCAAAGGGGAAAGACCCCAAACAATCGGGGACCGACACGGAACAGGAGGTGGGAGGGGGGGGAAGCCCCCAAATTTGGGGTTTTGGGAGGGTATGGGGGGGGTTTTGGGGTGGGGACACCCAAATATGGGGTTCTGAAGGGGTCTATGGGGGTCTGGAGGGGTAGGGTTGTCCAAATATGGGATTTTGGGGGTGTATGGGGGAGCTTTGGGGTCAGGACCCCCAAATATGGGGGTCTGGGGAGGCCTGGGGGGGTCAGTGGGGGTCAGTGGGTGTGGGGGGTCCCCAAATATGGGATTGGGGGGGGGTTGTAGGGGAGCTTTGGGGTCAGGACCCCCAATATGGGGTTGTGGGGGTGCTGTGAGCGGGGGGGGATGTGTGGGGTTGGGGTGGGGGGGCAGGGGGGAGATTTGGGGTGACAGTCGTGCCCCCCCCCCAAGGAGGATTCTGAGGACAGCGACACCGACATGGAGGAGGAGACCCCACAGCCCCCCCCAGCGAGACCCCCCCTCAATTTCAGCAGGTGCTGAATAGGGGGGGGGTTGGTGTTTTTTTTTGGGGGGGGCCCAAAATAAATGGTTTGGGGGGGGGGGAGTTAAATTGGGGGGGGGGGGATGGCATAGGATTCATTTTGAGGCTGTCAGGGGGGGGAGGAACTTGATTTTTTTGGGGGGGGCACAGTGGGGGTTTTCTTTGGGATTTTGGGGGGGGAGTGAGGGGGGGATATGGGAAATTCAAAGGTTTTTGGGATTAGGGCTATAGGGCTTTTGGGGGGGGGTCTTTGTGGGGGGGGTCTTCAGGGGGGGCTGTAGGGTGTGTATGGGGGTGTCTGTAGGGTTTTTGTGAGTGGGGGGGTGTATGGGGTCTTCATGGGGGTCTATGGGGGGGCACTTAAGAAGTGGGGGGGTGGGGGGGGGGACACAATTGAGAACCCAAAGGATTTGGGGGCTGGGGAGGGGGGCACAATGGGGTTTTTTGGGGGTTTTGGGGGGCGGGGGGGGGAATATATGGGGAACCCAAAGGGTTTTGGGGATGGGGGGGGTGGGGGGGCACAGACCCCTTCCCCCTTCCCCCCCCTCCCCACTAATCCCCCCCCCACAGCCCCGCGGTTCCCTTCGCCCCTCTTGGCCCCCCCCCGGTTGCGGGGCTCCCAATGGGGGTGGGGGGGGGGACGGGTCTCCCCCCAGCTCCCGGTCCCCCCCCCCGGGGCCCAGAAGAGGAAGAGGAGGATGAAGATTACGACTCTTAGCCCGGTCCCTCCCCCCCTCCCCCCCCCTTTTCAGATTTTGGGGGCCTTTTTGGGGGTCTCTCACCGATTGGGGGGGAGGATGGCACTCAGCCCCCCCCCCTCCCCCCCCCCCTCCAAGCCTTGCAGACAATGGGGAGGGGGGGGCGCTGTCCTTATATGGGGGGGGGGGGGGGGGGGCTTTGTTTATTTTTTTTGGGGGGGGGGGGGGAAGGGGGGGAGGCGTTTTTTGGGGGGAATTTTAAGCGTTTTGGGGTTTTTTGTTTTGTATGGGGCTCCAATAAACGTTTCCCATTTCCATAGAGGAGAGCGGGGTCGTCACGTGGTGTCACCTCCCCCCCCCCCCCCCCCCAAAAAAAAAAGTCACGTGGTGTCACCTCCCCCCCCCCGACTCTAAAATGGGGTCATGCGGCTCCGCGACCGCCAGGGGGCAGCAGAGACCCCCATAGGGATAAATGGGGTCTTATGGGGTTTTTGGGGGGGGGGGAAATGAGGGGGGGGTCTGGGGGGGGGGAGGGCTGTAGGGGTTTTGGTGGGGGGGGTCTGGGGGGTCTTTGTGGGGGGGGGTCTTCAAGGGAGGGCTGTAGGGTGTGTATGGGGGGGGTCTATGGGGTCTTTGTGGGGGGGGTCTTCAGGGAGGGTTATAGGGTCTCTGTGGGAGGGGGGCTATAGGGTTTTTGGGATCTATGGGGTCTTTGTGAGGGGGGGGTCTATGGGGTCTTCATGGGGGTCTCGGGGGGGCTGTAGGGTTTTTGGTAGGGGGGGGGTCTATGGGGTCTTCATGGGGGTCCATGGGGTCTTTGGGGGGGAGCTATAGTGTTTTGGTGGGGGGGTCTATGGGGTCTTTTGAGGGGGGGTCTTCAATGGAGGGCTGTAGGATCTCTATGGGGGGGGGGTCTATGGGGTCTATGGGGGGGGGGGCTGTAGGGATTTTGGCCCATTGGGATCTATAGGGCAACTGGGGGTATCTATAGGACCACTGAGGGGTCTGTAGAGCAACTGGGGGGTCTGTAGGGTCAGTGGGGTATCCATAGGGCCCATTGGGGTCTATAGGGCCACTGGGGGTCAATAGGGCCATTGGGGGTCTATAGGGCAACTGGGAGGTCTTTAGGGTCAGTGGGGTATCCATAGGGCCCATTGGGGTCTATAGGGCCACTGGGGGGTCTATAGGGTCAGTGGGGTTTCTATGGGGCCCATTAGGGTCTATAGGGTCAGTGGGGGGTCTGTAGGGTCACTGGGGGTCTATAGGGTCACTGGGGTATCTGTGGGGTGCATTGGGGCCTATAGGGTCAACGGGGGGTCTATAGGGCCACTGTGGGGTCTGTGGGGTCTCTGGGGGTCTGTAGGGTCAGTGGGGTATCTATGGAGCCCATTGGGGTCTATAGGGCCACTGTGGGGTCTATAGGGTCAATGGGGGTCTATAGGGTCAGTGGGGTATCTACGGGGCCCATTGGGGTCTATAGGGCCACTGGGAGGTCTATAGGGTCAGTGGGGTTTCTATGGGGCCCATTAGGGTCTATAGGGTCAATGGGGGGTCTGTAGGGTCACTGGGGGTCTATAGGGTCACTGGGGTATCTGTGGGGTGCATTGGAGCCTATAGGGTCAACGGGGGGTCTATAGGGCCGCTGGGGGGGTCTATAGGGTCAATGGGGGTCTATGGGGTCAGTGGGGTATCTATGGAGCCCATTGGGGTCTATAGGGCAACTGGGGGTCTATAGGGCCGCTGGGGGGGTCTCTGGGGTCTCTGGGGGTCTGTAGGGTCAGTGGGGTCTCTATGGAGCCCATTGGGGTCTATAGGGCAACTGGGGGTCTATAGGGCCGCTGGGGGGGTCTGTGGGGTCTCTGGGGGTCTGTAGGGTCCCTGATGGGGTCCGTAGGGCGTCTGCGGGGTCACGCGGAGCTTTGGGATTTCGCGGGGCTCCTTAAGGGGCCCTTTGGCACTTATGGGGCGGGCGGTGGGTCGGAGCCAGGCGTCCCCGGGCGCCCGCAGCGCTGGAATCCGCGCCGCCCCCCCCCCCCTCCGCCCCCCCCCCCCCTCCGCCTTAATCCCGGTGACACTTTAACCAAAAGAGCCGCTTTTCGCCTTTATATAACCGGGCTGCGCCGGGCGGGGGGGGGGCAACCCCAGGGGGGGGTCGGGGGAGTCAGCTCGACCCCAAAGAGTGAAGGTAGGGGGTTATGGGGGGGGGGTTGGGGGGGGTTATGGGGGCTGGGGGGGTTGTGGGGTGGGGGTATGTGGGGGTTGGGGGGTTGGGGGGGTTGGGGGGGGGGGGCTTATGGGGGTTGGGGGGGGTTTGGGGTGGGTTATGGGGGGGTTGTGGGGGTTTTATGGAGGTTATGGGGTTATGGGGGTTATGGGGTGGGGGTCATGGGGGGGTTTTGAGGTGGGTTATGGGGGGTTGTAGGATATGGGGGGGGTTATGGGGTGGGTTATGGGGGCTGGGGGGGGTTGTGAGGGGGGGTATGGGGGGTTGTGGGGGGTTTAGGGGAGTTGGGGGGTTATGGGGTGGGGGTTATGGGGGGGTTATGGGGGCTGGGGGGGTTGTGGGGTGGGGGTATGTGGGGGTTATGGGGTTCGGGGGGTTATGGGATGGGGGCTTATGGGGGTTTGGGATGGGTTATGGGGTGGGTTATGGGGGGGTCGTGGGGGGGTTATGGGGGGTATGTGGGGGTTGTGGGGTTGTGGGAGTTATAGGGTGGGGGCTTATGGGGATTTGGGTGGGGGTTGGGGTGGGTTATGGGGGGATTTATGGGGCTGGGGAGGGTTATGGGGTGGGGGGAGTTGTGGGTTGGGGGTCAGGGGGGTTGGGGGGGGTTATGGGGTGGGGAGTTATGAGGGGTTGGGGGGTGGGGGGGGTTGGGATGGGGACAGAATGGGGACATGATGGGGGGACGGGGGGACGTTTGGGGATGGGGGGATGTTTGGGGACAGACGGACATTTTGGGGCCATGGTGGGGTTGGGGACAGATGGACGCAGCTGTCCGGATGTCCCGGCTCTGCGGGGAGCCTGAGAGGTGATGGGGACAGCGGGGGGGGGACGCGGGAATGGGATCGGGGGGGAAGGTGTGACGCAAATGGGGACAGCGCCTCACGGCCCCATAAGGGTCCTCACAACCTCATAAGGGTCCTCACAGCCCCATAAGGGCCCCTATGGCCCTATAAGGGTCCTCGTGGCCCCGTAAGGGTCCCTATGGCCCCATAAGGGTCCTCACAGCCCCATAAGGGTCCTCACAGCTCCATAAGGGCTCCTATGGCCCCATAAGGGTCCTCGTGGCCCCATAAGGGTCCTTGTAGCCCCATAAGGGTCCTCATGGCCCCATAAGAGTCCATATGGTCCCATAAGGGTCACTATGACCCCATAAGGGTCCCAATGGCCCCATAAGAGTCCTCACAAGTGTCCCTATGACCCCATAAGGGCTCTCATGGCCCCATAAGGATCCTCACGACCCCATAATTGTTGCCCCCCAAGTCTTTCTGTCCCCATAAGTGTCCCCCCTCTCCACCCCCATTTCCTTCCCCATAAGTGACCCCCCCATAAGTGACCCCCCCCATTTCACCCCCCATTCCTCCCCCCATCAGTGACCCCCCCATTTCTGCCCCCCATTTCTCCCCCCCATAAGTGACCCCCCATAAGTGACCCCCCCATTTCTCCCCCCCATTTCCTTCCCCTATTTCTCCCCCCCATTCCTCCTTTCCATAAGTGACCCCCCATAAGTGACCCCCCCATTTCACCCCCCCATTTCCTTCCCCATAAGTGACCCCCCCCATTTCTCCCCCCCATTCCTTCCCCCCCCATAAGTGCCCCCCCCATAAGTGACCCCCCCCATTTCTCCCCCCCATTTCCTTCCCCATCAGCGACCCCCCCATTTCTCTCCCCCATTTCTCCCCCCCCATGTGACCCCCCCCATTTCACCCCCATTCCTCCTCCCCATAAGTGACCCCCCCATAAGTGACCCCCCCATTTCACCCCCCCATTTCCTTTCCCATAAGTGACCCCCCCATTTCTTCCCCCCATTTCACCCCTCCATTTCACCCCCCCATTTCTTACCCCCCATTTCACCCCCCCATTTCCTTCCCCTATTTCTCCCCCCCATTCCTTCCTCTCCATAAGTGACCCCCCATCAGTGACCCCCCCCATTCCTCCCCCCCATTCCTCCCCCCCGTTTCTCCCCCCCATAAGTGACCCCCCATAAGTGACCCCCCCCATTTCAGCCCCCCATTTCTTACCCCCCATTTCTCCCCCCCCATAAGTGACTCCCCTATTTCACCCCCCATTCCTCCTCTCCATAAGTGACCCCCCATCAGTGACCCCCCCATTTCACCCCCCCCATTTCCTTCCCCATAAGTGACCCCCCCATAAGTGACCCCCCATCAGCGACCCCCCCATTTCTCCCCCCCATTTCTCCCCCCCATCAGTGACCCCCCCCATTTCAGCCCCCTATTCCTCCCCCCTATAAGTGACCCCCCATTTCACCCCCCCATAAGTGACCCCCCCATAAGTGACCCCCCCATTTCACCCCCCCCATTTCCTTCCCCATCAGCGACCCCCCCCCCACTTCACCCCCCCATTCCTCCCCCCCCATCATTGCCCCCCCCAACGCCCACCCCCCCCACTGACCCCCCCCTATTTCCCCCCCCCCGCAGCCATGCCGTTCGGCGCGGTGCTGGCGCAGACGGGCGGCCTGGGCCGCTTCCAGGCGCTGCAGGTGGCGCTGCTGGCGGTGCCCATCCTGCTGATGGCCGCCCACAACCTGCTGCAGAACTTCAGCGCCGCCGTCCCCCCGCACCGCTGCCGCGTCCCGGACCTCAGCGCCCGGGGAGCAGCGGTGGCTCCCGGTGGCGCTTCTTCAATGGCAGCCGGTGGCACTTTGGTGGCATCTGGTGGCACCCCGAGGGATTCTGATGGCGCTTCAATGGCAGCTGGTGGCACCTCGGTGGCACCTGGTGGCGCCTCGGTGGCACCTGGTCGCTCCTTGGTGGCACCTGGTGGCACCTCGGTGGCATCTGGTGGCATCCCAAGGGCTTCTAGTGGCACCTTGGTGGCTTCTGATGGTGCCTCGATGGCATCTGGTGGCACCTTGATGGCTTCTGGTGGCACCTCGGTGGATTCTGGTGGCACCTCGATGGCATCCGGTGGCACCCCAAGGGATTCTGATGGCACTTCGATGGCATCTGGTGGCACCTTGATGGCATCTGGTGGCACCCCAAGGGATTCTGGTGGCACCTCGGTGGCATCTGGTGGCACCTTGATGGCATCTGGTGGCACCCCAAGGGATTCTGGTGGCACCTCGGTGGCATCTGGTGGCACCTTGGTGGCTTCTGGTGGCACCCCCACCCCCGCCACCCCGCTGCCCCCCATCATCTTGGCCTCCCCCAGCGCCACCCCATGGTGGCCCGACAGGACCACCGACGTCACCCCATGGTGGCCCAACGGCACCACCGATGTCACCCTGGGCTCCTGCAGGCGCCTGGTGACGTCGGCGTCCCCCAATGGCAGCGGGGTCAGCGCGGGGGACACGGAGCCGTGTCACGACGGGTGGGAGTACGACACCAGCGTCTACGTGGCCACCATCGTCACCGAGGTGGGGGGGGGGGGGTCTTGTGGGGTTGGGGGGGAGAATCCTATGGGGTTGGGGGGAGAATCCTATGGGGAAGGAGGGAGAATCCTATGGGGCTGGGGGGAGAAATCTGGGGGGATGGGGGGCAGAATCCTATGGGGTTGGGGGGGAGAATCCTATGGGGTTGGAGGGAGAATCCTATGGGGCTGGGGGGGAGAATGCTATGGGGTTGGGGGCAGAAGTCTGTGGGGCTGGGGGGGGGAATCCTATGGGGTTGTAGGGGAGAATCCTATGGGGAGGGAGGGAGAATCCTACAGGGCTGGGGGGCAGAATCCTATGGGGTTGGGGGGAGAATCCTATGGGGCTGGGGGCAGAATCCTATGGGGTTGGGGGCAGAATCCTATGGGGAAGGAGGGAGAATCCTATGGGGCTGGGGGGAGAAATCTGGGGGGATGGGGGGCAGAATCCTATGGGGTTGGGGGGGAGAATCCTATGGGGTTGGAGGGAGAGTCCTATGGGGCTGTGGGGGAGAATGCTATGGGGTTGGGGGCAGAAGTCTGTGGGGATGGGGGGGAATCCTATGGGGTTGTAGGGGAGAATCCTATGGGGTTGGGGGGAGAAATGTGTGGGGTTGGGGGCAGAATCCTATGGGGAAGGAGGGAGAATCCTTATGGGGTTGGGGGCAGAAGTCTGTGGGGATGGGGGGGGAGAATGCTATGGGGTTGGGGGCAGAATCCTATGGGGCTGGGGGCAGAATCCTATGGGGAAGGAGGGAGAATCCTATGGGGCTGGGGGGGAGAGAGAGAGAGTCCTATGGGGCTGGGGGGAGAATCCTATGGGGCTGGGGGGAGTATCCTATGGGGTTGGGGGCAGAATCCTATGGGGTTGGAGGGGAGGGAGAGAGAGTCCTATGGGGTTGGGGGCAGAATCCTATGGGGTTGGGGGGAGAATCCTATGGGGCTGGGGGGAGTATCCTATGGGGTTGGGGGCAGAATCCTATGGGGTTGGGGGCAGAATCCTAGGGGGAAGGAGAGAGAATCCTATGGGGCTGGGGGCAGAATCCTATGGGGTTAGGGGAAGTATCCTATGGGGTTGGGGGGAGAATCCTATGGGGCTGGGGGGCAGAATCCTATGGGGTTGGGGGCAGAATCCGATGGGGGTGGGGGGGAGAATCCTATGGGGAAGGAGGGAGAATCCTATGGGGTTGGAGCCAGAATCCTATGGGGCTGGGGGCAGAAGTCTGTGGGGTTGGGGGGGGGCGGAGGAATCCCATGGGGTTGGAGGGATGCAGGCAGAACCCCGCGGTGGCGCTGCCGCTGAGGATGATGAGGGACGGATGTGAGGAAGGAGGGGGGGCCGCTGTGCGTATGGGGGGGGGTCGGCCCACCCTAAACCCCCCCCTCCCACCCCCCCCCCCGCAGTGGGACCTGGTGTGCGGCGCGCGGCAGCTGCGGCAGATGGCCCAGTCCATCTACATGGCGGGGGTCCTGGTGGGCGCCCTGCTGCTGGGGGGGCTCTCCGACAAGTGAGGACCCCCGCCACCCCTCCCCGTGCCTCAGTTTCCCCATGGGGCATCGGGGGCACCTCCCAGTACCTCCCAGTACCTCCCAGTACCCCCCATTCCTTCCCAGTCCACCCCAGTACCCCCCAGAACCACCCAGTCCCTCCCAATACCCCTCAAATCCCTTCAGTCCCTCCCAGTCCCCCCCAGTCCCCCCCATTACCCCCCACTCCCTCCCAGTACCCTCCAGTCCCTCCCAGTCCCCCCCATTACCCCCCATTACCCCCCAAGTCCCTCCCAATACCCCCCAAGTATCTCCAAGTTCCCCCCCAGTAGCCCCCATTCCTTCCCAGTCTCCCCCAGTACCTCCCAGTACCCCCCAGTGCCTCCCAGTACTCCCCAGTACCTCCCAATACCCCCCAAGTCCCCCCAGTACCCCCCAGTACCCCCCACACCCTCCCAGTCCCCCCCCAGTCCCTCCCAATACCCCCCAAGTCATCCCCAGTCCCCCCCAGTACCTCCCAGTCCTCCCCAGTCCACACCAGTATCCCCACTCCCTCCCACTCCCTCCCAGTCCCCCCAAGTCCCCCCCAGTACCCCCCATTCCCTCCTGCTCCCTCCCAGTCCCCCCAGTCCCCCCCAAGTCCTGCCCAGTAGCTCCCACTCCCTCCCAGTCCCCCCCATTCCCCCCCAGTACCCCCAGTCCCTCCAAGTCCTCCCCAGTAGCCCCAGCCCCCCCACTCCCACTCCCCCCCACTCCCCCCCATTCCCCCCCAGCCCACCCCAGTACCCCCCACTCCCTCCCTCTCCCCCACATTCCCCCCCATTCCCCCCCCACTCCTCCCCATCCCCCCCAAACCCCCCCAATCCCCCCAAGTCCTCCCCAGTAGCCCCCACTCCTCCCCATTCCCCCCCAGTCCCCTCCACTCCCTCCCAGTTCCCCCCAGTCCCCCTGCTCCCATTTCCCCCCAGTACCCCCCCACTCCCTCCCACTCCCTCGCAGTCCCTCCCACTGCCCCCCATCCCCCCCACTCCCCCCACTCCCACTCCCCCCCATTCCCTCCCAGTCCCCCCAGTACCCCCCCCACTCCCTCCCCACTCCCTCCCAATCCCCCCCATTCCCCTCCAGTCCCCCCCAGTCCCCCCCACTCCCTCCCCATTCCCTCCCACTCCCCCCATCCCCCCCACCCCCCCATTCCCCCCCATTCCCTCCCAGTCCCCCCAGTACCCCCCCACTCCCTCCCCACTCCCTCCCATCCCCCCCCATTGCCCCCCAGTCCCCCCCACTCCCTCCCCATTCCCTCCCACTCCCCCCATCCCCCCCACTCCCATTCCCCCCCATTCCCCCCCCATTCCCCCCCATTCCCTCCCAGTCCCCCCCACCCCCCCCATACCCCCCAGTCCCCCCACTCCCACTCCCCCCCATTCCCTCCCAGTCCCCCCAGTACCCCCCCCACTCCCTCCCCACTCCCTCCCATTCCCCCCCACTCCCCTCCAGTCCCCCCCACTCCCCCCCACTCCCTCCCCATTCCCTCCCACTCCCCCCATCCCCCCCACTCCCATTCCCCCCCATTCCCTCCCCATACCCCCCAGTCCCCCCATCCCCCCCACCCCCCCCATACCCCCCAGTCCCCCCACTCCCACTCCCCCCCACTCCCCCCCATTCCCTCCCAGTCCCCCCAGTACCCCCCCCACTCCCTCCCCACTCCCTCCCATTCCCCCCCATTCCCCTCCAGTCCCCCCCAGTCCCCCCCACTCCCTCCCCATTCCCTCCCACTCCCCCCATCCCCCCACTCCCACTCCCCCCCATTCCGTCCCCATACCCCCCAGTCCCCCCATCCCCCCCACCCCCCCATTCCCCCCCATTCCCTCCCAGTCCCCCCAGTACCCCTCCCACTCCCTCCCCACTCCCTCCCATTCCCCCCCATTCCCCTCCAGTCCCCCCCACTCCCTCTCCATTCCCTCCCACTCCCCCCATCCCCCCCACTCCCACTCCCCCCCATTCCCCCCCATTCCCTCCCAGTCCCCCCACTCCCACTCCCCCCCACTCCCTCCCATTCCCCCCCAATCCCCCCCACTCCCTCCCCATTCCCTCCCACTCCCCCCATCCCCCCCACTCCCACTCCCCCCCATTCCCCCCCATTCCCTCCCAGTCCCCTCCCCACTCCCCCCCATTCCCCCCCCATTCCCCTCCATTCCCCCCCAGTCCCTCCCACCCCCCCCCATTCCCTCCCACTCCCCCCATCCCCCCCACCCCCCCCATTCCCCCCCAGTACCCCCAGTCCCCCCGCTCAGGTTCGGGCGCAAGGCGCTGCTGCTCTGGTCGTACTTCCAGCTGGGGGTGATGGGGACCTGCACGGCCTTCGCCCCCAACTACGCCTCCTACTGCGTCTTCCGCTTCGCCGGGGGGATGGCGCTGTCCGGCTTCGGGCTCAGCATCGCCTGCCTGGGTGAGGGGGGGCGGGGGGGGGAGGGGGTGGGGGTGGTGGGGTGGGGGAGGATGGGGGGGGGGGTGAGCTGATGGTGGAGGTTGGGGGCAACCGGATGGTGGAGGTTGGGGACAACGTGATGGTGGTGGTTGGGGACAACTTGATGGCAATGATTGGGGACAACGTGATGGTGGTGGTCGGGGACAACGTGATGGTGATGGTTGGGGATGTGATGGTGGAGGTTGGGGACAACCGGATGGTGGAGGTTGGGGACAACGTGGTGGTGATGGTTGGTGATGACCAAGTGGTGGTGGTTGGGGACAACGTGGTGGTCGTGGCTGGGGACAATGGGATGGGATGGTTGGGGACAACGTGGTGGTGATGGCTGGGGACGTGATGGTGGAGGTTGGGGACAACCGGATGGTGGAGGTTGGGGACAACGTGGTGGTGGTGGTTGGTGATGACCCAGTGGTGATGGTTGGGGACAACGTGGTGGTGGTGGTTGGGGACAACGTGATGGTGGTGGTTGGGGACAACATGGTGGTGATGGTTTGGGACAACCTGATGGTGATGGTAGGTGATGACCCAGTGGTGATGGTTGGGGACAACGTGATGGTGGTGGCTGGGGACAATGGGATGGGATGGTTGGTGATGACCCAGTGGTGGTGGGTTGGGGACAACGTGGTGGTCGTGGTTGGGGACAGTTTGATGGTGAAGGATGGGGACAACATGGTGGTTGTGGTTGGTGACGATCCAGTGGTGGTGGTTGGGGACAATTTGATGGTGATGGTTGGGGACAATTTGATGGTGAAGGATGGGGACAACATGGTGGTCACGGTTGGGGACAACCTGATGGCAATGATTGGGGACAACCTGATGGTGGTGGTTGGGGACAACCTGATGGCAATGACTGGGGACAACCTGATGGTGGTGGTTGGGGACAACCTGATGGCGATGGTTGGGGACAATTTGATGGCGATGGTTGAGGACAACCTGATGGTGGTGGTTGGGGACAACCTGATGGTGATTGTTGACAACTTGATGGTGATGGTTGGGGACAATGTGATGGCGATGGTTGGGGACCACTTGATGCCCACAGTTGGGGACAATTTGATGTCCTTGACCGGGACCCCAAACCAACCACATCCCCGCAGTGGTGGAGTGGATCCCCACGCCGTACCGCGCCGTCACTGTGGCCCTCACCGGCTTCTCTTACACCCTGGGCCAGATCCTTCTGGCCGGCATCGCCTACGCCGTCCCCCATTGGCGTTGGCTCCAGCTCACCGTCTCGCTGCCCTTCTTCGTCTTCTTCCTCTTCTCCTGGTTGGTGGGGTTGACAGCGTGTGGGGGAGGAAAATCGGGGGGTCCCAATCCGTGTCATCATGCCCCTCATTTATTTATTATTATTTTTGGGGGGGGGTCACCCGCAGGTGGTTGGCGGAATCTGCTCGCTGGTTGGTGCTGGCGGGGAAGGAGGAGAAAGCCGTGCAGATCCTACAGAGGGTGGCCAAAATCAACGGGAGGGAGGAGGAAGGGAAGAAGATCACGGTGGAGGTACCGCCTCCTCAACCCGGAGGGTCTCCATCTCCCCACCCTTCCCACCCCGTTTCCCCGCTACCGCCTTCATCCTGTTTCCCCCCGCCCTCCCCTCCGATTCCCAGTTTCTGAAGTCCAACATGAAGGAGGAGTTGGCAGCTTTGAAGTCTTCCTACACCATTTCTGATCTGGTCCGGACGCCGGTCATCCGTCACATCTTTTTTTGTCTCTCCATCGTTTGGTGGGTTCGGGTCGCGGGAGAGAAATGGGGTCACCATCACCCCCACCCCCAACTCCAAAGACCCCACGATGGGTCACCATCCCCCCAACTCGAAAGACCCCCACGATGGACCCCCCGTTCTTCTCCAGGTTCTCCATCAGTTTCTCCTACTACGGGTTGGCCATGGACCTCCAGAACTTCGGGGTCAGCATTTATCTGATCCAGGTGATATTTGGGGCCGTGGATTTCCCAGCAAAGCTGGTGGTGACGGTGTCCGTGAGTTACATCGGTCGGCGCGTGTCCCTCATGGTGGCCTTGGCCTTGGCCGGGTTGGTCATCATCGCCAACATCTTCGTCCCATCAGGTGGGTGGGATTTTTTTTGGGGGGGGAGGTGGGGGGGTCTTCTGAGCCGTTCTACCCACCTTGGGTAGGGGTTCCCACCCCTCCGTCCGCTGTCTCATCAGTGGTTGTGGTTGGGGACAGTTTGGTGGCCAAAGATGGGGACAACCTGATGGTGATGGATGGGGACAACCCGATGTCCATGTTCAGGGACAACTTGGTGGCCATAGTTGGGGACAACTTGATGGCCATAGCTGAGGACAACTTGATGGCCACAGTTGGGGACAACCTGATGGCCATGGTTGGGGACAACTCAGTGGCCAAAGATGGGGACAGCTTGGTGGCCATGGTTGGGGACAACCTGATGGCCATGGTTGGGGACAACCAAATGTCTGTAGATGGAGACAACCTGATGGGATGGTTGGGGACAACTTGGTGGCCATGGATGGGGACAACCCGATGTCCATGAAAGGGGACAACCTGGTGGCCACGGATGGGGACAACTTGGTGGCCACAGATGGGGACAACTTGGTGGCCATGGATGGGAACAACTTGATGGCCACAGCTGGGGACAACCCAACGCTGATGGTTGAGGACATCCACGTTTAAAGCCAACCCAATGGCCACAGTTGGGGACACCACCATGACATCCCCCACCTCCCCACCCCCCCTCCCACCTCCCCACCTCCCCCACCTCCCCCACCCCCTATTTGGTGCCACCCCCCCCCCCAAATCTCTGCCCCAGATCTGCAGACGGTGCGCACGACGCTGGCCGTCATCGGCAAAGGTTGCCTCTCCGCCTCCTTCAACTGCGTCTTCCTCTACACCACCGAGCTCTACCCCACCCCCATCAGGTAAACCCCCTCCCCACAACACACACACACCCCTCCCACCTCCCCACGGCGTGGGGGGGCCGGACCCCCACCTCCCCCCCTCCCCCAAAACCAATCCGTACCCCGCAGGCAGACGGGGTTGGGGTTCGGCAGCACCATGGCGAGGGTGGGGGGCATCGTGGCCCCTCTGGTGAAGATGATGGAGGAGTATTACCCCTTCCTGCCCCCCGCTGTCTATGGGGTGGCCCCCATCACGGCGGCCGTGGCGGCCGGATTCCTCCCTGAAACGCTCAACAGGCCCCTGCCCGACACCATCGAGGAGGTGGAGAACAGGTGGGTGTGGGGTGGGGAGGGTGGAGGGAGGGGTGGGAGGGTGGGGAGAAGAGGGGGGAGGATGGGGAGAGGGGTGGAAGGATGGGGAGGGGGGTGGGAAGATGGGGAGGGGGGAAGGATGGAAGAGTAGGGAGAGGGGTGGGTTGGAGGGGAGAGGGGTGGGAGGACGGGGTGGAAGGTTGGAGAGAGGGGTGGGAGGGTGGGAAGAGGGATGGGTTCGAGGGGAGAGGGGTGGAAGTGTGTGGGGGGGTGGGAGGATGGGGGAGGATGGAGGAGGGGTGGAAGTGTGGGGAGAGGGGTGGGAGGATGGGGAGAGGGATGGGAGGATGGGGAGAGGGATGGGAGGATGGAGGGAGGGCTGGAAGGGTGGCGAGAGGGGGGAGGAGGGAGAAGGAGGAGGGAGGGTGGGGAGAGGGAAGGGTGGTGGGAGGGGAGGGAGAATGGGGAGAGGGGTGGGAGGGTGTGAAGAGGGGTGGGTTGGAGGGGATAGGGGGAGGATGGAGGGAGGGGTGGCAGGTTGGGGAGAGGGGTGGAAGGATGGGGAAGGGGGTGGGAGGATGGAGGGAGGGGTGGAAGGTTGGGGAGAGGGGTGGAAGGAAGGATGGGGAGAGGGGCGCACACAGCACCGCCCCTCTCCCCCTCCTGACCCCCAACTCCTCCCAGGGCCAAACACAAGAAGACCCCAAACCCCAAAGAGAAGATCCCCCTGCACCCCCAGGACACGGCTGTGCAGAAGGAGCCCTGAAGGACCCCGGCGGGGACCCCCACCCCCCCAGCATCCCCCAACCCCCCCCACGAAGGGTCCCCGCAGCCCCACTTGTGGGTCAAACCCGAATTCACCACGCGCCCCACATCTCGGGGCTTCCCTCTGTGGGGCCGGGGAAGCCCTGGGGGGAATAAAGAGATCTATAGGGCTCGGTGTCGTCGTTGGAGGTCGAAAAATGGGGTGCCCCCCTCACCCATTGTCACCTCCGGGGGGTGTCACCCCATAACCTGGTTCGTGGCCTCATAACTTGGTGCTTGGGGTCACCTCTGGTGGGATGACGCCCCAAATCCTAACGGGGGACAATGCAAATCACAACGGGGCACCTCAAATCCCAATGGGCCACCCCAAAATCCCAATGGGGCACCTCAGAATCCCAATGGGCCACCCCAAAATCCCAATGGGGCACCTCCAAATCCCAATGGGGCGCCTCAAAACCCATCAGGACCCCCAGGATCCCATCGGGAAACCCCAGAACACTTTGGGATATCTCAAAAGCCAACGGGACACCCCAAATCCCAATGGGAGGCCCCAAATTACAATGGAACACCCCAAAATCCCAACGGAACCCCCCATAATCCCAACAGGACTCCCAAATCCCAACAGAACCCCAATATTCCAATGGCTCATCTAAAAATACAAGGGAACCCCTAAAATCCCAATGGAGATGCCCCAAATCCCAAAAGGATCCCCTGTATCCCATCAGGACCCCCCAGTACCCCAAAGGGTCACCTCAAAACCCAACGGGACCCCCAAAATCCCAATGGGAGCCTCCCAAATCCCAACAGAACGCTTCAAACCCCAATGGAGATGCCCCAAATCCCATCAGGACCCTCCAGATCACACTGGGATACCTCAAAACCCAACAGGACCCCCAAAATCCCAACAGGACACCTCAGATCCCAATAGGACCCCCAAATCCCAACAGGGAGGCCCCAATTCCCAATGAGACCCCGAAGATCCCAACAGGTCTCCTCAAATCCCAATGGGGAGGCCCCAAATCCCAGTGGGATGCCTCAAAATCCCAACAGGACCCCCAAAATCCCAATGGGACACCCCAGATCTCATTGGGATCCCCAAAATCCCAATGAGAGACCTCAAATCCGAACAGGTCACCTCAAATCCCAATGTGGAGACCCCAAATCCCACTGGGACACCTCAAATCCCAACAGGCCTCCCAAAATCCCAACAGGACCCCAAAATCCCAATGGGGCACCTCAAATCCCAACAGATCACCTCAAATCCCAATGGAGAGACCCCAAATCCCACTGGGATGCCTCAAAACCCAACAGGACCCCCAAAATCCCAATGGGACACCTCCAAACTCAACGGGACCCCCTAAATTCCCAACTGGTCACCCCAAATCCCAAGATGACCCCCCAGAATCCCATTGGGACCTCCCAGATCTCATTGGGATCCCCAAAATCCCACCAGGTCACCTCAAATCCCAATGGGGAGGCCCCAAATCCCACTGGGACGCCTCAAATCCCAACAGGACCCCCAAAATCCCAACGGGATCCCCCAGATCTCATTGGGATCCCCAAAATCCCAACAGGACACCCCAAATCCCAGTGGGACACCTCCAATCCCAACAGATCACCTCAGATCCCAATGGGGAGGCCCCAAATCCCACTAGGATGCCTCAAATCCCAACGGGATCCCCAAAATCCCAACAGGACACCCCAAATCCCAATGGAGCGCCTCCAATCCCAACAGATCACCTCAGATCCCAATGTGAAGACCCCAAATCCCATTGGGACGCCTCAAATCCCAACAGGGCCCCCCAAAATCCCAATGAGACCCCCCCAGATCTCATTGGGGCCCCCAAAATCCCAACAGGACCCCAAAATCCCAATGGGGCGCCTCCAATCCCATCAGGTCACCTTCCATCCCAACGTGAAGACCCCAAATCCCATTGGGACGCCTCAAATCCCAACGGGACCCCCCAAATCCCATTGGGACCCCCCCAGATTACATTAGGACCCCTAAAACCCCAACGGGACCCCCCCAAAAATCCCAATGAAACCCCCCAGATCTCATTGGGGCGCCCCAAAAACTCAACGGGACCCCCCAGACCACGTTGGGATCCCCCAAATCCCAGCAGGACCCCCCAGATCCCATTGGATCCCCCAACCTCCCCCCACCCCCACCCCCCCCTCGCGTTGCCCCTTCCCCGAATTCCTCCCTTTGCCCCCATTGCCCCCCCCCTGGGTCCCGAAACCCCATTAAAAATTAACCCCAATTAAAACCCCGTGGGTTCCCCCGAAGCGGAGAAAGCGCTGACTCGACTCCCCCGCCCCCATTCCGGCCTTTTTCCACCCCAAAAATCAAGGGTTGAAATTTAACGACCCCCCCCCCGTGGTGAAAAATCACCAGCGATGGGTTTTTCCGTGCCCCAAAAATGGGGTTTTTAAGCCCAAAATTTGGAGTGGGAGAAAAAAATTGGGGCTGGGGGGGGGGGGAAGGGGGGGGAAAGGAGAATTATTAGGAAAATTATTAGGAATTATTAGGGGAAAAAAAAGGAATTAAGGAAAAAAGAGTGATTGTGATTTCGTGACTATTGTTACTTAGATTTATCGGGATTTAATGTGGTTATTAATTGTGGTTATTAATTATGGTGATTACGGATCGGTGTTGTTTTTGTTTAGTCATTATTATGTCGTTATTTAGTCATTATCAAGTCATTAAGTCATCATTAAGTCATTATTTAGTCATTATTTAGTCATTATTAAGTCATTAAGGCATCATTAAGTCATTATTTAGTCATTATTTAGTCATTATGAGGTCATTAAGTCATCATTAAGTCATTATTTAGCCATCATTAAGTCATTAAGTCATCATTAAGTCACCATTAAGTCATTATTTAGTCATTGTGAGGTCATTAAGTCATTATTAAGTCATCATTTAGTCATTATTTAATCATTATTTAGTCATTATTAGGTCATTATTAAGTCATTAAGGCATCATTAATTCATTGTTTAGTCATCATTGAATCATTAAGTCATTATTAAGTCATCATTTAGTCATTATTTAATCATTATTAAGTGATTTAGTCATTATTCAGTCATTATTCAGTCATTATTAGGTCATTAAGTCATCATTAAGTCATCATTAAGTCATTATTTAGTCATCATTTAGTCATTATTAAGTCATTAAGGCATCATTAAGTCATCATTTAGTCATTATTAAGTGATTTAGTCATTATTTAGTCATTATTCAGTCATTATTAGGCCATTAAGTCATCATTAAGTCATCATTAAGTCACCATTAAGTCATTATTTAGTCATTATGAGGTCATTAAGTCACCATTAAGTCATTATTTAGTCATCATTGAATCATTAAGTCATTATTAAGTCATCATTTAGTCATTATTAAGTGATTTAGTCATTATTATTAAAAACAGAATTGTAAAAAATAATAATAATTATTATAATAATTATCATTAATAATAATATTATCATTATTACAGGAGCGGTGTTGTGGAGTCAATGGAGGGATGGACAGATGGACAGAGGGAGAAATGGGGGAGGGACGGACAGATGGACGGACGGAAGGAGGGAAGGAGGGATTGGGAGGGATGGACGGACGGACGGACGGACGGACGGACGGAGGGATGGCAGACGGATGGAGAGAGAAGTGGAGGGAGGGAGGGACAGACAGATGGACAGAGGGAGGGAGGGACGGGGAGGGGTGGGGATGGACAGATGGACGGATGGACGGAGGGAAGGGGGGAGAGATGGGGGAAGGATGGACAGACAGATGGACAGAGGGATGGGGGAGGGATGGAGGGAGAGATGGGGAGGGACGGACAGACGGATGGACAGAGGGAGGGAGGGATGGGGGAAAGGAAAGGGGGGATGGAGAGGTAAATGGGGAGAGAGAGGGTGGGACAGACGGACGGACGGATGGAGGGACGGATGGAGGGAGGGAGGGATGGGGAGGGTGGGACGGACAGACGGACGGATGGACGGAGGGAGGGGGGGGGAGATGTGGAGGGGGGGATGGACAGACAGATGGACAGAGGGATGGGGAAAGGATGGAGAGAGAAATGGAGGGAGGGAGGGACGGACGGATGGACAGAGGGGACGGATGGACGGAGGGAGGGAAGGAGAGATTGGGACAGACGGACAGACGGACGGACGGACGGAGGGAGGGAGGGGCCGCATTCCTGATGGCTGCTTTGATGTCGGAGTTTCGGAGTTGGGATTTTTTTTGTTTTTTTTGTTTTTTCGGTTTTTTTTTTTTGATGTGAAAACAAAGAAAAAAAGGCAACGGTTGTTTTCCCACGCGCGGGGGGGTCCCCAACCCCCCCCCCCCCCCCGCTGCCATCATAAACAACGAGCACATGGCCCCCCCCCCCCCTCCTCCTCCTCCTCTGGAAGGAAATGGGGGTGGGGGAAGGGAGGGGGGGGCGGGGGGGGGCACCCCAAATTCCCATCGCCTCACGTTCCCATCCCACATTCCCATTATCCAACCCCAAATTCCCGCCACCCCAAATTCCCATCATCACCCACCCCAAATTCCCCAAAATTCCCCAAAATTCCCCCAAATTCCCCCAAATTCCCCAAAATTCACCCAAATTCCCCCAAATTCCCCAAAATTCCCCAAAATTCCCCCAAATTCCCACCCCCCCGAATTCCCAAATTCCCCCCCCCCAAATTCCCACCATCTCCCACCCCCAAATTCCCATCACCCAGCCCCACATTCCCAAATTCCCACCCCAAATTCTCATCTCCCATCCCACTTTCCCATCACCCCAAAAATTCCCATCAGCCCAAATTCCCATCATCACCCACCCCAAATTCCCAAATTTCCATCACCCCAAATTCCCACCACCCCAAATTCCCATCATCCCAGATTCCCAAATTCCCCCAAATTCCCCCAAATTCCCATCATCCCAAATTCCCATCCCAAAAATTCTCACCCCAAATTCCCCCCCCCCCCCCAAATCTCTGCTCCCTGTTCCCACCTTCCCCCCCACCCCCCGTTCCGTCCCAGCCGCGCTCCGCTGCCTCCCCCCCCTTCCCCCCCCCCCCCCGGGGTCCAAAGGAGACCCCCCCCCTCCCCCCCCCACATCCGGTTCAGAGCCCCCAGGACTTTGCCCCATCATCACCAAAATCAATCAATTAATTAATCATTACGGGCGGCAGCGAGAAGAAATATGAAGGGGGGGGGGGGTTAATAAGGGGGGGGGCTGCTTGCTGGAAATGGGGCTGGGGGCTTCCCTGGAAAATTGGGGGGGGGGGGCCAAGGGGGGGGGGGGGTTGGAAGCTGATGTTTGCTGGTGAATCTCCGCCCCACGGATCAGCGCTGCTGACCCACAGCTGCAGCATCAAACATTAACCGGGGGGGGGGGGGCAAAGGGGGGGGGGGTTAAAATAGGGGGGGGGGACGGCGAGGCGGCGGCCCAGGCTGGGAGAAGTCAGGAGGGACTGACAGACGGACGGACGGACGGACGCGGGAAGGGGGATTTGGGGTGAGGGGGGCGGGGGGGTTGGGGGGGTTGGGGGGGGTCAATACGGGTATGGATCGGTGGGGTGGTTGATTAATTGCAGATCGGGGGGTTGATTAATTAATTGTAGATCAGTGGGCTGATTGTTTAATTAATTATAGATCAGTGGGTTGATTAATTAATTGCAGATCGGTGGGTTGATTGATTAATTGCAGATCGGCGGATCGATTTATAGATTGATGGGGTGATTTGGTTTGTAGATGGATTGATTAATTGCGGGTTGATGGATTGATTAATTATAGGTTGATGGATTGATTAATTATAGGTTGATTTGATTATGTATAGATTGATGGGTTGATTAATTTTAGACCGATGGACTGATTTATAGGTTGATGGGTTGATCAATTATAGGTTGGTTTGATTATTTATAGGTTGATGGGTTGATTAATTATAGACTGATGGATTGACTAATTATAGATTGATGGATTAATAATTTATAGATTGATGGATTGATTTATAGGTTGATGGGTTGATTAATTATAGACTGATGGGCTTTGTCCAAAAATTGACCATAAATCCATTTATTCTCCAAAAATCGACCATAAATCCATTTATTCTCCAAGAATTGACCATAAATCCATTCCTTGCCCCAAAATTGACCATAAATCCATTTATTGTCCAAAAATCAACCATAAATCCATTTATTCTCCAAGAATTGACCATAAATCCATTCCTTGCCCCAAAATCGACCCTTCAACTCATTGTTTGTCCAAAAATCGACCATAAATCCATTCATTGTCCCAACAACCCATTGTTTGTCCAAGAATTGACCATAAATCCATTTATTCTCCAAGAATTGACCATAAATCCATTCCTTGCCCAAAATCGACCCTTCAACTCATTGTTTGTCCAAGAATTGATCATAAATCCATTTATTGTCCCCAAATTGACCATTAATCCATTCCTTGCCCCAAAATCGACCCTACAACCCATCGTTTGTCCAAAAATTGACCATAAATCCATTTATTCTCCAAGAATTGACCATAAATCCATTCCTTGTCCCAAAATCAACCATAAATCCATTTATTCTCCAAGAATTGACCATAAATCCATTCCTTGTCCCAAAATTGACCATAAATCCATTCCTTGCCCCAAAATTGACCATAAATCTATTTATTGTCCAAAAATCAACCATAAATCCATTTATTATCCAAGAATTGACCATTAATCCATTCCTTGTCCAAAAATTGACCATAAATCCATTTATTGTCCAAAAATCAACTATAAATCCATTCCTTGTCCCAAAATAATTGACCATAAATCCATTCCTTGCCCCAGAATCGACCCTACAACCCATCCTTTGTCCAAGAATTGACCATAAATCCATTTATTCTCCAAAAATTGACCATAAATCCATTCCTTGCCCCAAAATTGACCACAAATCCGTTCCTTGCCCCAAAATCGACCCTACAACCCATCGTTTGTCCAAAAATTGACCGTAAATCCATTTATTGTCCAAGAACTGACCACAAATCCATTCCTTGTCCCAAAATCGACCATTAATCCGTTCCTTACCCCGAAATTGACCCTACAACCCACCCCTTGTCCCAAAATCGACCACAAATCCATTCCTTGCCCCAAAATCAACCGTCAGACCCCCGTCCCCCATACGATCCCCCACACCTCCCTCCCTCACCCCAAACCCCCCCCCCTCTTAACCCCCCACCCCCCTCCTCCTCCGCAGCCCTCCTCCATCCGCGTCTCCCCCCTCCCCGCCCCGCCGCCGCCGCCATGATCTTCGTGGAGCTGCTGTCCCTCCTCGGAGGGATGGGTCGCTTCCAGGTGAGCCACGTGGCCGCGCTGGCCGTCCCGTTGTTGATGCTGGCCAGCCATAACCTCCTCCAGAACTTCACCGCCGGCGTCCCCGAGCATCACTGCAGGCCGCGGGCGCTGCCCAACGGCACCGGCATGGCCGACGTCCCGCTGCTGGTCTCCATCCCTTCCGACGGCCAACGGGGGCTGCAGAGCTGCCGGCGTTACGTGGAGCCGCAGTGGCATCTCTTGGGGGTCAACGGGACGGCCAGCTTCTATGGGGGGGGAAACGGGTATGGGGTGGGGGGCGCCTACGGGGTGGGTAACGTCAGTGGGGTGGGCAACGTCAATGGGATGGACACCAACAGTGGGATGGGCAACAATAATGGTGTGGGGAGTGTCTATGGGATGGGGAATGTCAATGGGATGGCCGACAACAATGGGACAGGCAACATTTATGGGGTAGGGAACGTCTATGGGATGGACAAAGTCAACGGGATGGACAGCAACAATGGGGTGGACGAGAACAATGGGGTGGGCAAGGTTTATGGGGTGGGGAAAGTGAAGGGGATGGCCAACGTCGATGGGAAGGTCAACGCCAACAGCGATGGGGTGGGCAACGTCTATGGGGCGGCCAACGTTTATGGGATGGCCAACACCAACGGGGTGGCCAGCGCCGACAATGGGATGAGTGACGGTGAGGCGGCCACCGAGCCGTGTCGCGATGGTTGGGTCTATCGCGACGGCGTCTTCGCTCACACCATCATCAGTGAGGTATGGAGGGGAAGGGGGAAGGGGGGGGGAGTCGGGTGAGCCCCATAAGCGGGGGGCTGGAGCCCCACATGTGTGTTGTGCCCCGCGTTTGGGCTCAGTGGGACCTGGTGTGCGAGGCGAAGTCGCTGCGGCAGCTGGCACAGTCCATCTACATGGGGGGGATCCTGCTGGGGTCCGGGGTCGTCGGGATCCTGTCTGATAAGTAGGGGGGGCTGGGGGGGCCGGGGGGGGGTGGGGAGGGGACTGGGAGGGGACTGGAGGGGAGTGGTGGGGAGTGGGATTGGACTGGGAGGGACTGGGGGGGAGTGGGAGGGATGGGGAGGGGATTGGGGGGGAGTGGGATGGGAGTGGGATGGGAGTGGGATTCGGACTGGGAGGGGAGTGGGCTGGGACTGGGAGGGATTGGAGGGGACTGGGAGGGACGGGGGGGGACTGGGGGGGATGGGGAGGGACTGGGGGGGAGTGGGATGGGACTGGGAGGGACTGGAGGGACTGGGAGGGAGTGAGAGAGAACTGGGGGGGACTGGGAGGGATGGGGAGGGGACTGGAGGGGATGGGGAGGGACTGGGGGGGACTGGGATGGGACTGGGAGGGACTGGGGGGGATGAGGAGGGATGGAGAGGGGACTGGAGGGGTTTGGGGGGGAGTGGGATGGGACTGGGGGGACTGGGAGAGAACTGGGTGTGAATGAGGAGGACGGGGAGGGGACTGGGAGGGACTGGGAGGGACTGGGATGGGACTGGAGTGGACTGGGACCCCCATCCCAGCGTTCCCATCACCCCATACCCCCATCCCAACCCCCCCATAACCCCATTTTGGGTTCCTTTTAAGGTCTTGGTTGGGATTTTGGGGGTCTTTGGGGTTTCGTCCCCTTTTTGGGGTCCTATGGGTTTATTTGGGGTCCTGCTTTGGGATTTTGGGGGTTTTCTCCCCATTTTTGGGGTCCAGTCCGGTTCTCCCCCCCCCCCCCCATCCATCCCAGTCCTCCCAGTTCTCCCAGTCCGGTTCCCCCCCCGCAGGTTCGGCCGCCGCCCTCTGCTGTCGTGGTGTTACCTGCAGATGGGGGCAGCGGGGGTGGGCACGGCGCTGGCCCCCACCTTCCTCGTTTATTGCATCTGCCGCTTCCTGGGGGGGGTCGCCATGGCGGGGGTGTCCCTCAACTCTGCGTCCCTATGTGAGAGATTATGGGGTCGGGGGGGGGGGAGTCCTAAAATCCCATAGGGGGGTCCCAAAATCCTATAGGGGGAGGCATTGAGATCTGGGGGCGGGGGGGCAAAATCCCATGGGGGGTCCCGAAATCCCGTAGGGGGAGGCAATGATGCGCCCCCAACTCATGCCTCCCCCCCCCCCATTTATTCCCCACCCGCTCCCCATGTTTCTGCCCCCCCCCTCCCCCAAAGGCATAGGAATGGACCCCACAGACGCCCCCCCCCCCCCAATATTTCTGTGCCCCCCTCCCCGCCTCCTACAGGCACGGACTGGACCCCACTGAAGCCCCCCCCCCCCCCATATTTCTGTGCCCCCCCCATAGGCACGGACTAGATCCCACTGACGCCCCCCCTATTTATTCCCCCCATTCATCCCCCCCTGTATTACTCCCCTCCCCATAGGCATAGCAATGGACCCCATTGCCGCCCCCCCCCTTTATTTCTGCCCCCCCCCCAGGCATGGACCCCACTGCCACCCCCCCAATATTTCTTTGCCCCCCTCCCCACCCCCATATTTCTGCCCTTCCCCCCCCCTACAGGCATGGAATGGACCCCACTGCCGCCCCCCCCCCAATATTTCTGTGCCCCCCCCCCAGGCATGGAGTGGATCCCCCCCCGCAGCCGCGCTCTGGTCGGGACGCTGAACGGCTACAGCTACACGGGGGGGCAGTTCGTGCTGGCCGCCCTCGCCTTCGCGCTGCCCCGCTGGCGGCAGCTGCAGCTCGCGGCGTCGCTGCCCTTCTTCCTCTTCTTCCTCTATTCGTGGTACGGGGGGGGGGGGGGGGGGGGGCTGAAGGGGGGGGGCGGGTGTCCCCAACCCCCCCGCTTTTGGTGTGTTTTGGTGTTTTTTGGAGGTTTGTCCTCGAGTCGGGGGGGGGATGTCCCGAAACCCCCCCGATTTTGATGCTTTTTGGAGGTTTTTCGCTGAGTCGGGGGGGGTTGTCCCGAACCCCCCCCGATTTTGGTGTTTTTTGATGCTTTTTGGAGGTTTTTCATCATATCGGGGGGGGGTTGTCCCGAAACCCCCCCGATTTTGGTGTGTTTTGGTGCTTTTTGGAGGTTTGTCCTCGAGTCGGGGAGGGGATGTCCCGAAACCCCCCCGATTTTGATGCTTTTTGGAGATTTTTTGCTGAGTCGGGGGGGGGTTGTCCCGAAACCCCTCCGATTTTGGTGTTTTTTGATGCTTTTTGGAGGTTTTTCATCATATCGGGGGGGGAGATGCCCTGAAACCCCCCCGATTTCGGTGTATCTCGGTGCTTCTTGGAGGTTCTTCGTCGAGTCGGCTCGCTGGCAGCTGATCTCCGGCCGCGTTGACTCCGCTCTCCGGGGGCTCCGCAAAGTGGCCCGGATCAACGGCAGGGGGGAGGAGGGGGAGAAACTCAGCAGGGAGGTGAGGGGGGGTCCCGCAACGACACCCCATGAGACCCCCAGAGGGACCCCCAGAGACCCCCGGATCCCACAAAGACCCCCAAATATCCCTTAGTGGCCCCCAGATCCCACCCAGATCCCCCCAGAGACCCCCTGAGTGACCCCCAGATCCCCTCCAGACCCCCCAGCTCCCCCCCAAGATCCCACATAAATCCCCCCCAGACCCCCCCAGGTCCCACCTGGACCCCCTAGACCCCCCTAGACCCCCCTAGATCCCATATAAATCCCCCCAGACCCTCCTCACATCCCACCCAGATCCCCCCCACCTCCCCCAGATCCCCCCGGCTGCCCCCCAGATCCCACCTAGACCCCCCAGACCCCCTCCAAGACCCCCCCAGATTCCTCCAGCTCCCACCTAGACCCCCTAGACCCCCCCTAGACCCCCCCAGATCCCATATAAATCCCCCCAGATCCCCCCCACATCCCTCCTAGATTCCCCCCAGACTCCCCCACCTCCCCCCCAGCTCCCACCTAGACCCCCCAACCCCCCCCTAGACCCCTAAGACCCCCCCTCTCTCCCCTCGATCCCACCTAGACCCCCCAGTCACCCCCAGACCCCCCCAGCTCCCGTTGCAGATCCCACCTAGACCCCCCCCAGACCCCCCATCTCCCCCCCAGCTCCCTCCTAGACCCCTAAGATCCCCCCAGACCCCCCCAGATCCCACCTAGACCCCCCAGACCCCCCCCATCTTCCCCCCAGATCCCTCCTAGACCCCCAAGATCCCCCCCAGGCCCCCCCAGATCCCACCTAGACCCCCCAGACCCCCCCCATCTTCCCCCCAGCTCCCACCTAGACCCCCAAGACCCCCCCAGACCCCCCCCCAGATCCCACCCAGACCCCCTCCATTCTCCCCCCAGACCCTGCAGGCGATGCTGCGGCAGGAGAAGCCGATGCCAGGGGGGGCTCTGACTGCCCTCATCCGCACCCCCGGGATGAGGACGGTGTCCTGCGGAGTCTGCTTTGTCTGGCAAGCTTCGGGCTGTTTTGGGGCTAAAACCCAAGTTTTTGGGCAAAAGGGGTTTTATTTTTTCTCGGGGGAAGGGGAGAAACTCCTTTTTGCGGGAGCTAAACTCCATTTTGCGGAGATCTGAACCCAAATTTGAGGGGTCGAAAGTCAATTTGAGGAGCTAAACCCAACTTCGGGGGATAAAACCCCAACATTTGGGGGTCTAAACCCAATGTTTCGGGATCTAAACCCAATTTTTGGAGATCTGAACCCAAAATTGATGGGTCGAAACTCAAATTTGAGGAACTAAACCCAACTTTTGGGATCTAAACCCAACTTCGGGGGATAAAACCCCAATATTTGGGGATCTAAACCCAACTTTTGAGGATCCAAACAAAAATCCAAGGATCTAAACCCAACTTCTGGGGATCTAATATGGGGAATCTAAACCCAAATTTGGGGAATCTAAACCCAATTTTGGGAGATCTAAACCCAATTTTGGGAACTTAAGCCCAATCTTGGGAGATCTAAACCCCACCTTTTGGGGATCTAAACCCAACTTTGGGGGATCTAAACCCAACTTTTGAAGATCCAAACTCAAATCCAAGCATCTAAATCCAACTTTATGGGATCTAAACCCAACTTCTGGAGATTCAAATTCAAATCCAAGGATCTAAACCCAATTTTTGGGATCTCAACCCAACTTTTGGGGATCTAAACCCAACTTTTTGGGATCTGTACCCAACTTTTGGGATCTAAACCCAACTTCTGTGGATCCAAACTCAAATCCAAGGATTTAAACCCAACTTTTTGTGGATCTGTACCCAACTTCGGAGCTCTAAACCCCATTTTTTTTGGGGTGGAAAAGTTGGGTTTTCCCCAATTTTTGAGGTCAAACCCAACTTCATCCCCTCGGGTCATCCCGGCTGCGTTTTCAAGTCCGAAAAACGTCTTTTTTGGGGCAGGTTCTCCACCAGCTTTGCCTATTATGGGCTGGCCATGGACCTGCAGGGCTTTGGGGTGGACATCTACCTGAGCCAGCTGATTTTTGCTGCCGTGGACATCCCGGCCAAATTGATTTCAATGCTGGTGATCAGCGGGGCCGGGCGGCGCACGGCGCAGGCGGCGGCTTTGGGGCTGGCTGGGATCTGCATCCTCATCAACAGCATCGTGCCCATGGGTGGGCAATTGGGGGGGGGTGAGGGGGGGGCAATGGGGGGAGGGATGGGGGGCAGCGGGGTGGAGGGGTGGGAGGTGAGGGAAAATGGGATGGAGGGTGGTGGGGTGGATTGGGGACAGTGGGTGGGTGGGGGGCAATGGGGTGGAGGGGTGGGAGGTGGGGGAAAGTGGGGTGGGGGGTGGCGGGGGTGATGGGGGTGTGGGCAATGGGGTGGTGGGAGGTGATGGGGGTGATGGGGAAGTGGGGGTGATGGGGGGTGGGGGACAGCGGGGTGGAGGGGTGGGAGGTGGGGGAAAATGGGGTGGGGGGTGGTGGGGGTGATGGGGGCAATGGGGTGGAGGGGTGGGAGGTGGGGGAAAGTGGGGTGGGGGGTGGTGGGGGTGATGGGTGGGGGGAAAAAAGGTGGTGGGGGATGATGGGATGGGTGCAGGACAATGGGATGGATGGGGGACAGTGGGGTGGGGGGCAATGGGGTGGAGGGGTGGGAGGTGGGGGAAAATGGGGTGGGGGATGGGAAGGGTGGTGGGGGGTGATGGGATGGGTGGGGGACAGTGGGGTGGAGGGGTGCAAGGTGGGGTAAAATTGGGTGGGGGGTGATAGGGGTGATAGGGTGGGAGTGATGGGGGTGATGGGGGGGTGGGGGGTGATGGGATGGAGGGATGGGGGGTGGGGGAAAATGGGGAGGGGGGGTGCTGGAGTGGTGGGATGGATAGGGGACAGTGGGACGGATGGGGGACAATGGGGTGGGGGTGGTGGGGGCGATGGGGGTGGTGGGGTGAGGGGAAAGGGGTGCTGGGGGGGGGCAGTGGGGTGTTGGGGGCGCAGTGGGGTGGGGGTGACAGGGCTGTTCCCCCCCCAGAGCTGCGCGTGCCCCGCATGGCGCTGGCGGTGGTGGGGAAGGGAGCCCTGGCCGCCTCCTTCAACTGCGCCTACATCTTCACCGGGGAGCTTTTCCCCACCGCCATCAGGTGGGACCACGCGCCCCCCCTCTCCGGCCCCCCCCCGTCTCCCCTCTCCCCCCACCTCACCTCCGTCCATCTCACCTCCCTCCCTCCGTTTCTCCTCCATCCCCCTCCCTCCATTCCTCCGTCCCTTCCTTCCTTCCCTCCCTCCCTCCGTTCTTCCTTCCCTTTCTCCCTCCCTCCCTCTTTCCCTCCATCTCGCCCTCTTCCCTACCTTCCCTCCCTCTCCCTCCCCCTCCCTCCCTCCGCCTGCCCCTCCTCCCCTCAATTCCTCCCACCTCTTCCCTTCCCTCCCTCCATCTCTCCTTTCCCTTTTTCCTTCCTTCCCTCCCTCTCCCTCCCATCTCTCCCTCTTCCCTTCCCTCCCTCTCCCTCTTTCCTTCCTTCCCTCTCCCTCCCATCTCTCCCTTTCCTTCCTTCCCACCCACCATCCTTCTCCCTCCCTCCCTCCCACATCTTCCCTTCCCTCCCTCCCCCTCCCTCAATTCCTTCCACCTCTTCCCTTCCCTCCTCCTCCCTCCCTCTATCTCCCCCTCCCTCCCTCCTCCCACTTCTTTCCTTCCCTCCATCTCTCCTCTCCCTCTTTCCTTCCTTCCCTCTCTCCCTCTTTCCTCCACCCCTCCATCTCCCTCTCCCTTCCTCCATTCCTCCTTCCTTCCATCTCCCTCTCCCTCCATCTCCCCCTCCTCCATCTCCCCCTTTTTCCTTCCCTCCATCTCCCCCTCCCTCCTTCCATCCTCCCACCTCTTTCCTTCCCTCCTTCCATCTTCCTCTCCCTCCCTCCATTCCTTCATCTCTCCCTCTTTCCTTCTCTCTCCATCTCCCCCTCCCTCCCTCCTCCCACTTCTTTCCTTCCCTCTCTTTCGCTCCCTCCCTCCATCTCCCTCCTCTCTATCCTCCCACCTCTTTCCTTCCCATCTACCGTTCTGTCCCTCCATCTCCCTCTCCCTCTCTCCATTGCTCCCTCCATCTCTCCGTTTCCTCTCCTCCCTCTCCCTCCCTCCATCTCCCCCTCCATTTCTCCACCTCCCACCTCTTTTCTTCCCTCCATCTCTCCCTTGTTCCTTCCCCCATCTCTCCCTCTCCCTCCCTCCATCTCCCCCTCCTTCCATCTCTCCGTTTCTTCCCCTCCCTCTCCCTCCCTCCCTCCCTCCATCTCTCCCTCTTTCCTTCCCTCCATCTCCCTCTCCCTCCCTCTTTCCTTCCCTCCCACCATCTCTCCCTCTCCCTCCCTCCATCTCTCCCTCTCCCTCCCTCCACCTCCCTCTCCCTCCCTCCCTCTTTCCTTCCCTCCCTCCATCTCTCCCTCTCCCTCTCTCCATCTCCCCCTCTCTCCCTCCCTCCCTCTTTCCTTCCCTCCCTCCCTCTCTCCCTCTCCCTCCCCCCATCTCCCCCTCCGTCTCCCCCCGCAGGCAGACAGGGATGGGGCTGGGGGGCAGCATGGCTCGTGTGGGCAGCATGGTGGCCCCACTGGTGCGGATGGGGGCCGACGTGGCCCCCCTGCTGCCCCCCCTGGTCTATGGGGCAGCCCCCATCGTGGCGGCCATCGCTGCTTTTTTCCTCCCCGAAACGCGCAACGCTCCGCTGCCCGAAACCGTGGAGGACGTGGAGAGGCGGTGAGGGACCCCAGACCCCAAAATTCATCTTTCTGACCCCAAAACGATGAGGCCGGGGTTGGACCCGTTCCTCCAGTGGGGGAGAGGGGGGAATGGGGCGGAGGGAGGGGGGTTCTGGCGTGGGGGTTTTTGGGGGGAGAATGAGAGATTTTGGGGTGAGGAGTGAAGGTTCTGGGTAAGAAGTGAAGGTTTTGGGGTAAGAACTGAAAGTTTTGGGTAAGAACTGGAGGTTTTGGGGTAAGATCTGAAGGTTTTGGGTAAGAACTGAAGGAATTTTGTAAGAACTGAAGGGTTTGGGGGTGAAGAATGAAGATTTTGGGGGAAGAACTGAAGGTTTTGGGTAAGAACTGAAGGTTTTGGGGTAAGAAGTGAATGTTTTGGGTAAGAAGTGAATGTTTTGGGTAAGAACTGAAGATTTGGGGGTAAGAACTGAGGGATTTGGGTAAAAAATAAAGAGTTTTTTAAGAACTGAAGGTTTTGGGTAAGAACGGAAGGATTTGGGGTAAGAACTGAAGGATTTGGGTAAGAACTGAAGGTTTTGGGTAAGAACTGAAGGATTTGGGGATGAAGAATGAAGGTTTTGGGGGAAGAACTGAAGGTTTGGGGTAAGAAATGAAGGAATTTTGTAAGAAGTGAAGGAGTTTTTTAAGAACTGAAGGGTTTTGGGGTAAGAACTGAAGGATTCGGGGTAAGAACTGAAGGTTTGGGGTTGAAAAGTGAAGGATTTGGGGTAAGAACTGAAGAGTTTGGGGGTGAAGAATGAAGATTTGGGGTGAGAACTGAAGGTTTTGGGTAAGAAATGAAGGATTTGGGGTAGGATCTGAAGGTTTGGGGGTAAGAAGGAAGGATTTGGGGTAAGAACAGAAGGATTTGGGGTAAGAACAGAAGAATTTGGGGTAAGAACAGAAGGATTTGGGGTAAAAACTGAAGGTTTTGGGTAAGAACAGAAGAATTTGGGTCTCCCCACAGCGGGGGCCACCTGAAGGACGACGAGGTCACCGTCCCACTGAGCGTCACCAGGACCCAGGACAGCGCCTGAGGGGTCACGGTGGGGTCACTTCCGGGGTCATGACCCCGGAAGTGCCCCCACCGCCCCCCAACCCCCACCCCCACCCCCAAATCCTATTTATTTCCCCCAATAAAAGCTTTGCCCCAGTTGGGGCAGTTTTGGCCCCGGGTTTCATTCATTCCCCATAGAGGGAAAAGGGGTGGGAAGAAAGCAACACCAAAACGGGCGTTTTTAGCCCCAAAAAGAAGGCGGGACAAAACCAACATCAGCACCCACAGGGAAAAAAAAAAAACAACTAAAAAAGGGCTTTTTCACCCCAAAAATGAGGATCCAAACCCCTCAGCTTCAGCCCAGACGGAAAACCCTAAAAAAGGGCTTTTTCACCCCAAAAATGAGTACAGAAAACCTTCAGTTTCAGCTCAGATGGAAAAAGCCTAAAAAAGGGCTTTTCCACCCCAAAAATGAGTGCAGAAAACCTTCAGTTTCAGCCCAGGAGCAAAACCCTAAAAGGGCTCTTTTCACCCCAAAATGAGGGCTGGAAACCCTCAGTTTCAACCCAGATACAAAACCCTAAAAGGGCTCTTTTCACCCCAAAATGAGGGCCCCAAAATCCTTACTTTCAACACAGAAGTAAAACCCTAAAAGGGCTCTTTTCACCCCAAAAATATGATGGTTTTCAGCCAATTTCGCTCAATTTTGGCCCAAACGAAAAGCCCTAAAAGAGGTTTTTTTCATCCCAAAAAGGACAGCGGCAAACTCCCCAATACCAGCCCCCCCCAAATCCCCATCTTATCGACTAAATTGAGGGTTTTCACCCCAAAATTACTCAGTTCCCCCCCCCCCCCGCCCCCATCCCACTCCACCGCTGCCCCAAAATCCCGTTTTTTTACCCCAAAACGCCTCAACCCCACCTTTTTTTGTATCCGTTTTTATTACGAAAACGAGCGATTTTGGTGTCATCTTTGTGTGTTTTTCCTGGATAAGACACAGCCGTGAAGCTTTGCCAAAGGGGGGGGAGAGAAAAAAATGGGGCAAAATCCATCAGATTTGGGACTTTTCAATGTCAAGAGGCCTAAAATGGGGGAAAACGGCCCATTTTGAACCAAAAACCCTTTGTTTTCACCCAAATTGCACCCGGAGGGGGGAGGGGGGAAGATCTGAACCTGAAAGCGGCGGCGGTGGATTCGCTTTGACCCCAAAATTGGGATTTTTTGGATGAAAAGGAGTTGAATTTTTTCATCAGTTTGGGTCAATTCGGAGCTTTTGGGTGAATTTTGGGGTTGTTTTGGTCAGTTTTGGGTTTTTTTTTTTGGGGGGGGGGAGTGGAGGTAGGTTTTAAAGTTGGTTTTAAGTAAAAAGAGGCACATTTTGTCAATGGGATCTTTGGGGGGGGGGGGAGGAAGGAGACCCCAAAATTGTGAGGTTTTGCCCCATTTTGTGATGGTTGGGGGGACCCCAAAATTGAGGGATTTTGCCCCATTTTGAGCTGTCTAAAGGAGAGTGGAGGGGGGACCCCAAAACTGTGAGGTTTTGCCTCATTTTAGGGTGTCTGAAGGGGGGGTGGGTGGGGGACCCCAAAATTGTGAAGTTTCGCCCCATTTTGAGGTGGTTGGAGGAACCCCAAAATTGAGGGGTTTCGCCCCATTTTGTGGTGTTTGAAGGACGGGGAGGGGGGACCCCAAAATCGTGAGGTTTTGTCCTATTTTGTGGCAGCTGAAGGAACCCCAAAATTGTGAGGTTTTGCCCCATTTTGAGGTGTCCGAAAGAAGGGGAGGGGAGACCCCAAAATTGTGGTTTTTCACCCCATTTTTTTGGGGGGGGGATTTTGGGGTGTAAGGCCTCGTTTGGGCGGGGTTGGGGGGGGTGGGGGGGCGATTCCACGGGGAGAAAACAGGCGAAAATGGACAAAATAAACCCAAAAAATAGAGATATATATAAAATTAAACCTCACCCCGAGAAATTTTAACCAAAAGCGGAGAAAATTGCCCCAAAACGGCGCTGAATTTTTGGAGAAAAGGTGAAAAATGGGGAGATTTGGGGTTTTTTTTTTGTTTTTTTTTGGTGTTTTTTGGAGTGGGGGGTTTTGTGTTTGGGGGGGGGGGGGGGGAGGCAGCCACGTTTTGGGTGGAAAAAATGGGAATAAAAGAACGGTGAAAATGAACAACAACAAAAAAAAAAGCACCAAAAAAAAGCCCAAAGTGACCCAAAATTATGGGGGAAACGGTAAAATTAATGAAAAATGACCGTGGGGGGGCGGGGGGGGGCATCAGGAGTTGTTCTGGTTCTGGTAGATGGAGGCTTTCTCCTTCAGCAGGTCCAGACACAGGTGGCAGCTCCAGCTCCCTTTTGGGGGAAAAAAAGGGGATTTTGGGTTTTTGGGAGGGAAATGAGGATTTGGGGGGGTTTGGGGGGGATTTGGGGGATTTCTGGGGGGAAATTTTGGGGGGGATAAAATGGGGATATGGGTTTTTTTTTTGGGGGGGGAAATGGGGATTCTGGGGGGGATCTGGGGGGAAAAATGGGGATTTTGAGGGGTTTTGGGGGGATTTCGAGGGTTTTGGGGGGGGATTTGGGGGGTTTCAGGGGGGATTTGGTTTTTTGGGGGGGAATTTTGAGGCTTTGGGGGGGAATGGGGATTTTAAGGGGAATTGGGAGGGACTTGGGGTTGAAAATGGACATTTGGGGGGGGGATGGGGAATTTGAGGGGTTTGGGGGGGATTTGGGGTTTTGGGGGGTAAAAATTGGGATTTGGGAGATTTTGGGGGAGGATTCGGGGGGGGTTTCTGGGGAAGATTTTCAGGTTTGGAGGGAAAAATGGGGATTTTGGGGGGGAGGTTTGGGGGGAAAATGGGGATTTGGGTTTTTTTGGGGGGGGATTTGGGGTCTTTTGGGGGGAAAAATGGGGATTTGGGGGGTTCTGGGGGAGGATTTGGATCTTTTTTGGGGGAAAAAGGGGGATTCTGGGTTCTTTTTGGGGGGGGAGTGGGGATTTTGTGGGGAGGGAAATGGGGATTTGGGGGGGAAAATGGGGATTTGGGTTTTTTGGGGGGCGTATTTGTTTTTTTGGGGGGAGATTTGGGGTTTTGGGGTGGATTTGGGTTTTTTTGGAGGTTGCTGTTTCATCACCTTCGTTAACGGGGGTCAATTTAATTTAATTTTGAAAGTGGAGTTTGGGGTCGCTGAGTGGTGACCCTACAAACCCCCCCCCTTCCTCCTCGTTAACCTTCGAGCTGGGTCATTAATGCCAGGCTGTTAATTAACTGCCCTCGTTAAGGGTTTTTTCCATGGTGAGTCAGCCTGAAGGAAGACAAAGAGGAGGAAGAAGAATCACCCCAAAATTGAGCAAAATTGACCAAAATTTGGTCCATTTTAAGGCCCGGCAAAGTAAAAATGATAAATTTTAGCAGATGAGGGAAATTAATGATGATTTTGGGGCAAAAATGTGATTTTTTGGCACTCTGGTGGAGCAGAAAAGGGACAATTGGGGAACGCTGCCACGATCGACTCCATCAGTTTTGAGCAGATTGTTCAAAATCCCAAAATCTCCCCCAAAAAAAGAAGGTGATGAAAGGCTAGCAGTGGATGGTTGGGTTTCTTTAACCAAATTTGCCCTTTTTGGACTCATTTTTGGAGGCACTCACCCTCAGGGGGCTCCGACATGGGGGGTGTGAGGCAGTACATGTGGTAACCGCGGTCACAGTCGTCACAGAAGAGCAACTGGTCCTGAAAATGGGGGGAAAAAGGGAGAAATTGGTAAAATAACGGAAACAATGGGGAAAATAATGGGGGAATTGGGGGAATAATGGGGGATTTGGGAGAATAATGGGGAATGTGGGGAAATAATGGGGGAGTTGGGGGATGATGTGGAATTTGGGGGAATAATGGGGGAGTTGGGGAAATAATGGGGAATTTGGGGGAATAATGGGGACTTTAGGGGAAATAATGGGGGAACTGGGGGAAATAATGGGGGATTTCGGGGAATAATGGGGGATTTGGGGAAACAATGGGGGAACTGGGGGAATAATGAGGGATTTCAGGGAATAATGGGGGAATTGGGGGAAATAATGGGGGATTTGAGGAAATAATGGAGGGATTGGGGGAACAATGGGGTACAATGTCCCCCAACCATCCGCATGAGGCTGTCCCAAATGTCGCCCCCAATCCCCATAGCTTTGTCCCCACACAATCCCAGTGTCCCCAGTGCCCCTTGGTGTCATCCCCACATGTTCCCAACATCCCCCACCACCCCCACAGGGCCGTCCCCACACACTCCCAGTGTCCCCAACCTCCCTCCCACCCCCACGGTGTCATCCCCACATGTTCTCAACGTCCCCCACCACTCCCATGGCATTGTCCCCACGCGCTCCCAATGACCCCAATGTCCCCCCCACCCCCTCGGGATTGTCCCCACGGGTTCCTGGTGCCCCCCACTGCCCCCGGGGCCTCTCACATCGTTCTCGGAGGTGCCGCAGATGTTGCAGCACTTGCACTCGATGCACTGCCAGCGGTACGTCTTCACAGCTGCCATCATCACCGGGGTAAACTGCAGGCACGAGGGGTGTCCTGTGGGGAGGGGGACAGCGGCGTGAGGGGACACACAGACACCAAGCCCACAGGAGATGAGCCGTGTCCACATGGGGAACCACGGTGGGAAAGGGCTGGAGATGTTTATGGATGAGAATCCCGATGGGGAAGACACTTCTCAAGTGGATAACCATGGTAGGAAAGGTCTGGAGATGCCCATGGATGAGCATTCCTCCAGGAAAGACCCATTTTTGAGAAGAAAATCACAATGGAAAAGATTTGGAGATGTCTATGGATGAGAATCCCGATGGGGAAGACATTTCCCAAAGGGAGAACCTTGTTGGGAAAGGTCTGGAGATGTCCGTGGATGAGAATCCCGATGGGGAAGACACTTCTCAAATGGATAACCATGGTAGGAAAGGTCTGGAGATGTCTATGGATGAGAATCCTGATGGGAAAGACATTTCCCAAAGGGAGAACCTTGTTGGGAAAGGTCTGGAGATGTCTATGGATGAGAATCCCAATGGGGAAGACATTTCCCAAGAGGAGAACCTTGTTGGGAAAGGTCTGGAGATGCCCATGGACACAAATTCCATCAAAAATGACCCATTTTTGAGAAGAAAATCATGAAAAAAAGGATTTGGAGTTGTCCATGGATGAGAATCCCAATGGGGAAGACACATTTCAAAGGGATAAACATGGTAGAAGAGGTCTGGAGATGCCCATGGATGAGCATTCCTCCAGGAAAGACCCATTTTTGAGAAGAAAATCACAATGGAAAAGATCTGGAGCTGCCCAGGGACACAAATCCCCACAGGGAAGACCCTTCTCCACGTGGATACCGTGTTGGAAGAGCCACACTGCTCACCCGATCGGCCGCAGTCGGAGCACGAGACCAATTCCTCGGGCTGCCCCGTCTTCTTGTTGATTTTGGAGTCCCCCAGGCAGAAGTCGCAGTAATTGTTGGGCAGTGCCAACCCATCGGGGCCCTTCTTGGCTGGAGGGAGGAAAAACAGTGGGAAAAAGCTTAATTTGGTAGAAAATGTGGGAGGGGGGAGGTGGGAAATGCTTTTGGATGTCCTCGTGTGGCAACGCCAAAGCTTTGGGGTGTTGCTTGAAAGGGGTCGGGGTGGTGTGGGGGGTGTTTGGGTCAACCCTTCCATTTCAAGCAACCCCAAGTCCTCAACCAACCTCGAAACTTCAAACTCCAACACATCGACCAACCCCATCAACCAACCCCAAAACTTCAACCAACCCCAATGGCTGAACCAACCCTGAAATGTCAAAATATCCCCAAACTTCAACCCCAAAACCACAACCAAACCCAACACCTCAACCACCCCCAAATCCTCAATCAACCCCAACGTCAACCACAGCCAACACATCAAATCCCAAATCTTCAATCAGCCCCAACGCCAATCACACCCAACATGTCAATCAACCCCAACACCTCAACCAACTCCATCAACCAACCTGTCAACCAATCTCAAATCTTCAACCAACCCCAATGTCAATCAAACCCAACACATCAACCAACCCCATCAACCGACACCAACACATCAACCAACCTGTCAACCAACCCAAATCTTCAATCAACCCCAATGTCAATCAACTCCAACGTCAATCAACCCCAACATCTCAACCAACTCCATCAACCAACCTGTCAACCAACCTCAAATCTTCAACCAACCCCAATGTCAATCATACCCAACACGTCAATCAACCCCAACACATCAACCAACCCATCAATCAACCTATCAACCAACCCCAAATCTTCAATCAACCCCAATGTCAACCAACCCCAACGTCAATCAACCCCAACACATCACCCACCCCAATCAACCACCCCCAACACATCAACCACCCCCAAATCTTCAACCAACCCCAACGTCCATCAACCCCCAACATGTCAACCACCCCCAAATCTTCAACCAACCCCAACGTCCATCAACCCCAACACATCACCCACCCCCATCAACCACCTCCAACACATGAACCACCCCCAAATCTTCAACCAACCCCAATGTCCATCAACCCCAACACATCCCCAACCCCCACCACATCAACCACCCTCAAATCTCCAACCAACCCCAACGTCCATCAACCACCCTCAAATCTCCAACCAACCCCCCCCTCCCACCCCGTACATTTCTGCTCCTCGGATCGCTGTGAGACGGGGGTCGGGGGCTGTGAGTCGTCCTTGTCGTCGCCCTCCTCCTCAGCCAGATGTGAGTGTGCATAATGGTAGCTCAGCCCCGGGCGGTTCTTGTAGCGCTTCCCACAGACTGCAGACAGAAATGGGGCCGGCTGAGCGCCCGCCTGCACCCAGCAGCACCACGACCCACCCCAGGCCACCTCAGGAACAGCTCTCTGCCCCACTTCTCTGCATTTCAGCCCCATTTCGACTGTTTTTTTTTTGCCCTGTTTCACTCATTTTTACCCCGTTTCGTCTGGTTTTTCTGCCTTTTGCCCCTTTTTTGTCCCATATGGCCTGTCTGCCCCATTTCTCTGGTTTTTAGCCCCATTTTGCCTATTTTTTTTTGCCTTTTGCCCTATTGTGTCCCATTTTGTCTTTTTTGCTTCTTTTTTGCCCCATTTCTCTGGTTTTTAGTCCCATTGCGCCTGTTTTTTTTTGCCGTATTTCATCTGTTTTTTTTTTTTTTGCCTTCTGCCCCCATTTTGTCCCATTTTGTCTTTTTTGCCTTTTTTTCTGCCCCATTTTGCCTGTTTTCACCCTGTTCCACCCATATAAAACAGGTGCCTCCTTTCACCTGTATTTTTTGCCCAATTTCAACTGTTTTTATCCCATTTCATCTGCCTTTCTGCCTTTTGCCCCCTTTTATCCCATTTTGCCTGCTTTCCTGCCTTTTTTCTGCCCCATTTCACCTGTTTCTATCCCACTTCAACTATTTTTTGCCACCTTTTGCCTGTTTTTTGCCCAATTTCACCCTTTTTTTTACCCCATTTCACCTTATTTCCCCCTTTTTTGCCCTATTTCACTTCTTTTTACCCCGTCCCACCTGCTTTCGGTCCTATGTCACCCGTAGTTACCCCATTCTGCCTATTTTTTGCCCTATTCTGCCTGCTTTTACCCCATTCTGCCTACTTTTTGCCTCATTTCACCTGTGTTTACCCCCCATTCTCCTCTTCTTTCCCCATTCCTCCTGTTATTACCCCATTCTGCCTGCTTTTTGCCCCATTTCACCCACTTTCACTGTTCTGCTGGATTTTAGCCCCATTCCATCTCTTTTTTTGCCCCATTTCACCTCTTTTTACCCCATTCTGCATCTTTTTTGTCCCCCATTTCTGCCCCATTTCACTTCCCCCCCCTCCCCATTCCACCTGCTTCTTTTTGCCCCCTCCCACCTGTTTCTTCTCCCCATTCCACCCGTAAGAAAAGCAAACCCAACCGCACAAACCTGGCCCGATTTCCCCTCTTTTTGCCCCAAAATAAGGGGGATCACACCACCCCCGTGCCTCCCTCTGGACGAACACTCAGAGCAGCCAACCCCCCATTAATCACCACCCGGGGCCATAATTACACCCTATAACAGCGGGGCCGAGTCGTTTGTCCCAAATCCACCTTTTTTCCACCCAAAACAACCCCTGGGGGTGCAGCTCCCCCGCAGCCACGACTCAGCCTTCCTCCCCCAGCAGCGAGGAGGAGGAGGAGGAGCAGTGATGGCGCACATTCACCGCTCACCCGCGGGTTTTCTCGTGGCCCCGACCTATTTTTGCTGTTTTTTTAACCCAAAATGTCCTTTTTTGGGTTGTTTTTCCTTAGGGGGGGGGGGGGGGGGGGAGCGATGTACTTTGGCTCAGCATGAAAGGAGCAGCGGGGCAGGCGATCCCACCCAGCACTGTAGGGGATTTGGGGGGGGGGGGAGGGGGGGATGGGGGGTCTGTTTTCCCATTCTGGTGCCACGCGGAGGGGATTTGGGGGGGAGGGGGGAAAAGTGCAGAGAGAGCGAAAAATAATGGAAGGGTTTTGAGGGAAAATGAGGAGAAAAATGGGGGGGGGGGTTGAGAAATAGGGGGGAAATAGGAGGGAATGGGGGCAGAAATTAAATAGGAAAGGAATGGAGGGGTGGAAGGGGAGAGAAGTGCGGGTGTGTGGGGCTGTATGGAGTGTGTGGGGGTTTGTGGGGTATATGGGGTGTGTGGGGTGTATGGGGTTGTATGGAGTGTATGGGGTGTGTGGGACTGTATGAGGTATGTAGAGTTTGTGGGGTATATGGGGTGTGTGGGGCTCTATGGGATGTGTGGGGTGTATGGGGGCTTATGGGGTGTGTAGGGTGTATGGGGTGTATGGGGTGTATGGGGTGTGTGGGGTGTGTGGGGATGCATGGGGTGTTTGGGGTGTATGGAGGTTTATGGGGTGTGTGGGGATGTATGGCTGTATGGGGTGTATGGGGCTGTATGGGGTGTGTAGGGTTTGTGGGGTATATGGGGTGTGTGGGGTTGTATGGCTGTACGGGATGTGTGGGGGTGTATGGGGTGTGTGGGGTGTGTGGGGTGTATGGAAGTTTATGGGGTGTATGGGGCTGTATGGGCTGTGTAGGGTGTATGGAGGTTTATGGGGTGTGTGGGGCTGTATGGCTGTATGGGGTGTGTAGGATTTATGGGGTGTGTGGGGTTTATGGGGTGTGTGTATACATGTGGGTACGGAAAGGGGGATTGTAAGGATAAACAATGGCCAAAATGTGGGATGTAGGAATTGTGGAAGATGTAAAAATTGGGCACGAGGTCCATAAAAACATCAGGGGATTTGTGGTGTGAACGTGTGCAGTGTAAATACAGGGCGTGGGGTGGGCAGAAAGAAAAATACAGAGCAAAAATGTCAGTAATGGAAAACACTCAATAAATCAAAACCAGGTGTGTGGGGGTTTATGGTGTGTGCTGATGGTAAATAATGCACCTGTGATGCAAAATAATAAGTAATTAATGGTGTAACGAGAGGTAGAAACACGGAATGCTGAAAATGAGGTGCAGTAAATGGGAATGAGTGCAAATCATATCAAAATAATGGGGTATAAAATATCGAGGGGGACGTGGAAATGGTGAGTGGTGATAAATGGAAAGAAATAATGATAAATAAATAAAAACAATGGGGGATGCAGGCAAGTAATGGTAAGTGTGCAGAGGTCAATATCTGAGTGGTGGTGAGTAGGAATGAGTGGTAAATAAGGAATGGCCAACAGAAATAAATGATGGTAATAAAGCCAATGGCATCAGTAAAATGAAGGATGTCATAAAATGATGTGAAAGTAGAGGAAAACAATGTGAAGGTAGAGTAAAATGTTCACATCACGACAATAAAGCCATTAAAAAAAAAAAAAGCATAGAAAATACGATCACCAAAAAAAAAAAAAAGCCTATAAAAAATAAAAGTATTACCAGCAAATAAATAAAATAAATTAATTTTAAAAATACCACCGTAAAAAAGGCACAAATCCAGAAATAAAGATTAAAAAAAACCCCACATTTGTGTGTTTTGCTCCACATTAAAGGCTCAGCCATGGGTTGGCTGCACAAAGCCTATTAAAAATAAAGCTGTTAATAACAAATAAGTAAAATGAATTAATAATAATAATAAAAAGATAAAAAAAATCATTACAAAAAAGGTACAAATCCATAAATAATGAGTAAAAAACCCCAAATTTGTGTGTTCTGCTCCACATTAAAGGCTCAGCCATGGGTTGGCTGCACAAAGCCTATTAAAAATAAAGCTATTAGCATCAAATAAATAAAATTAATTAATAATAATTTTAAAAAATCATTAAAAAAAGGCACAAATCCATAAATAATGAGTAAAAAAACCCCAAATTTTTGTGTGCTTTTGTCCACATAAAGGCTCAGCCATGGGATGGGGGCACAAAGCCTATTAAAAATAAAGCTGTTAATAACAAATAAGGAAAATGAATTAATAATAAAAAAAAAATTAAAAAAAATCATTACAAAAAAGGCACAAACCCATAAATAATGATGAAAAAAAGCAAATTGTTGTGTGTTTCTGTCCAGATAAAGGCTCAGGCAGGGATGGGGCACACGATGGATGGTGGGACGCAGCGCGGACCCCCACCCCCCCGGCCCCCCCTGCCCCCCCCCGGCCGTACCTCGGTCGGGAGGTTTCAGGGAATGCTTTTGTTTGTAACTGTCTGAAACACAGAAAGAGAGAGGTGAGAGCAGCGGGACGGACAGCGGGACGGACAGCGGGACGGACAGAGGGGGGGGCCCTGTGGGGGCCGTTTTTGGGCAGCCGTTTTCGGGCCCTTTTCGGACCTTTGTGACTCTTTGGTGGCCATTTCGGGGCTTTTGTGGCCCTTTTGTGACCCTTTGTGGCCATTCTGGGGTCTTGGGCAACTATTTTGTGATCCTTTGTGGCCTTTTATTGGGTCTTTGCTGGCCATTTCTGGGGCCTTTGGGGGCCATTTTGTGACCCTCGGTGACCCTTCAGGGGCCATTTTTGGACCTTTGTGACTCTTTGGTGGCCATTTCAGGGCTTTTGTGGCCCTTTGCTGTGCATTTGGGGGTCGTTTTGGGGCCTTGGTGGCCCTTTTGTGACCCTCTGTGGCCATTCTGGGGTCTTGGGCAACCATTTTGTGACCCTTTGTGGCCCTCTATTGGGTCTCTGTTGGCCATTTTTGGGGCTCTTGGGGGCCATTTTGGGGCCTTTGTGGCCATTTTTGGACCTTTGTGACCCTTTGGTGGCCACTTCGGGGCTTTTGTGGCCCTTTGTTGTGCCTTTGGTGGTCGTTTTGGGGCTTTTGTGGCCCTTTGTTGTGCCTTTGGTGGCCATTTTGGGGTCTTGGGCAACCATTTTGTGACCCTTTGTGGCCTTTTACTGGGTCTTCATTGGCCATTTTTGGGGCCTTTGGGGGCCATTTGGTGACCCTCAGTGACCCTTCAGGGGCCATTTTGGAGCCCTTGTGGCCATTTTCGGACCTTCATGACCCTTTGGTGGCCATTTTGGGGCTTTTGTGGCCCTCTGTTGTGCCTTTGGGGGCCATTTTGTGACCCTTTGTGGCCCATTATTGGGTCTTCGTTGGCCACTTTTGGGGCCTTTGGGGGCCATTTTGTGACCCTCAGTGACCCTTCAGGGACCATTTTTGGTCCTTTGTGGCCATTTTCGGACCTTTGTGACCCTTTGGTGGCCATTTTGGGGCTTTTGTGGCCCTTTTGTGACCCTTTGGGGGCCATTTTTAGGCCTTTCATGGCCATTTTGGGACCTTCGTGGCCCTCTGCAGCCCTTTTGTGACCTTCTGTGGTCATTTTGGGGCCTTTGTGGCCCTTTTGTGACCCTTTGTGGCCCTCCAATGTGCCTTTGGAGGCCATTTTTGGGGCCTTTGTGGCCCTCTATTGGGTCTTTGTTGGCTATTCTGGGTCCTCTGTGGCCATTTTGGGGCCTCTGTGGCCCTCTGGTGGCCATTTTGAGACCCCTTGTGGCCCATAAGTGTGCCTTTGGGGGCCATTTTGTGGCTTTTGTGGCTATTTTATGACTCTTTGTGGCCCTTTGGAGGCCATTTTGAGGCCTTTGGTGGCCATTCGTGGGGCACTTTGTGGCCCTTTATTGGGCCTCTGCAGCCTTTTTGTGGCCCTTTTTGGCCCTTCATGGCCATTTGTGGGCCCTCTGTGGCCTTTTTGGATGTCTGTGGCCCTTTTCTGGCCCTTTATTGGGCCTCTGTAGCACTTTGGTGGCCATTTTTGGGCTCTCTGTGACCCTTCTGTGGCCCATTTTGGTGGCCCTCCTGGTCCTTCTGTGCCTTTTCGAGGCTCTTTGTAGTCCTTTTGTGCCCCTTTTTGTGCCCTTTCGTGACCCTTCTGGTGGCCCTTTCTGTGGCCTTTTGTGTTCATTTGGTGGCCACTTTGGTGGCCCTCGTGGTCCCTTTGGAGGCTCTCTGTGGTCCTTCTGTGCCCCTTTTTGGGCCCATTTTTGTGCCCCTTCACGACCCTTCTGGTGGCCCTTCCTGTGGTCTTTTGCGGTCCATTTTTTGTGGCCCATTTTGTGACCATTTTGGTGGCCTTTTCGTGGCTTTTATAGCCACATCTACGCTCCTCAAATAGCTTCCCGAGCTGCATTTTTGCAGCTGGAAACCCATTAAAAGTCCTTAACAAAGAAAGCAGAGCTGAGGTTGGGGTCAAGAGGACCTGGAGAGAGAGGTCCCTCCCTCCACCATACGTGCAAATGTCCCCTTTCAGGCTTAAAAATGAAGAATCAATGCCACCCCACAGCATCACCTGCCCCGAAAGGCCGTGGCAGAGGTTGGGCTACTCACTGTCGCACGCGTAGGGTTTGTCCCTGTCCTCCAAAATGGCTGCGTCCAGTTTCTTGCGTGCGCCTCCGACGCCTTTGCCCTGGGTTTGGGGATGGGGGGAAGGAGAAAAAAAATAAGGAAAAAAAAGGAAAATTCGAAGGGAAAGCCAATCTTCAAAGGTTGGAGATAGGGAGGAATGATCCCACAGTGCCACTGGGTGGGGAGAGCCTGCAATGACTGCTTCGGGATGGAACGGATCCAGGTGGGATCTCTCCAGCACTGAAAATGGTGTTTTTTGGGGTAGAAATTTGCCTGATTTGGGGGGATTTAGAGTTAAAATGGTGCTGGGGTTCTCACCTTTGCTTTCCCCTTCCCCCTCCGTTTCGGTGTGTCCTCCTCATAGTCCTCATCATCCAAATCATCCAGGAAATCGTCTGGCTCCAGGATGCGCTGGGGGGGAAGAGAAAGAGGGGGTTACAACAGAAAACACCCCCCAATAAAAGGGAATTCGGGGCGATTTGATGATGATTTGGGTAATCCACACAGCTGCAGGGGGAAACTATGAAACCTCTGGTATTTGTGGGGGGGAATGATGGGTTTGATGTTCATCTTGTCAGTGAGGAATTCAACTCTTTGAGGAGCGTAGATGCAAAAAGGTGAAAGCAAAACTTAAAGAGTAAAATGAAAGGCTTTTCGTCAGAGCAAAATAAACCAATGGTTCATTATTTGCCTATTTTTCAGCCTCAGTTCCCTTTCTGCCTTCCTATTTTTTCTTTCAAAACCTCTTTCTGTTCCAGACCGATGGATGAAGACGGCGTGCCTGGAAAGAGCGTGGTTTTCAAGCTGCTAAAAACCTCATTTTGCAGGAAATTGGCCCCGAAGGAAAAGCAAATCAAACTCTGGGCGCAATTAGGAACAAACAGAGTTCCTTTGATGAGGTTTGTTTGTATCCAGGAGGCTGAACAGCAGTGAGGGATGGGAGGAGAAATAAAAAGTGATGAAAAACCAAACTGTGGGAACAGTTTGTGGAATTTTGGGGAGAGAAAGTGCTTTATTAGGAATTTGGGGGGGGGTTTCCTGGGGTTTTGAGGAGGATGGGTGGCACTGCTATAGCTGGGGGCACCCTGGGAGGGTGACAGCATCCTCTGCCCCCCAAAATTCATCTGGAGAGGTTTGGGGGTGGTCTGTACCTTCCGTGCACGGCTGTTGGTGACGGGGAACTCGCCCAGGCTGTCGTCGTCCATGCGGGGGTCTGGGAGGGAACGCTTCTCCAGGGGGTCTGTCCTGAGCAGAGCCTCCAGGCTGCTGCCGTCCTGTGAGATCAGCCCTTCCTTCTTCAGGGTCTGGTCGGTGTCTGCAGGAGGAAGAGAGAGGAGGGGATGGGTTGGAAGGGTCCTTACAGGTCACAGAATTGATTAGGAGGGTCCTTAAGGGTCATAGAATGAGTTGGGTTGAGTCGGAAGGGACCTTAAAGGTCACAGAATTGGTTAGAAGGATACTTAAAGGTCATAGAATTGGTCAGAAGGGTCCTTAAAGGTTATAGAATGAGCTGGGATGAGTCGGAAGGGACTTTAAAGGTCATAGAATTGGTTAGAAGGGTCCTTAAAGATCATAGAATGAGCTGGGATGAGTTGGGAGGGTCCTAACAGGTCACAGAATGGGTTGTGTCAGGTTGGAAGGGTATTGACAGACCACAGAATTGGTTAGAAGGGTCCTTAAAGGTTAAAGAGTGAGTTGGGTTGAGTTGGAAGGGTCCTTAAAGGTCACAGAACTTGTTGGAAGGGTCCTTACAGGTCGCAGAACTGGTTGTGTTGGGTTGAAAGGGTCCTTACAGAGTACTGAATTGGTTAGAAGGGTCCTTAAAGGTTATAGAATTAGTTGGGTTGGGTTGGAAGGGACCTTAAAGACCGCAGAATGAGTTGGGTTGGAAGGGTCCTTAAAGATCAATGAATCGTAGAATGGGTTGGAAGGGTCCTGAAAGATCAACGAACCATAGAATGGGTTGGAAGGGTCCTGAAAGATCACAGAACCACAGAATGGTTGGAGTGAGCTGGAAGGGTCCTTAAAGACCATAGAGTGGGTTGGGTAGGAAGAGTCCTTAAAGATCAATGAATCGCAGAATGGGTTGGAAGGGTCCTGAAAGATCAACGAACCATAGAATGGGTTGGAAGGGTCCTGAAAGATGAATGTACTGGAAGGTATGTGGCCCTCTGACAACAATCAGAGCCACAAGAAGAGCCGGAAAGCAACAACAGGAAGGACTCACCTGGTTTGATGGAAGGGAAGGAGAGCCTCGGGTCCTCTGGAGGATGAGCACGGCGTTTTTTCCTCCAGCGGCGCGCAGGATAGGAATAAAGCTGCCCTGCTGCTAAACCTTTTTTGGGAAAAAAATAATAATAATTGAGATCATCCAATCCAACAGCACGCAGCGACCTGTTGTGTGGGTGGGGAGCAACCCAACCCCACCTGGACCACGGTGCCTCTTCTCCATCCAGATGTAGCAGTTGCTCTGAGCCACGCCGGTCTGTGAATCCAGGAAGGGCAGGCGGACGCTGCGCTCAGCGCAGAGCCGGGCGTTGTAGTTGTGGCACTGCTCCATGGCATCCCTGTAGTACTGCTCACCGAGGCTGGGGGGAGGAGGAGGTCAATGGGAGGGGGTGAAAAAAAAGCCAGGGTGGTTGGTTTACGTATAAATTCCCTGAGGAGTTTGGGAGGGAGAAGGAAAATCTGGTTTGCTATCGAAGTGACCTAGCGATTTTTGGATGCTTTGGGTGATGGAAAGAGCTCTGATGGAGGGATTTTGTAGGGAGAGAGAAAATCCTGGTTGCTGACAATATAACCTATCAATTTCGGGGTGTTTTGGGTGATGGAAAGAGCTCTGATGGGGGAATTTTGTAGGGAGAGAGAAAATCCAGGTCGCCAACAATACGACCTAACAATTTTTGGAGATTTTGGGTGTTGGCAAGAGTTCTGATGGAGAAATTTTGTAGGGAGAGAGAAAATCCAAGTAACAAACACACGATCTACCAAATTTTTGGACATTTTGGGCGTTGGGAAGAGTTCTGATGGAGAAATTTTGTAGGGAGAGAGAAAATCCAGGCTGCCAACAATACAACCTACCAATTCTGGGACGTTTTGGGGTGTTGAAAAGAGCTTTGATAGATAAACCCTTCGAGAAGAAAGAAAACTCAGGTAGCAAAACATAAGATCCATCATATTTTGAGATGTTTTGGGGTGATGGAAAGAGCTCTGATGGAGAAATCTTGAAGAGAAAAGGAAAATACAAGTAAAAAACCACACAATCTACCAAACTTTTGGTCACTTTGGGTGTTGGAAAGGGCTTTGATGGAGAAATTTTGTGAGGAGAGAGAAAATCCAGGCTGCCAACAATGTAACCTACCAATCTTTGGGTGTTCTGGGGTGTTGGGAAGAGCTTTAATGGAGAAATCTTGAAGGGAGAAGGAAAATTCAAGTACAAAAATGCAAATTTTTGGACATTTTGGGTGTTGGAAAGAGCTTTGATGGAGAAATCTTGAGGGGAGACAGAAAATCCAGCTCACAAACACGCGACCTACTGCGTTTTTGGCCATTTTGAGCTATAATTACGTTAATTGGGATTGTTCCATCGTGGTGATGAGAAGGAAGAGCTGAGTTTGGCTGCTGGAAACAGAGTTCTCTGCTTGCTGACGCCGCAGAAGAGGCGGAAGGGCAGAAATACATCAGCAATTCTGTTTGATGGATGGGTATTGATTGTGGTTAAACACCGGCTGGAAGAACTGCACGGAGCACGAGGAGACGGCTAATTACAAAGGGGAATAATTAATCAAAGGATGCTGGTGGTATGGGAAGCAGAGGGAAAGGCAGGCTTTGGAAATGGGGCGAAATCATCTGGTTGTTGGTTTATTCCTGAAAAAAAGGAAATAGTGCTCAACACCTTCGTTAAATGCAAAGGAGGATTGCCATGCTTGATTTCACGCTGTTTGAGCCCAAAATGTAGCATTTAAGCTCCAAAATCTCCTTTTTTTTCCCTCACTGCTGACTGCAGAGGGAGCCCAAAGGTCGCGTTCTGGAGGCAGAAATCAGAACTGGGAGAGAAGAATCAATTTCCTCCTAAATCACTCAAAAACTCAACGAGCGCCCCAAAAAGTAAGCCACATCCAGAGGATTCCCTGCCAGATCACAGAGATTCGGTGGGAAACTCGGCCTTTTTGGTGAAATGTTCCATAAAATGGTGTTTAAAGCAAAAAAGACCCCGAACAACTGTTTGGGGATGGCTGTCCTGCTCCGATCGCTGCTGTTGGCAGGGGAGAAATAAAGAGGGATTTGATGCAATACTGTGATCTTGTATCCAAAAGATGAGGATGGGCTTAAAAAAATAATAAAGAGAACCAAATCTTGATGTTTTTTGCCCCAGGGGAGAGATCCAAAGCGTCATCTCAGCAGCTTTCCCAAACTCCAGCCTCAAAAGCCGGTGTAGAAATCAATAAATATGTTCCTGCAATGAAGGGAGTGTGATTAATTTGCAGCTTAATTGCTCATGTAATTAGGTCGAGGCGCTGTCTCGCGTGCTCCATTTGGCTGTTGATTTGGGGCAAAAAAGTGTGGAAAAGGAGTTCTTCCTCTTCAGGGATCGCACAGTGGATGGAGGGTGGTGCCAAAAAATCGCACAGGAGATGCCAAAAAAACTATAAAAATGTCAAAATCTGGGGAAAGTGACCCGAAACTGACAGAAAGATACCTGAATCTTATGGATAATTACCCAAATCCAATGGATAGAGACCAGGAACCTACAGACAGTGACCAGAATCCTATGGAAAGTGACCTGGAGCTTATGGATAATGACCAGAAAACTACACAAAGCTATGGATAACTGTGAAAAAACTATAGATAACCATGAGAAACCTATGGATAATCATAGAACACCTATAGATAATCATAAAAAAACCTACGGATAGCCACCAGAAATCTGTGAATAACCATGAAAAACCTACAGATAGCCACCAGAAATCCATGGATAACCATGAAAACCTATGGATAATCACAAAAAAACCTATGGGGAACCACAAGAAATCTACAGCTAACAACTTGAAACCTAAAATCAGTGACCAGAAACCTATGGGCAGCCCCCAGAAACCTATAGGAAATGCCCCACTGATGAAGAAATCCTTTTTTGCTATAGTGGAAGACCTTATGGCCCCCAAGGATGTATAGGATACCCGCTCTGGGTCTCTATAGGGGATGCCATGGGAGTACATAGGGTACTCCCATGGGTTCCTATAGGGATCTCTATGCGATTCTATAGGGGGAAGCTCTATGGGTTCCTACAGGGGGGATCTCTATGGGTTCCTATAGGAGGGGATGCTACATGTTCCTACAGGGGGAAGCTCTATGGGTTCCCACAGAAAGATCTCCATGGGATCCTATAGAGGGGACTCTATGGGTTCCTACAGGGGGGATCTCTATGGGATCCTATAGGAGAGATCTCTATGGAATCCTATTGGGGTATCTCTATGGGATCCTATATGGAGGATCTCTATGGGTTTCTACAGGGGGGATCTCTATGGGTTCCCACAGGGAGATCTCCATGGGATCCTATAGGGAGGAACTCTATGGGTTCCTACAGGGGGGATCTCTATGGCATCCTATAGAGAGGGCTCGATAGATTCCTATAAGAGGGATCTCTATGGGATACTATAGGGAGGAGCTCCATGGGTTCCTATAGGAGGGATGTCTATGGGTTCCCACAGGGAGATGTCCATGGGATCCTACAGGGAGGACTCTATAGATTTCTGTAGGAGGGATCTCAATGGGATCCTATAGAGGGATCTTAATGGGATCCTTCAGGGGGGAGCTCTGTGGGTTCCCCTCTCCCAAGGACACAACGAAGAGATCCCTCCTCCTACACGGCTCCCCCTACAGGGCCCTAAAGGTCCACAGGAGCCCCCACAGGGCCTACAGGGAGAGATCCCCCGCCCCACGGGCCCCACACAGCGCCTTTCCCCTTTGGCACTGCGTGTGGGGGGGGCACCACACGGCCCCAAACCGCCCTCACGGCCCCACCGCCCCCCACACGGACACCCCCAGCCCGGGGCAGCCCCACAGCCGGTCAGGACCGCATTATTCCCGCGGGATACGGGACAGAAGGGAGGGGGGAGGGGGCTTTCACTCACAGCTTCACCACATTCTGTACCACCGCCGCCATTTTGCCTCCGCCGCCTCCGGAGCGCTGCGCAGCGCGCATGCGCGGGGAACGGCCGCGTTGCGCCTGCGCAAAATGGCGGCGCCCTTCCCCCCCAGCCCCGCCTTAATTCAGCGCACGCGCAGTGCGCGTGGCACACAAGGGCCCGCTGTGGGATTCTGCACATGCGCAGTCTGCTCCCGGGGGCGCGTGGGGAGTTGTGCGCATGCGCAGGGAAAAAGGCGGGAAAGGAGTGGAGGTGGGAAAAGGCGGGAAGATGTGAAGGGAAAGGGGAGAATTGGAAGGGAAAAAGGGGAAAATAAGGGGGAAAATGGGAAAATGTAAGGGAGAATGTGAAGGAAAGGGGGAAATTTGGAAAGATGGTGGGGGAAATGTGGGAGGGATGGGAAAATATGAGGAAGAATGTGATGAAAAGGGGGAAGATTGGAAGGATATTGGGGGAAATATGAGGGAAAATTGGAAAATATGAAGGAAAGGGGAAAATTGGTAGGAAGAAAGGGGAAAATAAGGGGGAAAATGGGAAAATGTAAGGGAGAATGTGAAGGAAAGGGGGAAATTTGGAAAGATGGTGGGGGAAATGTGGGAGGGATGGGAAAATATGAGGAAGAATGTGATGAAAAGGGGGAAGATTGGAAGGATATTGGGGGAAATATGAGGGAAAATTGGAAAATATGAAGGAAAGGGGAAAATTGGTAGGAAGAAAGGGGAAAATTTGGGGGAAATGGGAAAATGTGAGGGAGAATGTGAAGGAAAGGGGGAAAATTTGAAGAATAATAGGAAAAATATGAAGGGAAATGGGTGAAGGGAAACGTGAAGGAATGGGGAAATTTGGAAGGAAGATGGGGAAAATGTGAGGAAAAATGATAAAATCTGAGGGAAAAAAGTGGGGGAAATTGAGGGTTAGGGGGGAAATGGGGAGAATTGGAGGATTAAAGGGAAATCTGAGGGAAAAGAGGACTGTGAAGGGAAAACAGGAAAATGTGACAGAAAAGGGAAAAAGGGGGGGACGCTGAATAGAGAAGGGGAAAATTGGAGGGATAGAAGGGAAATTTGAGGGATAAAAGGGGAATGTGAGTGGGAAAAGGGAAGGAAATGGAAGGAGAAGGATGAGGAAAAGGGAAGAAGTGGGAGGAGATGGGGGAAAGGGGGTGGAAATGGAAGGAAAAGGGGAGAAATGAGAGGAAAAAGGAAGGAAAGTGAGAGGAAGGGGGAGGAAAATGGAAGGAAAAAGGGGGGAAATGAGAGGAAAAGGGGATAAAATGGGAGGAAAATGTGAGGAAGGAGGGAATATGAGGGGGTAAATGGGAGCAAAAGGGGAAGGAAATGGGGAACGGGGAGGAAATGGGAAGGAAACGGGTGGAAAAGGGGGCAAAATTGGGAGAAAAGGGGTAGGAAATGGGAGGGAAAGTGAGGGTTTGGGTTCAATTAGCATTTGTGTTTATTAGGGTTTAGGTTCAATTAGGGTTTTGTTATTAGGGTTGGATTCAATTATCGGGGTTTGTGTTCACCATTCACACATTCCTGTGTCCTTTGGGCACCAAAGCCACCACCCAAAGGAACCCATTTGCTTCGTGGTTTGTTTTAATTATCACAATTAACCGTGGGTTTTAATTGTTATTTATTGCCTCGGAGGATCTGTTGGGTTGATCCAACGCCGAAATTCTGCACAAAATCATCAAATCTCCCTTTTCCACCTCAGTTTCTTCGCACACAACCATGACTCCCCCCTCCCCCCAAACAACTCTCCCCTTTTAATTATTTATTGTGTTCTCCCAATTAACACACCTCAATTAACCACCCATCTCAACGCTTACCCACCCAGGTCTCAATGTGGGTCAGGAAGAAGCGGACCCACTGCTCTGACAGGTGAGCCCCCCTCCCTTCCCATTCATTTTTCCCCTTAATTACCTGGAAATTGGGTTTCTTTTTAATGCCCCCAAACCTTTCTATACACAACACCTCTCCCTGCGCGTTAATTAACCCCTCGTTAATTGATTTTTTTTTTTTTCCCCCAAATAAGCTCCCCATGACTCACGCTTCGCGGAATGGGCGTAGAAACGCGGAGTTTGGCAAGGCTCGTTTACCACGAAGCGCTCATTAAGGAGTGACTAATTGGGAAATGAACGCACGCGGGGAGCAGCGATGGGGCAATGGAGGAAGCTCTCATCCTGTGTGGAAACACCGCGTGGCAGTGCTGCTTTTTTTGTTTTTTTTTTTTTGCTAAAGTAGCTGAAAAATATGTTTTTGTTTTTTTTTTTAAGGGTATTTTGCAGCTGGTTCAATGGCTTGCAGCCAAGGGGATGAGACAGCAGGGAAATGGGGGGGAAATGATGGGGGAAAGGGAGGGCAAATGGGAGAAAAGGGGAGGAAAAGGTGGGGAAAGGGGAGAAGAAAAGAGAAGGAAGGGGGGGGAGGAATGGGGGGGGAAGGGGGGAAAAGGGGAGGAAAAGGGAAGGAAAAGAAAGAGGAAAAAAGGGAGAGGAAAGGGGGGAAGGGAAGAAAGGAGAAGGAAAAGAGAGAGGAAAAATGGGGAAGGAAAGGGGAGAAGGGAGGAAAAGGGGGTGAAAAGGAGAGGAAGGGGGGGGAAGAGGAAAAAAGGAGGAAAGAAGGGAGAGGAGGAAAAGTGTGAAAATGGGAGGAAAATGAGAGGAAGTGGGTGGGGAAAGGGGATAAATGGGAGGAAAAGGGGGAGGAAAATGGGGGAAAGGGAAAAGGGAGGAAAGAAAGGGAAGAAAAGGGGGGAAAGTGGGAGGAAATGGAAAGAAAAAGTGGGAAAATGGGAGGAAAATGAGAGGAAGTGGGGGGGGAAGGGGATAAATGGGAGGAAAGGGGAAGGAAATGGGAGGAAAAAGGGGGAAAATGAGAGGAAAGGGGGGAGGGAAGGGGAAAAAAACAGATGGTTGGTTGGTTTGTTTTTGCTGTATCTGGGGAAGTGAAAACCAATAGGAACAAAACCCCAAAGTCTCAATCCAGCACTGTACACTCAATTAACACCAGGTTTTAATTACTCCTCATCCTGCAGGTTGGAAAAGTTGGCAAAAAAAGTGTTTTAACCCCAAATTTTTGCTGTTTGCATGCATTCCCCCCCCCCCAGAAATGAGAACCAAGAGGCAGCACACACACGATGGCACGCTGACCAGCCGCCAGCTCGTTAATTAATGAGTCTTTAATTAATGAGTCGTTAATTAGAGAGTCGTTACCCAACGATGCGCCCGTGCCAAACGGCCATAAAGAAACATGGGGAACCACCAGAAGGGCAGCGGAGAGCGTGGAACGCCGCCTCACGTTGGGCAGGAAGGCCACAAATCACCGCAAGTCCCGCAGGTAATTAATTACTGCCTGACTTAACGAGGTCAGCCTCCGCCGATGGCCGATTTCAGCAGAAACGGGTGGTTTTGTTTTGTTTGTTTGGGTTTTTTTGGTGATGGTTTTGGATACAAAACGGGACCGACGTCGCCTCTCAGCCCGCCTTCCCTCGCCCGCTTAACGAGGATGGCGCGGTTAACGAGGAGGCGATTAATTAATCCAGGCGATTCATTAATTAATCCAGGGCGCTGTGATTCTCCCCGCTCCCGTTGGTTTATGATGATGATTCCAAATTCCAAGCCCTGCACTGCAGGCCCACTTTTCTGTCCTGGCCAAACTGCAGCTTTTCGCTGCTCTGTGCTGGGTGGGGGGCTTTTTGGGGGGGAGGTTGTGGGATTTTTGGGGTTTTTTTTTGGGGGGGGGGGGGGGGGTTAATTTTTGTGTTTGATTGATTTTGTTGTTTTGAGGGAATTTGGTTTTTTTTGTTTGTTTTGGGGGGTTTGGGGGGCTTTTTTTGGGGGGGATATTGATTTATATTGGTTTCTTTTTGTTTTAGGGCTTCTGGGGGGGTTGATTTTTTGTTTATTTTTGGGGGGGGTTGGGGGGTCTTTTTTGTTTCTGTTTTTTTGTTGTTGTTTTGGGGGGGGGTTGTTTTGTTTGTTTGCGTTTCTTTGTTTTTTTCCCATTTTCTTTGTTGTATTTTGTTGTTCTTTGGGGGGGTTTTTTGGTTTTGGGTTTTTTTTGGGGGGGGGGGGTTGGGGGCTTTTGGGGTTTTTTTGGGGAGGGATATTGGTTTTGGGGGCAGGGTTTGGGAGGTTTTTTGGGGGGTGATTTGGGTTTATATTGGTTTCTTTTTGTTTTGGGGGTTCTGGGGGGGTGTTTTTTTGTCTTTTTGCGGGGTTTGGGGTCTTTGTTTCTTTTTTTTGTTGTTTTTTGGGGGGTTGTGGGTTTTTTTGTGTGTGTTTTTGGGATTTGGGAGGGCTGGGGGTTTGGGGGGCTATTTTTCAGGATCTTTTTGTTTTTTCTTCTGTTTTTTATGCGGGGGGTTGGGGGGTTGGGGGTGTTCCGAGGGGTCTTTTGAGTTTTTTTTGCAGGGCTTGGGGGTTTGGGGGGCTTCTTTTTGGGTGTATTTTTTTGTTTTTCAGGGGGTTTGGGGGTGTTTTTTTGGGGGGTGGTCAGGTTTTTTCTGTTCCTGAGGTTTTTGGGCGGGGTGCTTGGGGTTTTTTGGTCGCTTTGTTTTTGATAGGTAGTTTTTTAGGGGGGTTGGAGGAGTTTTGGGGAGCTTTCAGGGTTATTTTGGAGGGTTGGGGGATTCTCGGGAGTCTTCTGAGGGCTTTTGTCGGGGATGGGGGGTTTTGTGGGGGGGGGGGGGGTCTTCTTTTGTTTGTTTTTTTAAGCTTTTCCATGGAGGAGGAGCAGCACGAATCCCCAGCGGGGTCATTTTGCTGCGAAGCCCCCCCCTGATTTTACTTCTTTGTGGCACCCACAGCAACCTGAAGCTTTTAGGGCCGCGCGCTCCCTCCTGGCGGGGCGCGGATCCCAACCAGCACCGAAATCTCCCCCAAAACAACGCCTCCTTCCTTTGGGAATCCCGTCTGGACTTCACCCCCCATCCATCTTCCACCGGCGCTTCGTCTCTTCCAGGTCAGCTCAATCCATCTCTGTAGGAACCTCGGGGGTCCTCGGGGGGGTTTTATTCCCTTCCCCGCTGCCGGGGGCTATCTGGAGGGCTGCAATGCTCCCGTCCCGTTTGCACCAGGGGTCCTGCAAGAGGAAAGGAGAGCAGTGAGGATCAGGGACCTGCAGATTTGAGCCTCCCCTTCCGCGAGGAGGAGGAATCGATCCAAAACGGACCTGTTTTTTTTGTTTTTACCTCCACTCGCCTTCATGTCAACACCTCCTGCCGGCCTGAATCCTTTTCCCCTTGGTGCTTCTCCATCACCTGCAGCACGTCCTCCAGGATGGACGGCCCCAAATCCACGTGGAGGGAGAGGAGGGAGCCGGCGTGCGAGAGGAAGGGCTCGGGGCTGCTCTTCTCCTCCGAGAAACCGTTCTGTGGGCTGCAGGGATGCAGGGCAGCGGCAGCAGCGGCGGTTTTGTCATCCAGGTGGAGCCGTGGGGGTTTTGGGGGGGCTTGGGCGGAAGGAAGGGTCAAAGCTTGCGGCCCCCCGATGACGGGCAAGGAAATGGCGTTCTTGAGGAGGGGAGAGGAGGTTTCGGTGGCCTGCTGGCGGCCAGAGATGGTGGCCGTCCTGGAGAACTCAAAGGGAGCCGCCTCGGGGCTGTCCTTGTCGGAATGGAAGCCGCTCTCGGTCCTGGGGAGGAGGTGGAATTTCCCCTGGAGGAAGGAGATGTCCCCAAACATGTCGCTTTCGCCGCCGCTGCCGATGTGGATGGTGTGACGGAAATCCCCCAGCGGGGGGCTGATCATGTCGGACGACAGGATGTCGCGGAGCTTCTCCTTCTTGCCCTTCCTGCTGCCACGCTTCAGGTAGATGGGAGCCTTGGTGGACATGGTGGTGGATCCCGGCTCCTGGATCTGCGGAAGAAGAGGGGAAAATGGGTAAAAATGTGCTCAGAGGTAGAATTTCACATTTAGGGCTGAACGCCAGCGCGGCCCAGGAGCTCTGCGATGCCTCACTTTGAAGAGTAATCTGCAGTAAAAAGCAGGAAAATCGGTTAAAAAAAAAAAAAAAGGTGCTTGAATGTAGGATTTCGCATTTAGGGCTGAACTTCAGCACTGCCCAGGAGCTCTGTGATGTCTCTTCAAAGAGCAATCTGCAGTAAAAAGGAGGAAAATTGGTAAAAATGTGCTCGGAAGTAGAATTTCACATTGAGGACTGAACCTCAACGCCGCCGCCCAGGAGCTCTGCGACGTCACTTTGAAGAGCAATCTGCAGTAAAAAGCAGGGAAATCGGTAAAAAAGGCACTCAAAAGTAGAATTTCACATTGAGGACTGAACCTCAACTCATCCCAGGAGGTCTGTGGCGTTGGTTTTAAGAGCAATCTGCCAAAAAAAAGGAGGAAAATGGGTAAAAATTAGCGCTCAAAAGCAGAGCACAGCATTAGGGCCGAACCCCAACACAATTTTAACCCCAATTTTTGCAGTTTTCCCCCTCATTTATCCATCTTCAATCCTTACTTATGCACTTCTAACCCCGTTTCTGCCATTCTGACCCCAATTTATGTATATTTTAACCCCGTTTATCCATTTTCAGCCCTCATTTATGCACTTTTAACCCCACTGATGCGCTGGGGGAGCTCTGTGATGATTGAAGCCAATCTGCGAATACCGGGAGGAAAATGGGTTGAAAAAAACACTCCAAAGTGGAATGCAGCGCTTAGGACCGAATCTTCATGGCCTGAGCCTTCGCTGCATTGAATTTAAAGGCAGCCTGCATAAGGGAGGGGGAAAATGGGTACAAAAGAGGAGAAAAATGGGTAAAAAGGAGGAGGAAAATGGGTACAAAAGAGGAAAATGGGTAAAAAGGAGGAGGAAAATCAGTATAAAAGAGGAGGAAAATCAGTACAAAAGAGGAAAGTCGGCACAAAAGAGGAGGAAAACGAGTAAAAAAGAGGAGGAAAATCAGTACAAAAAAGGAAGAAAATGGATACAAAAGAGGAGGAAAATGGATACAAAAGAGGAGGAAAGTCAGTACAAAAGAGGAAAATGGGTACAAAAGAGAAGGAAAATGGGTTAAAAAAAGGAGGAAAATGGGTAAAAGGAGGCACTCAGAAGTAGAATTTAACATTTAGGGCTGAAGCTCAGTGCAGCCCAGGAGATGAATTCCAGCTGCTCTCTATCTCCTCTCAATTGGCTGCGTAATTGATAACGAAACGAGCCGGTAATTAGTTCCAGGCACGCAACGCTTCGTTAAAGGCTTTATGGAGTGGTTCTGATTGTGAGAAAAATCCGGAATCCAGCAGGATTTGGGGCCTGGAATTGAACCGCAGAAGGTATTGGGGTCAAACCCAAGGTTTTGTACCCGAGGTTTTGGGGGAAAACTCAAAAGATTTGGGGTCAACCCAAGGTCTTGATCTGGAGGTTTTGGGAGAAAACCCAAAGATTTGGGGTCAAACCAAAGTCTTGGGCTCATAGCCAAGGTTTTGAATCTGAGGTTTTAGGGGAAAACCCAAAGATTGTGGGGGGGAATCCCAAAGATTTGGGGTCAGACCAAGGCCTTGCGGTCAAATTCAAGGTTCTTGAACCCGCGGTTTTGGGAGAAAACCCAAAGATTTTGGTTAAATCAACGTCTTGAATGTGAGGTTTTGGGGGCCTGGAATTCAACCTCCGAAAGCAGCACTGGCTTTTTTGAGCCAAAAAAAAAGGGATTTTGGTTCATCCCTTCCGACAGCCGTCTGCAATCTGACCGCACCCAAGCTTACAAAACCCAACGCAGATGAAGGGGAAGGAAATTGTGATTTTTTTTTTTTTCTGGTTTTACTGAAATCCAACAGTTTGCGTTTCTCGGGGCGAGTTTTCAACAAAAGAGTGAAGAAACCAAAAACGGGCATTTTCAGTCAAAAAAAGCCCCAAAACGTCGGGGTGGAAGGAATTGAGGGTTTCATTGGCTGGCTGAGCCCTGATTATTAATAGCCCTGATTCCTAATAGCGCCTCTGCTGCTCATTTTTTAGGAGCAAAATCCCATTTTTTGGCACTTATATAAAATGCATTCATTTCAGTGTGGGCTGTAGGAGCGAATCTGAGGGTTTTGGGGTGAAATCTGAAGTTTTGGGGTCAGATCCAAGGTTTTGAACCGGAGGTTTTGGGAGAAACCCAAAGATTTTGGGACAAACCAAAGTCTTGCGCTCAAACTCAAGGTCTTGAACACGAGGTTTTGGGGGAAAACTCAAAGATTTTGGGACAAACCAAAGTCTTGGAGTGAACCCAAGATTTTAAGCCTGAGGTTTTGGGGGAAAATTTAAAGATTTTGGGTGAAACTGAAGTCTTGAGGTCAACCCAAGGTTTTAAGCCTGAGGTTTTGGGGGAAAACTCAAAGATTTGGGGGAAATCCTGAAGATTTGGAGGTCAAACTGAGGTCTTGCGGTCAAACCAAGGGTTTGAACCCGAGGTTTTGGGGGAAAACCCACAGATTTAGGAGAAAACCCAAAGATTTTGGGAAAATCCCATGGTTTTGGGTACAAAACAGAGACTTCCAACCCCAAGCAGAGCTCTTACGAAGGAACCAAAGTCCTGAGCTCCACCACAACCCCCAGAGATGAGCCCTCAGCTCTCCCTGACAAAATTATCCTTACAAAATCACCCCAAATGACGGAAGAATCCCCAAATCTGCCCATTTTTGGTGGAAAATCAGTGGGATGGAGGCAGCGGCGCCGGATTTGCCGCATCCCAACCCCGTCGGCATCAATAGGGCCACACTGATGTCATCCCACACCCGATGCCGCTGCGTGCTGACAGTGCAGAGCTCAGCCTCGTTAATCCCGCCTGGATTAACGAGACGCAGCGGGGTGGCACCGAGCAGGGGGAAAAAATAGGAAAACAGCCCCAAATGGCCCCCAGATGGTCCCAAAACGGCCTTGAAACAGCCCCAAAGCAGTCCTAATGCCCCCCAAATGGTCCCAAAGCGGCCCCAAATGGCCCTAAAATGGCCCCAAAACATCCCAAATGGCCCCAAAACAGCCTCAAATGGCCCCATAATGACCCTAAAAGGGTCCCCAGGTGGCCCCAGAACAGTCCTGAAACAGCCCTAAGTGACCCCGAAGTGGTCCCCTACAGCCCCAAATGTCCCCAATGGCCCCCAAAATGTCCCCATAACGGCTCCAAATGGCTCCAAAAGAGCCCCCAAATGGCCCCAAATCAGCCCTAGTGGCCCCCAAACGGTCCCAAAATGTCCCCATAATGGCCCCAAAATGGTCCCAAAACAGCCCCAAATGGCCCCCAAACGGTCCCCCAAATGGTCCCAAAATGGCCCCAATGGCCCCAAAAGGGCCCCAAAAAGGGGAATTTTGGACCAACGCTGCTCAGGATGGGGTCAGTGCCCCCAAAAGGTGCAGCTGTGTTTATAGGGAGGACAGATATCCTCCAAATCCTTCATTTTCCCTCTTCCCAGGAGGTGAGGGATGCGGTCCAGAATGGGGTGGAAACGTCCAGAATTGGGTCAGAAGGTAAAAAAACCCCAGTATCACAAATCTGGGCCTTTTGTGAGCCACATTTATGCCTTTTTTGCCCCCATTTCTGCCTTTCTAACCCCAATTTAGGTATTTTTAACCCCACTTTTGCCCTTTTAACCCCCATTTATCCATTTTCAATCCCCATTCCTGCCTTTCTGACCCCAATTTCTGCCTTTCCAACCCCATTTCACACCTTTTTCTACCCCTGTTTATCCATTTCAACCCTGATTCATGCACTTCTCACCCCAGTTCTGCCATTCTAACCCCAATTTATGTGTTTTACCCCCACTTATCCCTTTTTAACCCTTATTTATGCACTTTTAACCCTATTTCTGCCTTTCTATCCCCATTGGTGCCTTTCTAAACCCCCATTTTCCCCTTTTTAACCCCATTTTTTCCCTTTTTAACCCCGCTGATCCCTTTTCAACCCCTATTCTTCCCTTTTTAACCCCATTTCTGCCATTCTAACCCCAACTTCTGTATTTTTACCCCCGTTTACCCCTTTTCAACCCCCATTTTTCCATTTTAAACCCAATTTATCCCCTTTCAACCCCCATTTTTTCCTCTCTAACTCCCATTTCCCCCCTTTTTAACCCTTATTTATCCATTTTTAACCCCCATTTATCCCCTTTTTAGCCCTTATTTGTCCATTTTAACCCCTTTTAATTCACTTTTAACCCAATTTCTGCCATTCTAACCCCCATTTATCCATTCTCAACCCCCATTTTCCCTTTTTTAGCCCTAATTTACCCCTTTTAACCCATTTATCCATTTCCAACCCCCATTTATCCCCTTTTAACCCCCATTTATCCCCATTTCTGCCATTCTAACCCCCATTTATCCATTTTCAACCCCCATTTTCCCCTTTTTAGCCCTTATTTATCCCCTTTTAGCTCCATTTATCCATTTCCAACCCCCACTCATCCATTTTCAGCCCCATTTCCGCCCTTCTAACCCCACTTGATCCACCCCCCCTCCTCATTTCCCCCTTTTAACCCTTATTTCCCCCTTTTTAGCCCCTATTTATCCGTTTTAACCCTTATTTATGTCTTCCTCCCCCCAGCTTTTGCCATCACAACCCATCTCCCATCGCCACGGCGGAGCAAAACTCACCAAAAAGACCCCAAAAATGGCAAGAAAACACCCAAAAAAGAAGAGGAGCACAACCCAGGTGTCCCATTGGGCAGCAAAAAGAGGAGAAAAAAAGGGAAAAAAAAAAAACAAACAACAGAAAGCGGCTTTGTTGCAGGGAAAGAATCCAGCCGCCACGTGCTCCCATTTTTGGGCTGAAAACAGACATTTTTGGCCAATTTTACCCATTCCTGGGTATCTATTAACCCACCCCCAAACCCCCGCCCTCGTCAGGATCACAAAAAGCCAGGAAATCACCCCAAAATGCAGAGCTTTGGCCCCGATCCCAGCGCTCCTTTGGGGTGCCCCCATCTCCGCTCACCTGCGGGCGGCAACGGAGCCAAAATTGGCCTTTTTCAGCCCAAATTTCTGATGTTTCCACCTCCAGGGATGGCGGCGGTCCTCCGTGAAGGGCCTGCAAATAATTAATGGGGGTTAATTGGGGGAATTGGGGGGAAATTGGGGGCAAATTAGGGGGGATTCGGGGAGGAAATAGGGGGAAAATGGGGGGCTTGGGTAGAAATTAGGGGAAATTTGGGGGGATTTGATGGAATTTGGGGCAAATTCGGGCGATGTGGGGGAAACTGGAGAGGATTGGAGGGAAATTGGGGAGAAATTTGGGGAGATTTGATGGAATTTGGGGGCAAATTGGGGGAAATTGGGGGGAAACTGGGAGAATTTGGGGCAAATTGGGGGAAACTGGAAGAATATGGGGGCAAACTGGGGAATTTGGGGGCAAATCGGGGGAAGCTGGGGGGAAACTGAGGCAAATCGGGGGAATTTGGGGGAAATTTGGGAAAACTGAAGGGGAATTGGGGGAAAGCTGGGGGAATTTGGTGAAATTTGGGGGGAAATTTTGGAGAATTTGGGGTCAGTCGGGGGAAATTGGGGCAGACTGGGGGGAAATTGAGGCAAACTGGGAGATTTGGGGAGAAATTGGGGCCAATTTGGGGGGCAAATTAAGGAAATGGGGGGGAATTGGGAGGAAATGGGGTGGATTTGGGGCTAATTGGGAGGAATTGGGGCAAACTGGGGTCTGAAGGGGCAGAAAAAACGGGGGAAATAAGTGTCAAAATGGGAAAAACGCTCCGAAATGAAGAAAAGCGGGCGAGGGAAAAGGTCTTAAAGGCAGAAAAGGGGGGGAATGAGGAAAGAAAGGGCAGAAAATGGGAGAAAAAGCCCCAAAAAAGGGGAAAAATAAACCAAGAAAACAGGAATGGGGGGAGGGAAGGGTGTGAAAGCAATGGGAAATGCTGGGTGTGAGCAATGGGAGCGCTGGGAATCCCGGGGGACAGAGGTCGCTCCCCCCCCCCAACCCCTCCTTGGGGTCAGAGTCCACAAATCCCACCCCGAGAAGCCCCAAATTCCTCCGTTTTGCCCCCAAAACGTGGCTCTGTCTTCTGGTCTCTCTTACGGGGAATCTCTGGGTTTAATCTCCTGTGGGGGGGGATGAGGAGGGGGGGGAACAGCCGTAGAGAGCAAGAAGGGCATTGAATATATAAATATAGGGGTAATTAGGGGTCATCAGGGGGTGTTAGGGGTGATTAGGGATAATTAAGTGCCCCCCCCCCCCCAATTCGAAGCAGGTTGACCCCCCCCAAACGATGGAGGACGTTGAGGATTGGATTTGCTCGGCCTTAACGAGCTGCGGCGCTGACGAACTTCGCTCTCCCATCCGAAGCCAACGAGAGGTTGGAGCGGAGGGGGGGGGATGGGGTGGGAGGGGGGGGAACGTCTGGACCCAAAAAGCCCGAAATTCACCCCAAAAAATGAAAACCCAGGGGCAGGAAGGAACGCTGCGCCCTGTTTGCTGCATGGGCAGGAAGAGGCCGCGCTCCTTTAAACCCCCCCCTCCCCAAGCCCTATAAACCGACCCTAAATCTACGGGGGGGAGTGATGGGGGTGGGGGGCTGGCGGGGGGGGGCACTCACCCCCCTTTTTCCTTTTGCTCTGCTGCCTCCTTTGCTGCGGCGCTGCGGCTGCAATGCAATGCAATGCAATGCAATGCAATGCAAAGCAAAGCCACACCCCGCAGTGACTGCATCGCCACGAGCCGGGCGTCAAACCCACGCTGGGGGGGGGCTTTGGGGGGGGGGAGTCCTGGGGGTTTTATGGCGGGGGGATCTTTGAGGGGTTCTGGGGGTTTTATGGGGGCTCCTGGGGGTCTTTATGGGCTCCTGGGGGGGTCCTGGAGGTCTTATGGGGGCTCCTGAGGGTTTTTGAGGGGCGTTATGGGGTCCTAGGGGAGTCTTTGAGGGGACCTGGGGGTTTTATGGAATCCTGGGGGTCTTTGGGGGGATGATGTGGGGTCTTAGGTGGGGTCCTGGTGGGCTTTATGGGGCTCTGGGGATCTTTGGGAGTCCTGGGAGGGGTCCTGGAGGTCTTATGGGGGATCCTGAGGGTCTTTGGGGGAGTCTTGGGGGGTCTTTGGGGGGTCTTTATAGGCTCCTGGGGGGGTCTTTGAGGCGTCCTGGGGGTCTTTGGGGGCTCCTGGGGGTTTTATGGGGGCTCCTGGGGGGGTCCTGGGACGGGTCCTGGAGGTCTTATGGGGGCTTCTGAGGGTCTTTGGGGGGCTTAATGGGGTCCTGGGGGGATCTTTGAGGGGACCTGGGGGTTTTATGGAATCCTGGGGGTCTTTGGGGGGGTGATGGGGGTTCTTAGGTGGGGTCCTGGTGGGCTTTATGGGGTCCTGGGAGGGGTCCTGGAGGTCTTATGGGGGCTCCTGAGGGTCTTTGGGGGAGTCTTGGGGGGTCTTTATAGGCTCCTGGGGGGGTCTTTGAGGCGTCCTGGGGGTCTTTGGGGGCTCCTGGGGGTCCTGGGGGTTTTATGGGAGCTCCTGGGGGCGTCCTGGGACGGGTCCTGGAGGTCTTATGGGGGCTTCTGAGGGTCTTTGGGGGGCTTTATGGGGTCCTGGGGGGATCTTTGAGGGGACCTGGGGTTTTATGGGGGCTCCTGGGGGTCTTTATGGGCTCCTGGGGGGGGTCCTGGAGGTCTTATGGGGGCTCCTGAGGGTCTTTAAGGGGTGTTATGGGGTCCTAGGGGAGTCTTTGAGGGGACCTGGGGGTTTTATGGAATCCTGGTGGTCTTTGGGGGGATGATGGGGGGTCTTAGGTGGGGTCCTGGTGGGTTTTATGGGGCCCTGGGGATCTTTGGGGGTCCTGAGGGTTTTATGGGGGCTCCTGGGGGTCCTGGGAGGGGTCCTGGAGGTCTTATGGGGGCTTCTGAAGGTCTTTGGGGGAGTCTTGGGGGGTCTTTATGGGGTGCTGGGGGGTCTTTCGGGGCTCCTGGGGGGTCTTGGGTGTTTTACGGGGGATCCTGGGGGTCTTTGGAGGGTCCTGGGGGTCTTTGGGGGGCTTTATGAGGTCCTGGGGCCCTTATAGGGGGAGGGGATTCCCTCCGTGCCCCCCAAATTCCTCCCCATACCACCCCCATCTGCACCCCCACCTCAAAACGACCCCCCCAACTGCCCCCCCACCTCAAGATACCCCCCCAAACTCCCCCCCTCCTCAAAATACCCCCCAAATGACCGCCCACCTCAACTCCCCCCCCTCCAAACTGCCCCCCCACCTCTAGATACCCCCCCTCAAAATGACCCCCCACCTCAACCCCCCCCAGATCCCCCCACCTCAAAATACCCCCCAATCCCCCCCCCCAAACACACAGATCAGCACAGAGCACAGTTTATTGCAGAGGAAATTTGGGCGGGTGGGGGGGGATCCCCAGAAAAATCGGGGATTCCCCCCCCCCAAAATAAATAAAGCCCCGTGGACACCCCCGGGGTGGTTGGGGGGTGTCGAGGGGGGGGTCCCGTGGTTATGGGGGGGGGTGGGGGGTCCTTCAGACCTCGATGTGGGGGTCGGACCCCCGCCCCTCGCGCTGCAGCTGCTCCTCCTGCCGCAGTTTGGGTTTCTCCGTCCTCGTGTGCCAAACCAGCACCTGGGGGGGGGGGCGGCAATATGGGACCCCCCCCCAACGACCACCCACCCCCCCACGACCCCCCCAACCCCTGCACCCCCATAGGATCTCCAATGCCCCCCCCCCCAAAAAAAAACAAACCCCACAGCCCCCCAGGACCCTCCAGAGGATCCCCAATGTTCCCCATTCCCCCTCAAAGACTCCCATTGCCCCCCCAAAGACCACCAGGACCCCCCAAAGACCCCCCATAAAACCCCCATTGCCCCCCCAGAACCCTCCATAAGACCCCAAATGCCCCCCCCAAGACCCCCAGGACCATCCAAATGATCCCCATTGCCCCCCATTGACCCCCAGGACCCCCCCCATAAAACCTCCACTGCCCCCATTGCCCCCCAGAACCCCCCATAAGACCCCTAAAGCCCCCCATAAGACCCCCATTGCTCCCCAGTACCTCCCCATTGCCCCCCAGGACACCCCATAAGACTCCTGATGTTCCCATAAGACCGCCAGGACCCCCCATAAGCCCCCCATTGCCTCCCAGGATCCCCCAAAGACCCCCCCTGCCCCCCAGATCCTCCCCAAGGACCCTCAGGACACTCCATAAGATCCCCATTGCACCCCAGGACCCCCCATAAGACCCCTGATGCCCCCCATAAGACCCCTAATGCCCCCATAAGGCTCCCATTGCCTCCCAGGATCCCCCAAAGACCCCCCCTGCCCCCAGATCCTCCCCAAGGACCCTCAGGACACTCCATAAGATCCCCATTGCACCCCAGAACCCCCCATAAGACTCCTGATGCCCCCCATTAGACCCCTAATGCCCCCATAAGGCTCCCATTGCCCCCCAGGATCCCCCAAAGACCCCCCCTGCCCCCAGATCCTCCCTAAGGACCCTCAGGACACTCCATAGGATCCCCATTGCCCCCCAGGACCCCCCATAAGCCCCCTGATGTCCCCATAAGACCCCCAGGACCCCTCCTAAGACCCCCAATGCCCCCCAGGATCCCCCAAAGACTCCCACTGCCCCCTAGAACCTCCCCAAGGACCCTCAGGACACTCCATAGGATCCCCATTGCCCCCTAGGACCCCCCATAAGCCCCCTAATGTCCCCTGTAAGACCCCCAGGACCCCCCATAAGCCCCCCATTGCCCCCCAGGATCCCCCAAATACCCCCACTCTCCCCCAGAACCTCCCCAGGGACCCTCAGGACACCCCATAGGATCCCCATTGCCCCCCAGGACCCCCCATAAGCCCCCTGATGTCCCCCGTAAGACCCCCAGGACCCCCCATAAGACCCCCCCCACACACACACCCTCCTCCCTACCTGTGTGCAGTTGTCAGCCTTGGGTTCCAGCTGGGCGGGGGTCACCAGCCCCCCAAGCAGACTGCTCTCCAGGTAGCCCCTCTCAGCCTCGGGGTCGAACCGTGCCCCAGGGTGGGCCAACAAGAGGGGCAGCCCCACAGCGAAGCCCGCCATGTCCAAGGGGAAGGGGCGTTCAGGTTTCCAGGCCGTGTGGAAGCCCACCACGCGCCCCCCCTCCACCAAAGGGCGCTCGAAACGAAGCCCCCCCACCAGCCCCACCGGCCAGACTGAGACCCCCCGGGTACTGCGCATCTGTGGGGAGAAATAGGGGGGGGGGGGAGGGAAATGGGGGATTTGGGGGGGTGGGGGGTTAGAGGAGAGAGAAGGGAGGAATGGGGGTCAGAAGGGGGGGATAAAGGGGGGCTTGAGGGGGTTAGAGGGGAGATAAGGGGGAAATGGGGGTCAGAAGGGGGCAATGAGGGTCAGAAGGGAGGGATATGAGGGGGTTCGGGGGGTTGGAGGGGAGAAAACAGGTGAATGGGGGTCAGGAGGGGGGATATGGGGGATTTAGGACTTAGGAACCAAGTGTGGGATTGGGGGGGGATCAGAGGGGGTCCAACCCCATAGAGCCACAGAACCACAGATTGGAGAGGTTTAGGGACTGGATATAGGGCTGGGGACCCCAGTATGGGGCTGGAGGGGGGCTGGGGGGTCTTTTAGGGTCTGGGGGGGGCCGCGGGGGGGCTCTGACCTCTTTAAAGACCCACAGGCTGTAGGATTTAGGGACCAACTGAGGGTCTAGGGGCGCTCCAAGGGATTTCAACCCCACAGAGCTGCAGATCAGAGGGGTTTAGGGACTGGATATGGGATTGGGGACCCCAATATGGGGCTGGGGGGTCTTTTAGGGTCTGGGGGGGCTGCGGGGGGCTCTGACCTCCTCAAAGAGCCGCAGGCTGTAGGATTTAGGGACCGACTGTGGGACTGGGGGGAATCAGAGGGGATCCAACCCCATAGAGCCACAGAACCACAGATTGGAGGGGTTTAGGGACTGGATATAGGGCTGGGGACCCCAGTATGGGGCTGGAGGGGGGCTGGAGGGTCTTTTAGGGTGTGGGGGGGCCACGGGGGGGCTCTGACCTCCTCAAAGAGCCACAGGCTGTAGGATTTGGGATTTAGGGACCAAGTGTGGGACTGGGGGAGGGATCGGGGAGGGTCCAACCCCATAGAGCCACAGAACCACAGATTGGAGGGGTTTAGGGACTAGATATAGGGCTGGGGACCCCAATATGGGGCTGGGGGGTCTTTTAGGGTGTGTGGGGGCCGCGGGGGGGCTCTGACCTCCTCGAAGAGCCGCAGGCTGTAGGTGTTGTCATCATCAGCAAAATAAACCACGCCGCTCTCTCCCGGTCGCCTGGTTTCCCGCAGCCATCGCAGCGCTCGGTTCCGTTGTTCCACCCCGCGGGAACGAAGCCAGGGGGGGTCACCGGGTTTCCGTCGTCGTTCCGGGGGGGTCGGGGCGTAAAGGTGGGTGTAACGGAGTCCGCTGGAGGCCAAAAGCCCCCCCACTAACGGGGTGGGGGCTGCGGAGTCCTCCACCACCAACCAGTGCAGCGCCCGCACGTGGAGGAGGGTTTGGGAGAGGCGGACCAGGTCGGCTTTCTGAACGGGTCTGGGGGGGGGGGATTGGTTATAGGGGGGGGGGATTGGTTATGGGGGGGGAGTGGTTATAGAGGGGGTATGGGGTGTATGGGGGGGGGAAATGGGGTGTATGGGGGGGTATGGGGAGGATATAGGGAGGGATTGCTTATAGGGGGAGTATGGGGGGGATATGGAGTGTATGGGGGGGATGTAGGGGGGGTTGGTTATGGGGGGGGGATTGGTTATAGGGGGGTGATTGGTTATGGGGGGGATATGGGGTGTATGGGGGAGGGGATATGGGGTGTATGGGCAGGTATGGAAAAGATATAGGGAGGGATTGCTTATGGGGGGGGGTATGGGGGGGATGTAGGGGGGGGTTGGTTATAGAGGGGGTATGGGGTGGATTTGGGGGGTGTGAGGGGGGGCATGGGGGTGTATGGGGGGGATATGGGGGGAGATTGGTTATATGCAGGGGATTGGGGGTGTATGAGGTGGATATGGGGGGGTATTGGGTGTATTGGGGGGGATATGGGGTGATTGGGGGGTATGGGGGAGATATAGGGGGGTATGGGGGTATATGGGGGGGATTGGGGTGTATGGCGGGGCTTGGGGGGGGATATGGGGCGTATTGGGTGTATGGAGGGGTACGGGGGGGATATGGGGAGGGCTTAGGGTGTATGGGGGGACTGGGGGTGTAGGGGGGATATGGGGGTGTATGGGGGGGACATGGGGTGTATGGGGGGGTACGAGTCATACTGGGGGGGGAACTGGGGGCAGGGAGGCTGCATAAGTCATATGGGGGGGTATGGGGTTGTGTGGGGGGGTAGAGATTATATAGGGAAAAATTGGAGGTGTAGGGGGCCGATGTGGGGGGGAGTATAGAGGGGGGGTATAGGGTGTGCGGGGGGGGCCGTATACGGTTTGGGGGGGGGCACAGGTCCGACTGGGGGCACAGAGGGGCTGTAGGGGGCACACGGGAGGGGGGGGGGGTCTCACCTGGCGTAGGTGGGGGTCACCACGAAGATGGTGGGCAGCTCTTCTCCTCCCCCCCCCCGCAGCTGCGATGGGGGTTGGGGGGGGGGGTCCCGCATCCCTTCCTTTCCCCCCCCCCACTCCTCCGAGAGCAATCGCAGGGCTGTCCTGTGGGGAGATGTGGGTCAGGGGGTGGGGAAGGGGGGGTCATTGGATCCCCCCCCCCTAAAAATGCTCCCCCCCCCCCAGTCTCACCGAGCTGCAGCAGCGTGCAGAGCAGCACCAGCAGTGACACCACCAGGTACAGCACAAAGACGCTCTTCAGCCTCACCCGCATGGCCGGGGGGGGCACAAAAATGGGGGGTGGGGGTCCGGGAGGGGGGGAGGATAAAAGAAAAGAGGTGGGGGTCTGCAGGGAGGGGGGGGGGGGGGGGGGTCCGGGGGGGGCCCTGCGGTCACACCGGAACCGTAGGTTTGTTGGTGGGAATCGTTACGGGCCAGTAGAGACCAGTACGTCCCAGTGCCCCCCCCAGTGCCTGCCAGTATATCCCAGTGCAACCCAGTACATCCCAGTGCCCCCCCCAACATAATCCAGTACGTCCCAGTGCCCCCCCCAGTGCCTGCCAGTATATCCCAGTGCAACCCAGTACCTCCCAGTGCCCCCCCCAACATAATCCAGTACGGCCCAGTGTCCCCCCCCAGTGCCTCCCAGTACCTCCCAGCGCCCCCCAGTATAACCCAGTATAGCCTAGTGCCTCCCCCAGTGCCTCCCAGTACAACCCAGTACCTCCCAGTTCCCCTGCAACGTAACCCAGTACAGCCCAGTGCCCCCCCAGTGCCTCCCACTACATCCCAATGCCCCCCCAGTACACCCCGATCCCCCCCCCAGTACAGCCTCCCAGTAAAACCGAGCACATCCCAGTACCCCCCCAATCCATCCCAGTATAACCCAGTCCACCCCAGTGCTCCCCACACCCCCTCCCCATCCCAGTGCCCCCAACCCCCCCCCGCCCTCCCAGCGCTCCCAGTTCCCTCCCAGTGCTCCCAGTTCCGCCCCCCCGTACCCTCTGCGCCCCTCGCGGCCTTCACCCCCCCCCGGCGCTCCCGGGGCCGTGCGGACGTGGCGCCGTTGCCATGGGGACGGAGCGGGCACCGGAAATCACGGCCACCGGAAGCGGAGAAATGCCCCTTCCGCTTCTCCCGATGCCACTTCCGGTCCCCCAAAGCCGCTTCCGCCTGCGAGCCAATCGCGATGCCCCGCTCTTCCCGAAGCCACTTCCGGTTCCCCCCAAGCTACTTCCGGCCACCGTCACCCGCTATTCTCCCCCGCCCGGAAGCGCGTTCCCCGCGCTTTGGTTCCGCCGCCCTTTAAGCACTCCACGCCCCTCCGCTGCTTTTTTCTATTTTTTTTTTTTTATTGGTGTTTTGATTCGTTTTATCAAAATTCCATCCGTCCGTTTCCCCCCCCCCCTCCCCCCCAAAATAAAGCGGGAATTGGGATGGGGGGGGGGAGGGGGGGGTCTGGCTCTGCCCCATAGAAACAAAGGAGGGAGGAAGGGGGCAACCCTGATCCCAGTGCCCCCCCCCCGGATTGTGGGGGGGCACTGAGTGGAGATGAGGGGGGGGGAAGGAAAGGAGAACTGGGGGGGAGGAGCAGGATGGGAAAAGGGGGGGGGGCAGGGAGAAGATGGGGGGAGATGTGGGGCTGTTTTGGGGGGGGGGGGGGGTGGCACGCAGCATTTCTTGGTCCCCAACCCCCCCCCCCAACCCCCAGTCCCACACATATGGGGGGGGAGGGGGGGAGGAGGAAATGGGGGGTGGTCCAGAGCAGCACAACCCCCCCCCCCCCATCCAAACACAATGAGGGGACTCAGTGCCCAAAAAGGGCACGGGGGGGTGGGGGGGGGGGGGCAAAGGAAGACCCCCCCAAAAATGGTACTGGGGGGGGAGGGGGGGGGAAATCCTGAAGGAGGCCCCCCCCCCCATGGCCCCATGCTGTGTGTCCCCCCCCCAAACGCAATGAGGGCTCTCAACCCCCAAACAGGTCACTGAGGGAGGAGGAGGGGGAGGGGGGGGGGGGGGAGAAGCCTGGAGGACCCCCATCCCTCCCTCTCCCCATCATGGTCCCACACTGCGTCCCCCCCCCCCGCTCAAAAAAATAAACAAAAAACCACCTCCCCCCCCCCCCCCCCCCCCGGCATTATCGCAGCTCGATGACCCAATCGGCTCCAATGGGGACCCCCGGTTTGCGCAGGGTGAGGACGGGGGGGTCGGCGCTGTGCTGGAAATCCAAGCTCCTCTCGGGGCCGTCTGGCATACAAAGGGTTAATAAAGGGGGGGAGGGGGGGAGGGGTGTCCTCCCTCCCCCCCCCCCCCCCAAATTTAAAATACCCCCCCCCAGCTCACCTGCGGGTCGCAGCACGACTTCCATCGGTTTCCCCGCACCGAGGATCACCACCCGCTCCAACCACGACGGGGTCTCAAAGGCACCGCGGGGGTCTGCAGAGCTTTGGGGGGGGGGGTGGGGTTAAGATTTAGGGGTGGGGGTCCTTGAGGGGGGGGGGGGGTATTCTTTTTTTTTTGTGGGAGGGGGGGGTACCTGGAGGTGAGGGTGTTGGAGGCGAAGGTGAAGCGGCGGTAGAGGAAACGGTTGGAGGTGGAGAAGTCGAAGGAGTCGCCGTCGTCCACAAAGAGCTCGCCCTCTGCTGTGCCCTGGGGGGGGGATTTGGGGAGGGGGGTGGGTAGGAAGGAAGGGTTTATGCGGCTGGGGGGGGAGCTGGGGGGCTGGGCAGGTATCTGGGGGTTGAGGGGGGAGCTGGGGGTTTGTGGGGCTGGGGGGGATGTGTGGGGTGGGGAGCTGGGCAGGTATCTGGGGGTGAGGAGGGGGGCTGGGGGAGGTTCTGTGTGGGGTGGGGGTGGGGATTTGTGGGGTGCAGGGGGTTTGGGCAGATATTGGGGGAGTGAGGGGGGGGCTGGGGGAGGTTCTGAGGGGGATTTGTGGGGCTGGGGGGAAGAATTTGTGGGGGGGGGGAACTGGGGGGGGTCTGGGGGGGGTTTTGAGGAGGATGTGTGGGATGAGGGGGGCTGGGGGGGCTTGGGGCGGTGGGGGGGAGGTCCTGAGGGGGATGAGTGGGGGGGGACCTGGGGGGGATTATGGGCTGGGGGGGGGGGGGGCTGGGCAGATGGCGGGGGGGTTCTGAGGGGAATTTGTGGGAGGGGGGGGGTCTGGGGGGGGGGTCGGTACCTGCGGGCTCAGCGCCACGTGCAGGCTGTAGGGGTCGCCCTTCATGCACTCCGTGGAGCGGCGCACGCGGTCCTGGCGCGGGATCACCGTCCCGCCGCGCTGATACAGCGGCACCTGGCGGCGGGGAGGGGAACTGCATGTGAGCGCCCCCGGCCCCGCGGATCCACCCCGACCCCATAACCTCCCACCCTGACCCCATAACCCCCCACCCAGCCCCACAGACCCCCCCCCAGCCCCTATAACCCCCCCCATCCCATAACCCCCCATCTCATAAACCCCCCTAGCCCCACAACCCCCCCCCCACCCCGTAACCCCTCCACCCCATTAACCCCTCCCATCCCCTAACCCCCGCAGCCCCATAAACCCCCCACCTCATACCCCCCCCAACCCCATAACCCCCCTTAGCCCCATAGCCCCCCATCCCATACTCCCCCCCCAGCCCCATTAACCCCCCCCCACCCTATTAACCCCTCCCTCCCCATAAGCCCCCCATTCCATACCCATAACCCCCCCACCCAATAACTCCCCCATCCCATAAGCCCCATAACCCCCCATACCCCCTCGTCCCCCCCCAGCCCCATAACCCCCACCCCATACCCCATCACTCCCCCCATACACTCCCATCCCATAACGCCCCCCATACCCCCTCAACCCCCCATCCCATACCCCCCCATCCCCCTCCAGCCCCATAACCCTCCCATACCCCCCATCTCTCCCCCCCATACCCCCCCATCCCATAATGCCACCCCCCAGCCCCACAGACCCCCCCATACCCCCCCCATCCCCATAACGCCCCCCATACCCCCTCATCCTCCCCCAGCCCCATTAACCCCCCACCCCATACCCCCCCATCCCCCTCCAGCCCCATAACCCCCCCCATACCCCCCCATCCCATAATGTCCCCCCCAGCCCCACAGACCCCCCCTTCCCACCCCATAACCCCCCCCCGGCGCCCCCCCACGCACGCTGCTGATGCTGACGGCCACGTAAAGCGTTTGAGGCGCCTGGTGCCTCTGCTGAGTGGCGACGTCGTACCAAACCTATGGGGCAGAGAAAAGGGGGGGGGGGGGGCAAATAGAGGAGTGACCCCCCCCCCAAAAAAAAAACACCCACACAACCCCCCTCCCCCCAATAAACCCCCCCCCAACTCACCTCTCCTTTGCCAGGCAGGTAAACCTGCACCCCGCGGGCGCCCTGCTCTGTCACTGGGTGGGCCAGCAGGGCGTTGTCTGGGGGGGGGGGGGGAGCATTAATTTGGGGGGGGGGGGCTTTGGGGAGGTGGGGGGGGGCGGGGGGAGCTGCTCACCTATCATGTATTGGTCATCCATGGAGAAGGTGTGGGGGTCGTCGGGGAACTCCATCCAGAGGGGTCTGAGGGGGGGGGTTTAATGGGGGGAGGGGGGGGCAACATTAATGGGGGGGAGGTCTATGGGGGGGGGGTCTCAGACCTCATGAATGGGGGGGCTATGGGGGGGTCCATGGGGGGGGGCCTGTAGGGGGGTATACAGGGGGGTCTATAGGGGTGCCTATTGGGGGGGGTCTCCACACATCATGGATGGGGGGCTATGGGGAGGAGTTACGGGGGGGGGGCTTATGGGGAGGGCTCTATGGGGGGCTATTAGGGGTCCATGGGGGATGCAAGGGGGGTCCGTGGGGGGGGGGAATCTATAAAGGACTCCATGGGGAGGGGTCCGTGGGGGGGGGGAGCTATGGGGGGTCAGTGGGGGGTGGTCTATAGAGGGAGGTCCACATGGGGGGGTCCACGTGCTCTAGGGGGGGGGGGATTAATGGGGGGGGGGGTCGACAAAGGGGTCCATGGGGGGGGGGGGGGGGTCTATAGAGGGACGTCTATACAGGGGTCCGCGGGGGGGGGGGGTGTGTCAATGGGGGGGGGTCCGCGGGGGGGGGGGGTGGCCATGATGGGTGGTCTATAAAGGGCTTCATAGGGGTGTCAATGGGGGGGGGGGGTCTATAAAGGGGTCCATAGGGGGGATGTCTATAGAGGGTGGTCGATACAGGGCTCCATGGGGGGGTCGTCAATGGGGGGGGGTCCCGCACCTCATGACGGGCAGCCCGCGGCGGTGGCAGCGGTAGAAGGCGCTGTACCAGAAGGGCAGCAGCGCGTAGCGCTGGCGGACGGCGGCGCGGACCAGGGCGGCGCTGGCGGCGTCCAGCAGCCACGGCTCGCGCCGCGCCGTGTCCAAGTGCGCGTGCGCGCGGAAGAACGGCTGCAGCGCCCCCGCCTGGTACCAGCGCACCTGCAGCTCCGCCGCGGGGTTCTTGAAGAAGCCGCCCACGTCCGCTGGGGGGGGGAAAAGGGGGGGGAAAGGGGGGCGTTGGGGGGCGGCGTCACGCGTGGGGGGGGGGAGACGTAGGGGGGGTGGGGTCCCAAATGGGGGGGGGTGAGAAATGGGGGGGATGTGAAGTGGGGGGGGGATCTCAAATGGGGGGGGTGCAAAGTGGGGGGTGGGATGCGAAATGGGGGGGGATGCAAAATTGGGGGGCTGGGATCCCAAATGGGGGGGGTGCGAAGTGGGGGGTGGGATGCGAAATGGGGGGGGGGAATCTCAAATGGGGGGGTGGGATCTGAATTGGGGGGGGGGCATCCCAAATGGGGGGAGAAATCTGAACTGGGGGGATGGGATGTGAAATTGGGGGGTGGGATCCCAAATGGGGGGGGATCTGAATTGGGGGGGGTGGGATGCAAAATTGGGGGGTGGGATCCCAAATGGGGGGATGTGAAGTGGGGGGGGCGATCTGAATTGGGGAGGGGGGGGTGAGATCCCAAATGGGGGGGGGGATCTGAAGTGGGGGGGTGTGTGAATTGGGGGGGTGGGATCCCAAATGGGGGGGATGTGAAGTGGGGGTGGGATCTGAATTGGCGGGGGGGTGGGATCCCAAATGGGGGGGGGGAGCAAAATGGGGGGGTGGGATCGGATCCGGCGTGGGGGCGCGGGATCCCAAAATGGGATGCCCCCCCCCCAAAACGGATCCCTCCCCCCAAATAAAGCCACTCTCCCCTAAAGTTCCCCCTCCCAGAACAGTGCTACCCCCCCCCAAAATAAAACCACCCCCCAATTAAAGCCTCCTCCTCCCCAAAATAACGCCCCCCCCCCCCCCAAAAAAAATTAAGCCCCCCCTCTGACCCCCGCAGAAGGCGAGCCCCCCCAGCCCGAAGCTGAGGCACATGGGGATGGAGATCTTCAGGTGCTCCCACTCCGCCGCGTTGTCCCCCGTCCACACCGCGCCTGGGGGGGGAAATGGGGTTCAGAGCCCCCCCCGGGGGGGGGGATCCTCTGGGGGGAGGGATATGGAGGGGGGGGGGGGGAGATGGGGGGTGTGAGAGACACTGTGGGGGGCGGGGGGGCCCATTGTGGCTTGGGGGGATGGGAACTGGGAGCGTTTTCTTGTGTTGGGGGGGGGGAATTTGGGGGGGGGGGTCTGTTTGTCAGCGGGGGGGCAATTTGAGGGGGGTCTCTAGCCAATGGGGGGGGGGGTCTAAGAGTGTCTGAGTGCATCAATGGGGGGGTCCACAATTTGGGGGGGTCTGAGTGCATCAATGGGGGGGTCCACAATTTGGGGGGGTCTGAGTGCATCAATGGGGGGTCCACAATTTGGGGGGGGGTCTCTAGTCAATGGGGGGGGTCTCAGTGTGTCAGTGGGGGGGCACAATTTGGAGGGGGATCAGAATGTGTCAATGGGGGGGGACAATTTGGGAGGGGGGTCTCTGTATCAAGGGGGGGCGCAATTTGTGGGGGTCTCTAGTCAGTGGGGGGGGGTCTGAGTGTGTCAATGGGGGGGCACAATTTGGGGGGGGTCTGAGTGTGTCAATGGGGGGACACAATTTGGGGGGGGGTCTCAGTGTGTCAATGGGGGGACACAATTTGGGGGGGGGTCTGAGTGTGTCAATGGGGGGGGCACAATTTGGGGGGGGTCTGGTCAGTGGGGGGGGTCTGAGTGTATCAATGGGGGGGGCACAATTTGGGGGGGTCTCAGTGTGTCAATGGGGCGGGGGGTCTTTAGTCAATAGGGATACAATTTGGGGGGGGGTCTCCAGTCAATTTGGGGAGGGTCTGAGTGTGTTGGGGGGGCCCAATTTGGGGGGGGGTCTGAGTGTGTCAATGGGGGGGGCAGAATTTGGGGGGGTTCTCAGTGTGTCAACGGGGGGTGCACAATTTGGGGGGTTCTGAGTGTATCAATGGGGGGGCCCACAATTTGGGGGGGGTCTCTAGTCAATGGGGGGAGGGTCTGAGTGTGTCGGGGGGGGGGGCCCAATTTGGGGGGGGGTCTCACCGTAGCGCTGTGATCCAGCAAAGAAGGCCCTCCCCAACACGAAGGGTCGCTGCCGTCCCTCCGAGCGCCGCAGCAGCCCCTCGTAGGTGGCCATTTGCTGGGGGGGGGGCGAGGGGGGGGGACAGAAATAGGGCCGTAAATAAAGGGGGGGGGTAGGGGGTGGGGTCTGGGGGGGGAGTTATGGGGTTTCGGGGGGGGGTTTATGGGGTTTCGGGGGGGGGTTACTGGATATGAAGGGGGTTGAAGGGGGGGGGTCGGGGGGGTTATGGGGTGTGGGGGTGTCCCTGGGGGCTTTATGGGATCGAGAGGGTTTATGGGGGTGGGTTATGGGGTTATTGGGGGCTTTATGGGGCCTGGCTGGCTTATGAGGGGGAGGGAGTTATGGGATCTGGGGGTTTTATGGGGCCTGGGTTTGTCCTGGGGGGGCTTTAGAGGGTCTGGAGGATTTATGGGATCTGGGGGCTTTATGAAATCTGGGGGGGGTGGGAGGTTTCTGGGGTCTGGGGTGGGTGGGGGGGTTTATGGGGGTGTCCTGGGGGGCTTTATGGGATCTGGGGGGTTTTTGGGGTCTGGGGGGTTTCTGGGGCGGTTTCTGGGGTCTCTGGGGTTTATGGGGGGCTTTATTGGGTCTGGGGGATTTATGGGGGGCTTTATGGGGTCTGGGGGATTTATGGGGGGCTTTATGGGGTCTGGGGGATTTATGGGGGGTCTTTATGGGATCTGTGGGACTTCTGGGGGGGGGGGTTATGGGGCTTGGGAGGCTTCTGGGGGAGTTTATGGGGTCTGGAGGATTTATGGGATCTGGAGAGTTTCCAGGAGGCTTTATAGGATCTGTTGGGTTTATGGGGGGGGCGGTTTCTGGGGTCTGGGGGATTTATGGGGGACTTCATGGGATCTGGGGGGTTTCTGGGGGGGGGATTCTGGGATCTGGGGGGGGGGTTCTGGGGAGCTTCATGGGGTCTGGGGGTGTCCTGGGGACGTTTTATGGGGTCTGTTGGGTTTCTGGGGTCTGTGGGGTTTCTGGGGGGGGGGGGGGGTTTATGGGGTCTGGGGGGTTTCTGGGGGGATTTCTGAGTTCTGTGGGGTTTATGGGGGGGGGGGGGTTTCTGGGGTCTGGGGGATTTATGGGGGACTTTATGGGATCTGGGGGGTTTCTGGGATCTGGGAGGTTCTGGGGGGCTTCATGGGGTCTGGGGGTGTCCTGGGAAGGTTTTATGGGGTCTGTGGGGTTTCTGGGGGGATTTCTGAGTTCTGTGGGGTTTCTGGGGGGGGTTTCTGGGGGACTTTATGGGATCTGGGGGGTTTCTGGGATCTGGGGGGTTCTGGGGGGCTTGATGGGGTCTGGGGGTATCCTGGGGATGTTTTATAGGGTCTGTGGGGTTTCTGGGGGGGTTTCTGAGGTCTGTGGGATTTATGGGGGGTTTCTGGGGTCTGCGAAGTTTGTGGGGGGAGGTTTGTGGGGTCTGTGGGGGGTTTCTGAGGTCTGTGGGGTTTCTGGGGGGGGGTCTGTGGGGTTTCTGAGGTCTGTGGGATTTATGGGGGGTTTCTGGGGTCTGTGAAGTTTGTGGGGGGTTTCTGGGGTCTGTGGGGGTGTTTCTGGGGGGTCTGTGGGATTTGTGGGGGGTTTCTGAGGTCTGTGGGGTTTCTGGGGGGGGTCTGTGGGGTTTCTGGGGGGTTTCTGAGGTCTGTGGGGTTTCTGGGGGGGTCTGTGGGGTTTCTGGGGGGTTTCTGAGGTCTGTGGGGTTTCTGGGGGGGGGTTTTGGGGGCTCCCCCACCACGTAGAGGCCATAGAGGTTGTGCAGGTCGCGGTGCTCCCAGCCGCCGTGGTGCAGAGCATCTTTGTGCATCGTCACCTCGGGGCCGCTGAACACCGACGGCTCGTTCATGTCGTTCCAGATAAACAGCTGGGGGGTGGAGCCCTGGGGGGCAGAATTGGGGGGGTGCAGGTGGGGGGGGTGTGGAATAAACGGGGGGGAGAAATGGCAGCGGTGGAATGGAGGGAGGGAGGGGATGGGGGGGAGGAAAGGGGCGGGGGGTAAAATTGGGGGAGAAAATGGCACGAAAACGGGTGGGGAGGAAAAAGGGAAAAATGAAAGAGTTATGTGAGAGCAAAGGGGAAAAGAAACGGGAAAGAAATGGAATAAGAAGGAAGGAAAGTGGAGGAAAGATGGAAAGAATGAAGGAGGGAAGAGGAAAACGAAGGAAGGAGGGAAGGGAAAAAGGGAGGGAGGGAGGGAAGGGAAAAGAGGGAAGGGGAAGAAAAAGGAAAGGAAAAGGGAAAGGAAAATTTAAGAATGGAAGAAGAAAAAAGTGAAGGGGGGAGGACAGGGGGGGAGGACGGGGGGGGGAGGACGGGGGGGGGGTCCCCACCTGGTACTGGTCGTAGGCGAACATGGCCGCCCACCAGTCGCGCATCTCAGGGTTGGTGAAGTCGGGGTAGGCTGCAGAGCCTGGGGGAGGGGAATGTTAGGGACCCCCGAAATCCACCCCCATAAACCCCCCCAGGATGCCCCCCAACAGACCTCATTAAACCCCCCAAGACCCCCCCAGAGCCCATGACCCCCACAATCTCCCCCCCCCAACCCAACCCCCCCCCCCCCCAAACTCCAGACCCCCTCAAACCCCCCCCAGGACCCCCCCCCCCACTGACCAGGCCAGCACCACCCCTCATAGTCCGCCCCAGACCCCCTCAAACACCCCCAGCACCCCCCAACTCTCCCCAGGACCCCCTTCAAAGCCCCCCCCAGGACCCTCCCAGACCCCCTCACCCCCCCCAGGACCCCCCCAGAGCCCCCCCCCTACTGACCAGGCCAGCACCACCCCTCATACTCAGCCCCAGACCCCCTCAAACCCCCCAGCCCCCCCCAAACCCCTCCCAGGACCCTCCCAGACCTCCTCAACCCCCCCCAAGGACCCCCCCAGAGCCCCCCCCCACTGACCAGGCCAGCACCACCCCTCATACTCAGCCCCAGACCCCCTCAAACCCCCCCCCCAAACCCCTCCCAGGACCCTCCCAGACCCCCTCAACCCCCCCAGGACCCCCCCAGAGCCCCCCCCCACTGACCAGGCCAGCACCACCCCTCATACTCAGCCCCAGACCCCCTCAAACCCCCCCCCCAAACCCCTCCCAGGACCCTCCCAGACCCCCTCAACCCCCCCAGGACCCCCCCAGAGCCCCCCCCCCACTGACCAGGCCAGCACCACCCCTCATAGTCCGCCCCATCCTTGGTTTTGACGTAGAGGCCGCGGCTGCGCAGCTCGCTGTGCACTCGATACCCGCTGTCCACCTTGATGTGGGGGTCCACGATGCTCACCATCTGGGGGGGGGTTCGTTAATTAACGTGGCAGGGACTCGTTAATTACGATTACAGCGCTAATTAGTTAGGAAAAGGGAGCACAGCCTCCCCCCACGCCCCGTATCTCAGCTGCTGTGTTCGCTCCCCATCTCCATCCTTTGCATTTCTTCCCACCCCCAAGACCCCCAATTTAGTTGGACCCCCCCCCATATTTTAACAGCTACAAAGAACCCCCCCTGCCAGACCCCCAGCTAACCCCAGTTCCCCCCTAAGACCCCATAACCCACCCCAGGACCCCCTAAAACCCCCTCAAATGTCCCCATAAACACTTCCCAGGACCCAGAAACCCCCCCATGACCCCCCTAAAACCCCATAACCCCCCCAGGATCCCCCAAGCCCCCTATCCACCCCCCATACCCCCTCCCCAGGACCCCCCAAACCTCCTATCCAGACCCCATAACCCCCCCCCCCCCCCCAGACCCCATATGAACTCCCCCAGGACTCCCCTAGGACCCCAGAAACCCCCTAGGATCCCCCTCAAACCCCATAAACTCCACCAATACCCCCATAAGCCTCCAATAATCCCCCCTCCCCCCCCTCTCTCATGGCTTTGAGCCTGGGAAACTTTGTGTGGTCCCACATTTGAAATGCTATAACCCTCTCCAAACCACCCCAAGACCCCATAAACCTCCTCAGGACCTTCCAACCCCCCCCAGGACCCCATAAAGACCCCCAGGACCCCCCCCAACCTTTCTCTTCCTGGCAGCCAGCCTTTCCAGCATGGCTTTGAGCCTCAAGAACTTACTGGGGTCCCACATTTAAACCCTATAACCTCTCCAAACCCCCCCAGGACCCCATAAAGACCCCCAGGACCCCCCCCAACCTTTCTCTTCCTGGCAGCCAGCCTTTCCAGCATGGCTTTGGGCCTGGGGAACTTGCTCGCATCCCACATTTGAAGCCCTATAAACCTCTCCAAACCCCCCCAGAACCCCATAAAGACCCCTAAGACCTTCCAAACCCCCTCAGGACCTTCCAACCCCAACCCAGGACCCCATAAAGACCCCCAGGACCCCCCCCAACCTTTCTCTTCCTGGCAGCCAGCCTTTCCAGCATGGCTTTGAGCCTCAAGAACTTGCTGGGGTCCCACATTTAAACCCTATACCCTCTCCAAACCCCCCCAGGACCCCATAAACCCCCCCCAGGACCCCCCCCCAACCTTTCTCTTCCTAGCAGCCAGCCTTTCCAGCATGGCTTTGAGCCTCGAGAACTTCCTGAGATCCCACGTTTGAAGTCCTATAATCCTCTCCAACCCCCCCCCAGGACCCCATAAAGACCCCCAGGACCTTCCAAACCCCCTCAGGACCTTCCAAACCCCCCCAGGACCCCCGCCAACCTTTCTCTTCCTAGCAGCCAGCCTTTCCAGCATGGCTTTGGGCCTGGGGAACTTGCTGGGATCCCACGTGAAGTAACGCTTGCCGTCAGCATGCTCGATGTCCAACCAGAGGACGTCGCAGGGCACCCCGTGCTGCTCGAAGCCTCGCTCCACTGCAGCCACGTCCTCCTCGTCCTGGTAGTTCCAGCGGCTCTGGTGGTAACCCAGGGCGAAGAGGGGGGGCATGGCCTGCGGGCCTGTGGGGAGGGGGGGGGTTAGTGTGGGTCTGGGAGGGGTTAAGGGGGTCCTGAAGGGGGATTTGGGGGAGTTGGTTGGGTCCTGGGGGGGGTTTATGGAGTCTTAGAAGGGGTTTGAGGGGCTTTATGTGGTCTGGGATGGGGGCTTAGAGGGGTCCTGAGGAAGGATTTGAGGGGTTTATGGGGTCTGGGGGGGCTTAGAAGGGTCCTGAGTGGGGACTGGGGGATTTAGGGGATCTGGGAGGAAGTTGGGAGGGGTGCTGGGGGGGTCTATGGGGTCTGGAGAGGGGGTTAAGGGGGTCCTGAGAAGGGATTTTGGGGGTTTGTGGAGTCTGGGAGACACTTAAGGTCCTGGGGGGTTTATGGGCTCCTGGAGGAGGTTTATGGGGTCTGGAGAAGGGATTAGGGGGGTCCTGAAGGGGAACTGGGAGATTTATGGGGAGGGGAAATTTATGTGGGGGGGGGGGGGTTAGTGTGGGTCTGGGAGGGGTTAAGGGGGTCCTGAGGGGGGATTTGGGGGAGTTGGTTGGGTCCTGGGGGGGTTTATGTGGTCTGGGAGGGGGTTTAGGGGGGTCCTGAAGAAGGACTGGGGGGTTTTATGAGGTCTGAGAGACACTTAGAGGGGGTCCTGGGGGGTTTATGGGGGCTGGAGGGGGGGTTAAGTGGGTCCTGAGGGGGAACTGGGAAATTTATGGGGTCTGGGAAGCAGACCTATACTGCCCCACCCCCCAACCACCCCCATAGAGCCCCCCATACCCCCAAATCCCCCCATAAACCCCCCTACACCTCTAAACCCTCTTTTAGGGCTGCCCCCATCCCCCAACCCCCCCCATAGAATCCCCCCTTACCAGTGAGCGCCCAGTACTGCCCATAGAGCCCCCCTACACCCCCGAATCCCCCCATAGAGCCCCCCTACACCCCCAAATCCCCCCATAGAGCCCCCCCCAGCCCCCAAACCCCCCCATAGAGACCCCCCCTTACCTGTGAGTGCCCAGTACTGCCCATAGAGCCCCCCTACACCCCCAAATCCCCCCATAGAGCCCCCCCCAGCCCCCAAACCCCCCCATAGAGCCCCCCTACACCCCCAAACCCTCCCCATAGAGCCCTCCAGCCCCCAAACCCCCCCATAGAGCCCCCCCCCAGCCCCCAAAACCCTCCATAGAGCCCCCCCACTCCCCAAACCCCCCCCATAGAGACCCCCCCTTACCTGTGAGTGCCCAGTACTGCCCATAGAGCCCCCCTACACCCCCAAACCCTCCCCATAGAGCCCCCCCCAGCCCCCAATCCCCCCCCTAGAGCTCCCCCAGCCCCCCAACCCCCCAGTAGAGCCCCCCCCTTACCGGTGAGCGCCCAGTACTGCCCATAGAGCCCCCCTACACCCCCAACTCCCCCCATAGAGCCCCCCCAGCCCCCAAACCCCCCCCATGGAGCCCCCCCTTACCGGTGAGCGCCCAGTACTGCTCCATCACGTGCGCGGGCGTCGGGCCCAGCAGCAGGAACACGTCAATGATGCCACTCTCTGACATCCACCTCACGTCCGTCTGCGGCGCTTCGCCCCCCCCGTGGACGTAATCCATCACCTTCCCAAAGAGGGTCTGCAAGGGGGGGGGCAGAGGAGTCAGAAATCCCCCCCAGAGCCCAAAAAAAACCCCTGTTCACGGATGGACTACACCCCCACCCCCCCACAGGTCCTCCAGCCCTGGAGGACTACAGGCACTCTGACCCCCCCCCGGATCCTCCAGCCCTGGAGGACTACAATCATACCCTCCCCCGGATCCTCCAGCCCTGGAGGACTACAGTCAGACCCCTCCCCACCCCACACATAGGTTCTCCAGTCCTGGAGGACTACAGTCAGACCCCTCCCCCCCCCCCCACACATAGGTTCTCCAGTCCTGGAGGACTACAGTCAGACCCCTCCCCCCCCCACACATAGGTTCTCCAGTCCTGGAGAACTACAGTCAGACCTACCCCCTCAGTTCTCCAGTGCTGGAGGACTACAGTCACAGGTCCTCCAGCCCCTGGAGGACTACAGCCAGACCCCTCCCCGGTCCTCCAGCCCTGGAGGACTACAGTCAGACCCCTCCCCCCCACATACACAGGTCCTCCAGCCCTGGAGGAGGACTACAGTCAGACCCCTCCCCGGTCCTCCAGCCCTGGAGGACTACAGTCAGCCCCCGCCCACCTTCCCGGCCGTATTGGAGCTGATGTCCACCCAGGTCTCAGCGGCGTTCAGCCAGAAGATGGCGACGGTGCGCCGGGCGCTGTGAGCCCAGAGCAGCGGCACGGAGCCGTACAGCGCCATGGGGTTGTACAGCTCGTACTGAAACACGTCCAGGTTGTACAGCCGGTACGGATCGCCCCCCCTGCGTGTGGGGGGGGGACAACAGGAGCTCGGGACCCCCCCGCAGACAAAACACACCCCCGTGTTCCCAACACCCCCCACACAACCCCCTTAACTGGGTTCAGTTGTATGGGTTACCCCCACTGGAGGACTACAGGCGGTCAGAACCCCCCCAACCCCAATCCCCCCCTATATTCACCCCCCACCACAACCCAATTCCCCCCCCCCAGTGCTCAGAACCCCCCCCTAAAAAAAAAACCCTATACCCGCCCCATGCTTAGTGCTATGTGTCCCCTCCCCTGGGAATCTGACCCCCCCAGCCCAACCCCCCCATATTCACCCCCCCCACCCCAAATCCTCCCCCATAACCACACTCAGTGCTATGGCTGCCCCCCCCTCCGTTGCTCAGAATCCCCCCACCCCCCAAAAAAACCCCTACATTCCCCCCCCCCCAACAATCTCAGTGCTGTGTGCTCCCCTCCCCTGGGAATCAGAACCCATCCCAAACCCACCACCCATATTCATCCCCCCCCCACCCCAAATCCCCCCCCATAACCACACTCAGTGCTATGGTTGCCCTCCCCTGTGCTCAGGACCCCCCCCATTTCCCATTTCCCCCCCCCATACTCGGTGGTTTTCAGCCTCATGCTGTCCGCGTGCTCCGGGATCCCATAAACGTGCTCAAATCCGGGCAGTGAGAAATCCAACCCCACAGATGTGGGTCCTGGGGGGGCACATATGGGGTCGGGGGGGTCATTATTTCCCCCCACTAAGGATAACCCCCCCCCCCCACAATTAACACACCGTTGGGTTTGGAGTCTGTGTGGGTCTTAAAGGTCTCCTCCCATGCGCCAGGATCCTCTGCCTCCTCCGTGCCTCCATCTGATGGCTGTGAGGGGGGGGCACTCTTAGGACAGCCCCCCCACCCCAAAATGCTCCCCACCCCCCTCCAAAGGTCCTCCACCCCCCCCCCAACCCCAAAACACCCTCCCAACTCCCCCCCAAAAATGCTATCCCCTTCCCCCTCCCATGGACCCCCCCCATCCCATGGAACTCCCCCAATCTCCCAACCCCCCCCCCCCAAATCCCCCCTCCCATGGAACCCCCAACCCCCCCCAAATCCCCTCTCCCCAAAAATGCCCCCCCAAACCCCTAAGCCCCCCATTCCCCCCCACCCCAAAAGCCCCCCCTTTACACCCCCAAAATACTCCCACCCCCCCAAATCCCCTCCCTTCTCCCCCTCAAAATGCAACCCCTTGCCCCCCACCCCAAAAGCCCCCCAATCCCCCCCACCCCCCACCCCAAAAGCCCCCCATCCCCCCCACCCCCTCCCAAACCCCCCCACCCCAAAATTCCCCATTTCCCCACCCCAAAGCCCCCCCCACCCCCAAAAGCCCCCATCCCCCCCAAAATGCCCATCTCCCCTCCCCCCCAAATGCCCCCCCTTCCCCCCACAAAGCCCTGCCACCCCCCCCGACCCCCCAAATACCCCCCCATGTCCCCCCCCCCAAATTTCCCCCCCCCAATCACCTTCTGTGCCTCCCCCTGCTCCGTCCCAGCGCCTCCCTCCTCCTTCCCCTCCTCCGTTGGTTCCTTGGGGGGGTCCCTGTTTTTTTTTTTGGGGGGGGGGGGGGGGGCGTGAGGGGGGGTGAGGGGTTGGGGGGGGGGCACAGATTATTGGGGGGGGGGGGCAAACAGGAAGCATTCATGCATAGCAAAAGAGGGGGGGGGATTTAACCCCTGAGAGCTCAAAGTGGGGGGGGGGGTTGGGGGGGGGGGAGGTGGGGGTTCTCCCCCCTCCCCCCCCCCAAGTGAAGATTTGGGGTGGGGGGGGGGGGGCAAAAAGCTCCAGCTTTACCTATAGAAGAGGGTCCGGATTTGAGCCCACCAAGCACTGAGTTTATCCAATAAACTGGGGCGGGGGGGGGGAATATTTTGGGGGGGGGGGAGAGGAGGGGATTTGGGGAGGGGGGGATTATTGGGGTTGGGGGAGATTTGGGGACGGAGGTCATTGGGGAGGGGGGGATTATTGGGGGGGGGGATTATGATGGGGGTGATTATGGGGGGAGTTTTAGGGAAGGGAATTATGGGGGGGGGGGAGATTAGGGGAGGGGGGTTATAGGAAGAAGGAATTGGGGTGGGGGGGGGGAGAATAAAATGCAGCCAGAAAGAGAAAGACAGCAAAAGTGAGTGGTGGGAAAACAGCCCCCCTGTGTGCCCCCCCCCCCCCCCACAAAAACACCGTGTGGGGTTTGGGGGTATTTGGGGATATTTGGGGGCATGGTGGTGTCCCCCCCCCCCCATAAAAACCCCCTGTGGGGTTTGAGGGTATGGGGGGGGGGGGTATTTGGGAGTATTTTGGGGGTATTTCAAAACATTAGGGGGGTATTCGGGGATATTAAGGGATTTTGGGGGGTATTAAGGAACATCTGGGGGCATTGGGGGGTATTTGGGGGGCATTTGGGGGAATTCTGGGGGTCTTTTTGGGGCATTTAGGAATATTTGGGGGTATTAGGGGGTATTAAGGGATATTTGGGGGTATTAAGGAACATTTGGGGGCGTTGTGGAGTATTTTGGGGGAATTTTGGGGGTCTTTTGGGGGCATTTAGGAATATTTGGGGGGTATTAGAGGATATTAAGGGATATTACGGGGGCATTTTGGGGTATTTTGGGGATATTTATGAACATTTGGGGGTATTAGGAAATGTTTAGGGATATTAAGAGACATTTTAGGGTATTTGGGGATATGGAGGGGGCATTTTGGGGGTATTCTGGGGGTATTTAGGAATATTTGGGGGGTATTAGGGGATATTAAGGGATATTTGGGGGGCTATTAAAGAACATTTAGGGGCGTTGTGGGGTATTTTGGGGGCATTTGGGTGAATTTTGGGGGCACTTAGGAATATTTGTGGGGTATTAGGGGATACTAAGAGATATTTTAAAAGGTATTTAGGAATATTGGGGGGCACTGTTGGGTACATTGGGGTATTTGGGGATATTTTGAGGATATTCCTCTGTATTTGGGGTCAATTTAAGGTATTTTGGGGGTACTTTAAAGTATTTGGGGGACATTTGGGGGGGAGTTTGGGGTATTTAGGCATATTTGGGGGTATTTTGGGGTGTTGTCAGAGTACTTATCCATAATTGGGGGCATTTGGGGGGTATTTAGAGATGTTTTAGCCATTTTTTAGGTCACTTAAGGCCGTTCTGGGTGCTTTTCAGGACATTTAGGGACACTTCAGGGCCATTCCTGTGTCCTTAGGGGATGTTTTATGTTAACAGGGGGATCAGATTCACTCTCAGAACATGTAGGCATATTTGGGGGTGTCTGGGGGCATATTTTGGGGAGGGTTCTCAAAACACTTGGGCATATTGGGGGTATTTGGGGATATTTAGAGACATTTTGGGCATTTCTCAGGTTACTTAAGGCCATTCTGGGTGCTTTTCAGGGCATTTAGGAACATTCCAGGACTATTCCTGTGTATTTAAGAGGTGTTCTATGCAAGGGGGGGGTCAGATTCATGCTCAGAGCATGCAGGCATATTTGGGGGCGTTTTCTAGGGGGGGTTCTCAGAATATTTAGGCATATTGGGGGTATTTTGGGGGTATTTGGAGACATTTTGGCCACTTTTCAGGTCATTTAAGGCCATTCTGGGTGCTTTTCAGGGCATTTAGGGACGTTTCAGGGCCATTCCTGTGTTCTTAAGGGGTGTTTTATGTAAGGGGGGGGTCAGATTCACTCTCAGAACATGTAGGCATATTTGGGGGTGTCTGGGGGCATATTTTGGGGAGGGTTCTCAAAACACTTGGGCATATTGGAGGTATTTGGGGACATTTAGAGACATTTTGGGCATTTCTCAGGTTACTTAAGGCCATTCTGGGTGCTTTTCAGGGCACTTAGGGACACTTCAGGCCCATTCCCGTGTGCTTAGGGGGTGTTTTACGTAAGGGGGGGTCAGACTCACCCTTGCTGCTGCCCGGGCCGCTGTCGGAGGTGCTCAAAGAGCAGCAGCCCGCGGGCGTTGGCGCTGCAGAGGGGCTCAGAGCCCTGCAGAACATCCAGGCGGAAAGGCTGCGCCGTCAGCAGCAGCCGGAGACCCCCGGGACCCCCGGGACCCCCCCACGACAGCTCCACGCTGCCCTCATCACGGCCTGACACCGACAGCCTGGGGGAGGGGGGGGGGGATAGGGAGAGAAGGGGCTCAGTGGGCTTAGGAACACATTTGGGGGGTGGGGGGGTGGCATGTAGGGGCCCCAAGCTACCTAAAAACCGCCTTAGGAAACGTTTTGGGGAGGGGGGGGATATATTTAGGGGGGGAGGTTGACTATCAGGGGGATTTCATTTATGGGACCCTCAAATTTAGCACCCCGGACCCCCCCACGACAGCTCCACGCTGCCCTCGTCACGGCCTGACACCGACAGCCTGGGGGGGGGGCAATGGGAGAAAAGGGGTTCAATGGGCTTAGGAACACATTTGAGGAGGGGGGGGGTCTTTAAGTGTCCCCCCAGGACCCCCCCATGACAGCTCCACGCTGCCCTCATCCCGGCCTGACACCTCAGAGGGGTGGGGAGGGTCTCAATCTGGGGGGGGCTGTGAGAGTCAAGGCTCAGGATGGGGGGGGTCTCTCACCTGGTTACCCCCAATGAAAGGCTTAGACAACACTTGATGGAGGAAGGATTACTTTGGGGGGGTTCTTTGCTTATGGGACCCCCAAAAGTCACCAACAAAGGGCACAGAATTGTTGGGGGGGGGGTTGCTGAGGACCCCCCCTCAATGTGGGGGGGGCTGTGAGACTCAAAGCTTGGGATGGGAGGGGTCTCCCACCAGGATGCCCCCCAAAAAAAGGCTCAGAGAACAGTTGAAGGAAATGGGCGTTACGTTAAACGAGTTCTTCGCTTATGGCACCCCCAAAAATCATCAACAAAGGGCACAGAATTGTCGGGGGGGGGTTGCTGAGGCCCCCCCCTTAACGTGGGGGGGGGGCTGTGAGACTCACGGCTCGGGATGGGGGAGGTCTCCCACCAGCACGTCGGGCACCTCGTAGCGCGGGCGCAGCGGGCGCAGCTCCCGGAGCCGCAGGCGGGTGATGTTGGAGTGCAGAGCCTGCAGCTCCAACTGCAACGGGACCTGGGGGGGGGGGGAAAAGGGGGGGTAACGGGGGGCAAAACGGTCCCGAGACCCCCGCCCCCTCCCCCCCCACCCTCAATAATCCCTTCTCTGTGAAAGTCAATCCAATAAGCGCCCTGATAAAGCCCCCAAATCTCCCCTATGAAGCCCCTTCAAAGAGCTCCAAGAATTCCCCCCAACTCCCCCTCCGGGGGGAGGGGGGGGGAAAAAGAGGTTTTATGGGGGGGCACAATAACCCCCCCAGCCCTAATCCCAACTCCCCCAGACCACCAAATCTCCCCAGAACCCCCCTTGAACCTCCCAGTTCCCCAAAATCCTCTCAATCCCCTCAATCCCCTCCCTGCCTCAGCCCCCCCCCCTCCAAACTGCTCAATCCCCCCCCCACGCCCCCCCAACCCCCCCCCCTAAACCTCCCAATCCCTCCCCCCAAAGCCTACCCCTTAGACCCCCCCAAATTCCCCGTAACTGCACCCCAAAACCTCTCAACCCCAACCCCCACCCCCCCCAAACCTCCCCCTCAAAACCTCTCAATCCCCCCCCCAAATCTCCCCTTTAGACCCCCCCCAAGCCTCCCATAAATCCACCCCAAAATCTCCCAGCCCCAACCCCCACCCACCCACCCCCCCTCCAAACCCCCCCTGGGTCCCCCCCAAACCCCATATAACTCCACCCCAAAACCTCTCAACCCCAAACCCCCCCAGACCCCCCCCCCAGAACCCTCCCCCCAACGCCCCAAACTTTTTCCCAGACCCCCTCCAAACCTCCCTCCAACCCCCCCCGACCCCCTCTCAAAACTTCTCAATCCCCCCCCAAGCCCCCATAACCCCACCCCAAAACATCCCAATCCCAAACCTAACACCCCCCCAAGCCCTCTCAGACCCCCCCAAACCCCCCCTAACTGCACCCCAAAACATCCAAACCCCAAACCCAACACCCTCCCCCCCCCTCCAGCCCTCTCAGCCCCCCACCCCAAACCCCCTCAGACCCCTTCCCCAAAACCCTCCCTGGAACCCCCCCAACCCCCCCCCCCAACCCCTCAAACTTTTTCCCATACCTCCCCCCAAACCCCCCTTAAATCCCCCCCCCCCAAAACTTCTCAATCCTCCCCCAAACCCCCCATAACCCCACCCCAAAACATCCCAACCCCAAACCCAACCCCCCCCTCAGACCTCCCCCAAATCCCTCTCCAACCCCCCCCCCCCCTCCCAAACTCCCCCACACCCCCCCCAAACGCCCCCCCCCCTCACCTTGGTGGCCTCATTGACCACCTGCACCGTGACGGATTCGGGGCTGAGCTGCAACGAATCCAACAGCGCTCGGTACGGAGAGCGGCCGGGTTGGAAACTGCGCTGCCGCCTACAACGGGAAACCGGGGAGGGAGCTCAACCACCGCCCCCCCCACACACACAACGGGTACCGGGGGGGGGGGGGGGGGGGGAAGGTGGTTAAAAGTACCCGGTCCCCACCTGCAGAAACTGCTTTGCTCGCACGTTTTGAAGTTGCTCCGATCCACGGCCGCGCTGAGCCCGAGATAAACGGCTCCGAGCAGCAGCAGCAGCACCGGCCGCCGCCTGAGGGGGGGGGGGGGGGGAAACGGGGAAGCGATGAGAGGCGGGCGGGGCCTGCTAGGCCGCAACCGGGGCCTGCTAGGCCGCAACCGGATCCCACCGGAGCCCCCCCCGGACACGCTGCAAGGGATGGCGGCCTACGGGGGTCCGAGGGAGCCCGGAGGTAGCGGAGAGCAGCGGGGGGGCACAGAGGGAAAGGATAACTGGGGGTCACGGGGCTGTGAGGGGGGGGGGGTCGGGTCCCGGTCCGCCGCTCGCTCACCGCCCCGGCGCCGCCGCCGCCATCTTGGCTGAGCTCTGACCCTTGACCCCGGCCCTTGGCCCGCGCGCCGTAGCCGCGCTCCGATTGGCTGCGAGAGGAGGGCTGAGGCGGATGTGACGTCATGGCCGCGCACGCGCACGCGTGCCGGGAGGGCGGGGGCGGGGCTAACGGCCGTGCTCGTGGCGGCGGCGTCGGGCGCGAAGGGAGGCGGGCGCTGATTGGCTGAGAGCGCGGAGGGCGGGAAGGCGGCGCGGCCACGCCCTTCGCTGTGGAGAGCTGAGCCTGGGCCCGGCGCGCGGTGCGCGGCTGCCCCATAGCCGCCCCATAGCCGCCCCATAGCCGCCCCGTGGTGGTAGAGGGATCCATTCCCCGTGCTCCACTTCGCCCCGTAGCGGTGAGTGGGAGGAATGCGGAGGGGCAGCCCCTCGTGGTGGTTCTGAGGGGGTTTGGGATGAGGGAGTGCGCCCTGAGGGATTCCCTCGGCCCTAAAGCAGCTCCATGGGCTCCCTAAGTGTTCCATATGGGCCCCTAGGTGCCCTATGTGGGCCCCCTAACTGCCCTATATGGCCCCATCTGCCCTATATGGGCCCCTAACTGCCCTATATGGCCCCATCTGCCCTATATGGGTCCCTTTGTCTCCGATGGGTTCCTATGGGTCCCCAGGATCCCTGTGTCTCCTATAGATTTCTGTAGTTCCCTATGGGTCCCTGTGTCTTTCTTTATGTTTTAATGGAGCTTTGTGGATCTGTGTGTCTCCTATGGGTTCCTATGGGTCTGTTTACATGGGTCCTTACATCTTCCATAGGTTTCTATGGCTCCTACGAGTCTCTATGTTTTCTACAGATCTCTATAGGTCCCTATAAATCCCTATAGGTCCCTATGGGTGTCTATGAGTCCCTATGCCTGCCGTAGGCCCGTATGGGTCCTATGAACGGCTAAGTTTCCTGCAGATCTCTATAGGTCCTTGTAGGTCCCTATCGGTGTCTGTGGGTCCCTTTGTCTCCTATAGGTCCCTATGGGTCCCATGGGTCCTTATGTTTCCTGTGGGCCCCTATGGGCCCTTATGGGTCCCTATGTCTCCCATAGGTCCCTATGTCTCCTATGGGTCCCTGCGGGTGTCTGTGGGTCCTTTTGTCTCCTATAGGTCTCTGTGGGTCCCTATATCTCCTATGGGTCCATATGGGTCCCTGTGGGTCCCTACGTCTCCTATGGGTCTCTGTAGATCTCTGTGAGTCCCTATGTCTGCTATAGGTCCCTATGGGTCCTGTGGATCCCTATGGGTCCTTATAAGTCTTTATGTCTCTCATAGATCCCTTTGTCTCCTATGGGTCCCTGTGGGTGTCTGTGGGTCCTTTTGTGTCCCATGGGTCCCTATGGGTCCCTATGTCTCCTATGGGTCTCTATAGATCTGTGTGAGTCTCTATGTCTCCTATAGGTCCCTGTGGGTGTCTGTGCGTCCCTATGGGCCTCATGAGTCTCTACATTTCCTATGGATCTCTGTAGGTCCCTATGGGTGTCTGTAGGTCCCTTTGTCTCCTATGGGTCCCTATGGGTCCCATGGGTCCCTATGGGTTTCTGTGGGTCCCTATGTCTCCTGTAGGCCCCTATGGGCCCCATGAGTCTCGAAGTCTCCTATAGGTCTCTATGGGTGCCTGTGGGTCCCTTTGTCTCCTATGGGTCCCATGGGTCCTCACGTCTCCTGTGGGTCCCTATGGGTCCTAAGGTCTCTGCAGGGGGGGTAAGATAGTTTTATTTCATATCTTTTACCCTCCGCGCCGGGTGGGGCCGCTGTGCTGTCCTGGGGGGGTCCCGGATATGGGGCGGGGGGGGGGGGAAATGGGGGGGGCACTGAAAGGAAGGGGAAGGGCGGGGGCACCGGGGCAGGAGGGGGGGGGAGGGGGGGAGGTAGAGAAGTGGGGGAGGGGGGGGGGGAAGTGCGGCCTCTTCACTTGTAACGCTGCTGTGGGGACAGAGCGCTGCCCCCCCCCCCCAAAAAAAAATAGGACCCCCCCAAAGCTGAGTGCTGCGGAAGCCCCGTGGTGCTGAGGTAGGACGCTGGTGCCCCCCCTTGCACAATTGGGACCCCCCCTCCACGTTTCCCCCTCCGCATACGTAGGGACCCCTCTGTGTCCCCCCCCTCCCCATTACCCCAGCCCTTGCACCATTGCCCCCCCATTGCACGTATCCCCCCCCCCATAAGGACCCCTCTCTGCCCCCCCTTGCACAAGTGGGACCCCCCCCTTGCACCACAGGTTCCCCCCCATTTACCTTCCCATAGGGACCCCATCTGTGCCCCCCCCCCCAAAATAAATGGGGTGAAAAGCGGCTGTGTGGAAAAGAGGACGGGGGGGGGGGGAGGTTGCTTTGCACGAGAGTTTTGCACGAGGAAGGGTTGTGCATCAGGAGGGCTTTGCACACGCGGTTGACAGCGGGGAGGGGGGTGCATGGGGGCTTTGAAGGGCATTTTCCACGTGTGGGGTGGCTTTGCACGAGGGTTTTGCACGAGGAGCGAGTGCCGGGTGTTTGTTTGCACGGGGAGCTCACAATGGCGTTGCAGAATGTGTTTGCACGGAGACGGCGCGGCCGGGCTTTGCACGAGCATTTTGCACGAGGAAAGCTCTGCACAGCTCGGTTTTGCACAAGTGTTTTGCGTGAGAGCTGTGCACGACTTGCTTTGCTCGAGGATGGTGCGTTGGTGTTGCACCGCGTTGTTTTGCACGGGGAGGGGGGTGTTTCACGAGGTCTGTGCACCGCGGGTGTTGCACGAGTGTGTTGCACTGGGGTTGCACGTCTCACTTGTGCACGCGGGGGGTTTGCACAAAGTCCTTTGCACGAGGAACCTGCGGTGTGTTTTGCACAAGGGCTTTGCACGGTGGGGCTTTGCACGGCGGGCTTTGCACCAGGGCACATTTGGGGGGGAGTTGCATTGGGGGGGGGAGTTGCACAAGGTTTGCTTTGCACGGGGGGTTTGCACAGGGGTGCATGGGGGGGGGGGTTGCACGAGGAAAGGGGGGGGGTCCGGATGTGGGGCCGGAAGTTGGGGGGGGAAAGCGGAGGTTGATCTGAGGGGGGGGAAGTGAGAGATGGAGGGGGGGGCACAGAATGTGTGAGGTCACGAAAGGTCACGAGGGCGGCAGCGAACTTTGGGGGGGTCTAGAAGTGGGGGGGGGGAGGGGGCACACGGGACCCCCCCCCTTTCCCGTGCACACTTTGTGGTGCGTTGCAGGATGGGGGGGGGGCAGCGCTTCCCGTCTGCCCGGAAACCGCCGGCGTCAGCCAGGCCCCGCCCCCCCCCAGGCCCCATAGTGACTCCCCCCCCCCCCAGCCCCATAGGGCCTCCCCCACCCCATAGGTCCTCCAACGGCCCCATAATGCCCTCCCTCACCCCATAGACCCCTTCCTCAAAAAGGACCCCCCCTCCTCAAGCCCTATAAGTCCTCTCTGACCCCCACAGGACCCCCCCCTCTGACCCCTCATCCACCCCCAGCCCCGTAGGGCCTTCACCCCGTAGGGCCCTCCCTGGCCCCATAGGGCCCCTCTGGCCCCATAGCCCCCCCCCACCTGCCCCACAGAGACCCTCCAGCCCTACAGGGCCCCCCCTCTCCCAAGAAGCAGCCCCTCCTTGGCTCCATAGCCCCCCCCATACCCCCCCCTTTCCCCGACCCCTGAGAACCCCCCGGTTGGTTTCCCTCCCGGATTTGGGGCTCTGCCCCCCCCCCCCCCCCCTTCCCCCGATAAAATGGGTGGGGGGTTGGAGGTGGATCAATGAGGGGGGGTCGGGATGGGGGCAGCCCTAATTTGTGGCACTGGGGACCAAAGCAGTGACTGTGGGAGGGGGGGGAGGTCGGGACACGAGGGACCCCCCCGACCCCCCTCCCCTCAGGTTTCGTCGCCCCCGAAGGACAGCAGCGACCGCAGCCCCCCCCCGTTCCCCCCTCCCCCCCCCCATTCACTGCGTTCCCCTCATTGAGGCCGCCCCGAGGGGAGGGGGGCGTGGGAAAAAGGGGCGGAGCCTCCGCCCGCGCGGGAGAGAGCTCTCAGCCAATCGAAGAGAAGGAGCGGTTCCCACGGTTCCATTGATAAAAGAGAGCGAAGAGAATCCTTTCCTTACAGGCCCCCCCCGGGGGGAGGGGAGAGGATCTGTTTAATTGGGGGGGGGTTCAGTGTGAGGGGGGGGGGGTCCCAAAGAGGATCAGTGTGATTGGCGGGTGGGGATTCCAAGGGGCTCAGTGTAATTTTGGGGGGGGGGGGTCCCAAAGGGGTTCATTACAATTTTGTAGTGGGAGGCGTCCCCAGGGTGGGGGGGGGGGGGGTCATGCAATCCGACGACCTCTTCCTTCGCAAAATGCGGGGGGGTCCCTCCCACAGCCGCCCCCCCACAACCCTCCAACGCAGCAGCAGTGAGGCCGCTTTGGGGACCCCCCCCTCCCCCCGCGCTCGCACCCACAGCCACGAGGAAACCCCCCCGGGGGGGGCGGGCAGCCCCCGCCGTTTCCGGGACCCTTTGGTGCTGTTGGGTTTAGGGGGGGGGGCGGCAGGGGGTGGGGGTCCCGAGGATTTTCCCCGCCCCCCCTGGCCCCATTTCGTGGCCCATTACGACGTTCAGAGCATCGTATTCGATCCTTTCGAAACCCCCCCGGACCCCCCCGGCACTTCGGGAGCTTCGGCCGCTCATTTGGACCCTCCTCCCGAAACGGGAGACCCCCCCGAATTCCGGACCCCCCCCCAACCCCAACCCGATGCTGGGGACGCGTTGGTGCTGAGCTGCCCCCGTTTCGTATGTGAGGTGGGGGGGGAAAAGGAGGAGGGGTTGGGGACCCCCCCCTGGAATGAGCCCCCCGGCCTCGGCCACGTCCCCAATGCGGCGGTGGCGGTCCTGGAGGAGCCCCCCCCCGGGGAGAGACCCCCCCACGCCATCGAGCACTGCGATGGGGGGGCCGGGTTCTACCGCAAGTACTTCTATGGGAAAGGTGAGGGGGGGCAGAGGGGTGGGGGGGGGCATTGTGTGTATGGGGGGGCTGTAGGGGTGTGGGGGGGTATTGTGTGTATGGGGGGGGGACTGTTGGAGTGGGGGGGGGGCATTGTGTGTATGGGGGGGCTGTAGGGGTGTGGGGGGGGCATTGTGTGTATGGGGGGAATTGTGTGTATGGGGGAGGAATGGAGGGGTGTGTGGGGGGGGATTGTGTGTATGGGGGGGGCTGTAGGGGTGTGTGGGGGGCGTTGAGTGTATGGGGGGGGACTGTAAGGGTGTGGGGGGGGCATTGTGTGTAGGGGGAGTGTTGGGGGGGGACAATGGATGGGTGGGGGGGATGTGGGGACATTATATGTGGGGGGGGGGACACTGTGTGGGGACATTGGGGATATTGTGTGGGTTGGGGGGGGCACATTGTGTATGGGGGGGGGACGTGGGGACATTGGGGGGGGGGGGGGGAGAGGCACTGTGTGGGTCCTGGGGGGGGTGGGACACAGTATGGGGCCATGGTGACATTTTATGGTGAGGTCATGGGGGCACCGTGGGGGGCGGGGGGGAAGGGGGGGGGGGGGCGTCGGTGACCTCTGACCCCTGGTGCCCCCCCTTCCCCCCCCCATTTAGAGCACCTGAACTTCCTGGGGGAAGACGAGCGCTGGGGTCCCATGGCCGTGTCAGTGCGGCGTGAGGAGCGCGGGATGAGGGTCCTGCATCGGGTCATCGTGAGGACCGGGCAGGTGGGGGGCAAGAAATAATGGGGGGGGGTTAAAAATGGGGGGGGCACGTCCTGCATCGGGTCATCGTGAGGACCGGGCAGGTGGCGAGGGGGGGACCCAGGGGGTATGGAAGGGTTGTATGGGCTTGGGGTGGGGGATGGGGTGGGCAATATTGGGGCGGGGGGCTGAGGGGGGGTAATGTGTGTGGGAGGTCAGGGGAGAACGTAGGGGGGGGCAATGTGTGGAGGGAGGAATGTGGGGGGGGGGCAATGTATGGGGGGGGCAATACGTGGAAAGGAGGGTCTGGGGGGGCAATGTATGAGAAGGTGCCCCCTCCCACTTTTGTGCCTCCCCCATTTTGTGACACCCCCTCCCCCCCTTCTGGAATCCCATCTTCTCTTGCCCCCCTTCCCCCCTTCTGAGACCCTTCCCCCCGTGTGCCTCCCCCCCATTTTATGCCCTCCCCCCCCATAGCTGCGTGCCCTGCGTGGCTCAGTGCTGGAGGAGGCTCTGCCCCCCCACGTCCGCCCCCCCGGATCCAGGGCCGGGGTCCCCCCCCGGCGCCTCCTGGAGCTGCTGCTGCCCGGGGGGGGGGCGCAGGCGCTGCGTTTGGCCGACCCCTCCCCTGCCGTGCCCGACACGCTGCTCAAGGTGGATGAGCAAGGGGTGAGTGCACGAGGGGGGGGGTTGCACGAGGGGGGGGGGTTGCACGAGGGGACGTTACGTGAGGGTGGAGTTTCCATTGGAACAGAGGGCTTATGCAAGAAAAGGTCTTGCACGAGGCTGCGGCTTGCACGAGGGTGGGCCTTGCACGAGGGCAGGTTGCACATAGGGTCAAACCTTGCACGAGGGCAGGCTTTGCACGAGGTTAGGCCTTACATTTAGGCAGGCATCGTGCAAGGAGCAGACCTTGCACGAGAACAAATGCTCCATGAGGACACACCTTGCACGAGGACGAACCTCACATGTGAGCAAGGCCATGCACAGGAGCAGGCCTCACATGAAGTCACCCTTTGCACGAGGCAGTACCTTGCACAAGGCCACTCTTCACACAAGGCAGCCCCTTGCACGAGGCTGCTCCTCACACAAAGGTGCCGTTGCACAAGACCACCCCTTGCACGAGGCTTCTCAAACAGGGTCATCACACGAGGCTGTCCTTTGCACAAGGGCCTTACACAAGTCCATTCCTTGCACAAGGCCTCCCCTCACACCAGGTCACTCATACGAGGCTATCTCACAAGGCTACCCTTTTCACAAGGACCTTACACAAGACCACCCCTTGCACGAGGCCGTTGCACGAGGCCGCCTGTTGCATGAGGCCGCTCCACGTGAGGCCGCCCCTCACACAAGGCTGCTCCCCGCATGAGGCCGCTCCTTGCACGAGGCCCTTGCACGAGGCCGTTTTGCACGCCCGCAGGTGTGCCTGCAGCGCAAGGTGGGGGTGCTGTACTGCCGGGGGGGGCAGAGCTCGGAGGAGGAGATGTACAACAACGAGAGTGCAGGGCCGCCCTTCCTCGAGTTCCTGGCGCTGCTGGGCACGCGCGTGAGGCTGCGAGGCTTCCGGCACTACAGGGCACAGCTGGACACCAAGAGTGAGGGGGGGGCGCGGGGGGTGAGGGGTTATGGGGGTGGGGAGGGAGTGGGGGAGGTGGGGGGTGAAGGGTTATGGGGGTGGGGGAGGGAATGGGGGGTGTGGGGGGGAGGGGTTATGGGGTCGGGGGGAAATTGGGGGCGTGGGGGCTGAGGGGTTCTGGGGGTGGGGGAGGGAATTGGGGGGATGAGGGTGGGGGGTTATGGGGGTGGGGGAGGGAATGGGGGAGGTGGGAGCTGAGGGGTTGTGGGGTTGGGGAGGGAATGGGGGAGGTGGGGGCTGAGGGGTTATGGGGGTGGAGGAGGGAATGGGGGGCATGGGGGGGTGATGGGGTGGGGGGAGTGGGGGGGGCATGGGGGGAGTGATGGGGTGGGAAGCAATGGGGCGTGAGGGGTTATGGGGGTGGTGGGAGAGGGGGGTGAAGTGGGCAGGGATGGGGGGTGAGGGGGCATGGGGGGGTGAGGGGTTATGGTGATGGGGATGGGGGAAAGAATGGGGGGGGGGGGGGGCAGAATGGGCTGGGGGGGTTTGGGAGTGAAGGGGCTTGAGGGGGTGATGGGATGTGAGGGGTTATGGGTGGGGGGTGAGGGGTTATAGGGGTGGGGGAGACAATGGGGTGGGTTGGGGGATGGGAGGTGATGGGGGGAGAATGGGGGGGATGGGGGTGAAGGGGCATGGGGGGGTGATGGTGTGGGTGGGGATGGGAGGTTATGGGGGGTTGGGGGTTGTTATGGGGTGGGGAATATGGGCTATGGGGTGGAGGATGTGCGGCTATGGGGCCATGAGGACGGCCGTGCCCCACAGCCGACTCGACGGGGACGCATTCGCTCTACACCACGTACCACGGCTACGAGGTGATGTTCCACGTCAGCACCATGCTGCCCTTCACCCCCACCAACCCCCAGCAGGTCCGTGGGGCTCAGGCTGCGTCCGGGGGGGTCGGGCACATCTATGGGGTTCCAAACCCACCCCATATAACCCCCCCCCACCCCGTTGTTCCCCACGGCAGCTCCTGCGGAAGCGGCACATCGGGAACGACATCGTCACCATCGTCTTCCAGGAGCCTGGGGCGCTGCCCTTCTCCCCCCGCGCCATCCGCTCCCACTTCCAGCACGTCTTCATCGTCGTGCGAGTGCACCAGCCCTGCACGCCCCACACGTCCTACAGGTGGGGGGTGGGAGGAGGATGGGAGTGGGTTGTCTCTATGGGGTGGCAATGTGGGGATGGGGTGTCTCTGTGGGCTGTTGGTGTGGGGTTGGGATGTCCCTGTGGGGTGTCCATGTGGGGGTGGGGGTCCCTGTAGGGCCAGGGTGTCTCTTTGTGGTGTCCCTGTGGGGCTGGGGGTCCCTGTAGAGCCAGGGTGTCTCTTTGTGGTGTTCCTGTGGGGCTGGGTTGTCTCTATAGGGTGTTAACGTGGGGTTGGGGTGTCTCTGTGCAGTGTCTGTGTGGGGCTGGGGGATCCCTATATAATGTCCCTGTGGGGCTGGAGGGTCCCTGTGGGGTGTCCTTATGGGGCTGGGGTGTCAATGTGGAGTTGGGGTGCCTCCTTGTGAGTCCAGGATGTCCATGTGGGGCTGGGGGGTCCCTGTGGGATTGGGGTGTCCCCTTTGGGCTGGAGTGTCCCTGTGGGGTGTCTCTGTGGGGCTGAGGCGTCTGTGTGTGGTGTCGTTATGGGGCTGGGGTGTTTCTAGGGAGCGTCCTATGGGGCTACAGTGTCTGTGTGGGGCTGGGGTGTCCCTATGGGTTGTCTGTATGGGGCGTTCCTATGGGGCAGGGGTGTCACTGTGGGGCTGGGGTGTCCCTGTGGGCTGTCCCCATCGGGGTGGCTCCACCTCACCCCACTCCCCCACTTACCCCCTACCCCCCCCCCCAACAGCGTGGCAGTGACCCGCTCGGACGACACCCCCCCCTTCGGCCCCCCCATCGCCGTGGGGCAGCGCTTCCCCCGAGGCCCCCAACTCCGCCATTTCCTTTTGGCCAAAGCCATCAACGGTGAAAACGCCGCCTCCCGGGGGGGCCGCCTGGGGGCCATGGCCGCCCGCACCCGCCACCAGTACCTCCGCGAACTCGCCCGCTCCCATGCCAACGGACCCCCCCCCGCAGCCCCCACCCGCGGCCTCCCGGTCCTGGGGGTCCGCCGGAGGGCGGGGGTCACCGCGGGGGGCGACGCGGTGGTCGGGGGGGCGTTGGTGTGGGGGGCGAAGGCGTGGGTCGGGGGGGAGGGGGGAGAGGAGACGGCGTGTTTGTTGGGGGTGGCGGCGGAGAGGGTGGTCCTGGTGACCCCCCAGGAGGGGCGGGTGCTGCTGAGCGCTGCGTGCAGGGACGTCCTGGGCTGGGCCTACGTGGATGGAGGAGTCGAGATCTTCTATGGGGCGGGGGAGAGCGTGGGGCTGAGGCTGCCCCATGGAGAGGCCGAGCAGGTGGTGGCCAGGCTGCAGGTGGGTGTGGGGAGGGGGCGAAGGGAGGGGGGCGATGGGGCTGGGGGGTTGTGGGGGGTGGGTTCCGCACTGGGTTCTGTGTTGGGTGCTCCACGTTGGGTTCCGTGTTGGGTTTTCTGTGTTGGGTTCCGTGTTGGGTTCCATGTTGGGTTTCTGGGTTCTGTGTTGGGTTCTGTGTTGGGTTCCTGAGTTCTGTGTTGGGTTCTCCCTATTGGGTTCCGTGTTGGGTTCTGTGTTGGGTTCCTGGGTTCTGTGTTGGGTTCCTGAGTTCTGTGTTGGGTTCTCCCTATTGGGTTCTGTGTTGGGTTCCTGGGTTCTGTGTTGGTTTTCCATTGAGTTCCATGTTGGGTTCCCCATTGGGTTCTGTCTTGGTTCCCCACTGGGTTCCATATTGGGTTCCCCATTGGTTCTGTGTCGGTTCCCCATTGGTTCTGTGTGGGTTCCCCATCGGGTCCTCCATGCTGGGTTCCATGTTGGGTTCCCCTTTGGGCTCCTATTGGTTTCCCCATTGGGTTCTGTGTCAGTTCCCCATTGGGTTCCATATTGGGTTTCCCATTGGTTCTGTGTGGGTTCCCCCACAGGCAGGTGAGGTTCTGGAGCTGTCGCTGCTCCACATTGGGTTCCATGTTGGGTTCCCCATTGGTTCTGGGTTGGTTCCCCATTGGGTTCCTTTTGGGTTCCCCATTGGTTCTGTGTGGTTCCCCATGGGCTCTGCGTGGATCCCGCAGGCAGTGACCCGTGGCTGTGAGGTCCTGGAGCTGTTGCTGCTCCATGTTGGGTTCCCCATTGGGTTCCTTTTGGGTTCCCCATTGGGTTCCTTTTGGGTTCCCCATTGTGTTCCTTTTGGGTTCCCCATTGGGTTCCTTTTGGGTTCCCCATCGTGTTCCTTTTGGGTTCCCCATGGGCTCTGCGTGGATCCCGCAGGCAGTGACCCGTGGCTGTGAGGTCCTGGAGCTGTTGCTGCTCCATGTTGGGTTCCCCATTGGGTTCCTTTTGGGTTCCCCATTGGGTTCCTTTTGGGTTCCCCATTGTGTTCCTTTTGGGTTCCCCATTGGGTTCCTTTTGGGTTCCCCATCGTGTTCCTTTTGGGTTCCCCATGGGCTCTGCGTGGATCCCGCAGGCAGTGACCCGTGGCTGTGAGGTCCTGGAGCTGTCGCTGCCCCGCGGTGCCGGCGGCCGCCTGGGCTTCCGGATCTCCGGCGACGGCGTGGTGACGGCGGTGCAGCGCTTCTCCTTCGCCGAGGTGGCCGGGCTGCGGCGGGGGGCTCGAGTGCTGCGGGTGGCTCACAGCCCCCTCCCCAAAATCAGCACGCGGCAGCTGCGGGCGCTGCTGAGGGGACCCAAAGCCGCCCTCACCATTCTGCCCCCTGACCGAGATGGGAGGCCTCGGAGGTGGGGGTCGGGGGGGGGTGAGGGGTTATGGGGGTTGGGGGGTGGGATGGGGGGTGTGGGGAGGATGTGGGGGTGTGGAGTGGTATGGGGGGGTGTGGGGTAATATGGGGGGATATGGGGGGGTGTGGGGGTGGGATGGGGGTGATATGGGGGGATGTGGGTGGGATGGGGGTGATATGGGGGGGTGTGGGTGGGATGGGGGTGTGGGGTGGAATGGGGGTGATATGGGGGGGTGTGGGGTGGGATGGGGGTGATATGGGGGGATGTGGGTGGGATGGGGGGATATGGGGGGATGTGGGTGGGATGGGGGGATATGGGGTGGAATGGGGGTGATATGGGGGGGTGTGGGGTGGGATGGGGGTGATATGGGGGGGTGTGGGTGGGATGGGGAGATATGGGGTGGAATGGGGGTGATATGGGGGGTGTGGGGTGGAATGGGGGTGATATGGGGGGGTGTGGGGTGGGATGGGGGGATATGGGGTGGAATGGGGGTGATATGGGGGGGTGTGGGGTGGGATGGGGGTGATATGGGGGGATGGGGGTGGGATGGGGGGATATGGGGTGGAATGGGGGTGATATGGGGGGTGTGGGGTGACATGGGGAGGGACAGGGATATGGGGGGGTGTGGGGGTGGGATGGGGGTGATATGGGGGGATGGGGGTGGGATGGGGGGTGATATGGGGGGGTGTGGGGGTGGGATGGGGGTGGGATGGGGGTGATATGGGGTGGGATGGGGGTGATATGGGGGGTGTGGGGTGACATGGGGAGGGACGGGGATGATATGGGGGGATGTGGGGATGGGATGGGGGTGGATGGGGGGTGATATGGGGGGTGTGGGGGTGGGATGGGGGGATGTGGGCAGAATGGGAGTGATATGGGGGGGGTGTGGGGTGATTTGGGGGGGACGGGGATGATATAGGGGGATGTGGGGGGGATGGGGTGATATGGGGGGGGCAGGGGTGATGTGGGGGGATGTGGGATGGCATGGGGGGGATTGGGGGTGGGTGTGGGATGACATGGGGGAGACGGGGGTGATACGAAGAGGATGTGGGGTGATATGGGGGGGTGGGGGGTGATTTGGGGATTCTGGAGTGGGACGTGGGGGGATATGGGGACATGGGGGGTGTGGGGACATTGGGGGGGTATAGAGCTGGCATGGGGGGGGCACGGAGGTGATATGGGGACATTTGGGGGGCTGTGGGGATACTGGTGGGGGATGTGGAGGTGATGTGCGGACATGGGGGGGGGGACACACGGCAGTGACCCCCCCATATGTGTTTCCCCCCCCCCAGGAGCTTCTCGGAGCTGTACGCCCGTTCCCTGGAGCAGGGCCGGGCCGGAGGGGGGGGCTCCGAGGGAGGGGGGGACATCGGGGACAGCAGCAGCGACAGCGACGGCGACAGCGATGGGGCAGCAGAGCGGCGGGGGGGGGCGGGGGGGGCGGCTCAGCCCGGGGGGGGCGGTGGGGGGGGGCTGCGCCCCGACACCCTGCGGCTGCTGCGCTCCTTAGAGCTGCCTGAGAGCCCCCCCGCACACAGCCCCCCCCACGCACACAGCCCCCCACCCACAGTGAGCCCCTCACACACACACAGCCCCCCCCACACGCACAGCCCCCCCCGCCAGCAGAGCCCCCCCCCGGGGTGAGTTGCCCCCCACCCTCCCCCCATAAACCCCCCCACCCCTTATTGCCCCCCTATAGCCCCCCCATTATAGCCCCCACCCCTTATTGCCCCCCCATAGCCCCCCCTTATAACCCCTTCACCCCCTATCCCCCCCCCCCAATTACTCCTTATAGCCCCCCCTGTTAAATCTGTGGGACCCCCCCCCAATATCACTCCCCCCATAGCTTCTGCCCCCCCCTCAGACTCCCCCCTCCCCCCTGTTTTCCTTCCCCCTCACCCCCCTATATAAACACTCTGGGACCCCCCTCTTAGCCCCTTGCCCCCCCCTCCTCGTATGGCCCCCCCATATAAACCCCACCCCCCCCCAGTAAATCCCCCCAATATAAAATTCCTCCCCCCCCCCACAGGCCCCCCCTGGCTGACCCCACACCCGACCTCCTGCTGCCCCACCACAGCCCCCCCCCCCACGGGGACATGGTGAGTGTCCCCCCCCCATATCCCCCCATATCCCTCATGTAACCCCCCCCACGTCCCCATATCCCCCCTATGTGACACCCCCTGTATCCCCTTGTCCCCCCCCCACCTCCCCCACGTGCCCCCCTCCCAATATCCCCAGATACCCCCATGTCCCCCCCCAGTGACCCTGTATCCTCCAATCCCCCATTCTGTGTCCCTACAGCCCCCCCCATCCCCCCCCTGTCCCTATACCCCCCTATTCTGTGTCCCCATGTCCCCCCCCGATGACCCTATATCCTCCAATCCCCCATTCTGTGTCCCTACAGCCCCCCCCATCCCCATACCCCCCTATTCTGTGTCCCCGTGTCCCCCCCCAATGGCCCTATATCCTCCAATCCCCCATTCTGTGTCCCTACAGCCCCCCCCGTGTCCCCCCCCGTCCCTATACCCCCCTATTCTGTGTCCCCACGTCCCCCCCCGATGACCCTATATCCTCCAATGCCCCATTCTGCCCCTATATCCACCCCCCCAACGTCCCCATGTCACCCCTATGTCCCCCCCCCCACTTACAGGGTGACCCTAGGTGCCCTTTGCCCCCCCCCGAGGACGGAGCCCCCCCGGAAGCCCCACTGAGGCATTCACCAGGCAAAGGTCAGTGACCCCAGTGTGTCCCTATAATGACCCCAAAGTGACCCCAGTGTGACCCCACCGTGACCTCAAAGTGACCGCATGACCCCTAGTGATCCCACAGTGACCCCAGTGTGACCCCATGGTGACCCCATGACCCCAGTGTGACCCCAACATGTCCCCAAAGTGACCCCATAATGACCCCAAAGTCACCTCATGGTGACCCCATAGTGACTCCAGTGTGACCCCAAAGTGACCCCAGTGTGAGTGGGTCTCCCTATGGGGCTGTGTGTCCTTATAGGGCTGCGTGTCCTTATAGGGCTGTGTGTCCCTATGGGGCTGTCCCTATAGGGCTGTGTGTCCCTATAGGGCTGTGCCTATGGGGCTGTGTGTCCTTATAGGGCTGCGTGTCCCTATAGGGCTGTTCCTATGGGGCTGCGTGTCCCTATGGGGCTGTCCCTATGGGGCTGTGTGTCCCTATGGGGCTGTCCCTATAGGGCTGTGTGTCCCTATAGGGCTGTCCCTATGGGGTTGTAACTTTGGGGCTTTGTGTCCCTATGGGGCTGTGTGTCCCTATGGGGCTGTGTGTCCCTATAGGGCTGTGTGTCCCTATAGGGCTGTGCCTATGGGGCTGTGTGTCCCTATAGGGCTGTGTGTCCCTATAGGGCTGTTCCTATGGGGCTGCGTGTCCCTATAGGGCCGTCCCTATGGGGCTGCGTGTCCCTATGGGGCTGTGAGTCCCTATGGGGCTGTGTGTCCCCACGGGGTCTCATTATGGGATGCCCCCCCAGCCCCCCCGGAGGATGAGGAGTGGGATTCCATCTCCCGCGTGGCGGCCGCCTGCAGCGGAGTTCTGGAGGCGTTGGCACGGGAGGGTGAGAAGGGGGGGGGTCCCGGGGGGGTCCTTGAGGCGGGGGGGGGGAGGGGGGTCCCATGGGTGGGGGTCTCACCCCCCCCCTCCCCCCCCCTTCTGCTCCATTCACAAATAGGGCAGCAGCTTCGGGACCCCCTCGGCCCCACAGCCCCCCCGGCGCTGAGCACTTCGGGGGCTGAGGATGAGTATGGAGGGGGGGGGTGGGCTGGGGGGGGGGTCATTGGAGCATGGGGGGGTCCTGGGGGGGTATAGGGGGGTCTGGGGGGGGTCTTATGGGGTATAGGGGGTCTTGGGGGGAATCTGGGGGGGTTCTTGGAGGTATGGGGGGGGGTCCTGAGTGTGTCTTGGGGGGTGGGGGGGGGTTAGGGGGTCCTTGGAGGGGGGTAAGGGGTCTGGGGGGGTCTTTTAGGGGGTGTGGGGGATATAAGGGGTCCTGGGGGGGGGTCCTGGGGGTGTGGGGGGGGGATGTGGGGGGAGTCCTGGTGGGGCCTGTGGGGGCATGGGGGGCTATAGGGGGTTCTTGGAAGGGCGGGGGGGGTCTTGGGGGGTTCTTATGGGATATGGGGGATATAGGGGGTGCTGGGGGGGATCTGGGGGGGTTCGTGGAGGTATGGGGGGGGTTTTAGGGGGTGTGGGGGTTTAGGGGTCCTTGGAGGGGTCCTTTAGGGGGTTTGGGGGTCCTGGGGGGTGGGCATGGGGGGGTACAGGGGGTTCTTGGAAAGGTGTGGGGGGGGGTCTTGTGGGGATCCTGGGGGGTGGGGGGGGAAGGGGCAGAGATGGGGGTCTGTGAAGGTCTGGGGGGTTATGGGGGGTTATGGGGGCCTTGGGGGGGTCTGTGGGCAAAAGGGGGGGGTCTCAAAGCCCCCTTCCCCAAAAAAAAGACCCCGGACGCTGTCGGAAAAAGTGTCGCAGCTGGAGGTGATGCTGAAACGGCTGAGGGGGGAACTGCAGGAGGTGCGGCCTGCGGGGGGCGCTGTGGGGCGGAGCTGTGGGGCGCTGTGGGAGCTGTGGGGCGGTATGGGAGCTGTGGGGCACACTATGGGGCAATATGGGGTGCTGTGGGGTGCTATGGGGCGCTGTGGGGCACACTATGGGCCTCTATGGGGTGCTGTGGGGCACTATGGAGCATGCTGTCAGGCACACTATGGGGCTCTATGGGGCACAAAATGGGGCGCTATAGGGCACAGTGTGGGGCGCTATGGGGCACGCTATGGGGCACTATGGGGCATGCTAGGGGGCTCTATGGGGCGGTCTATGGGGTACACTAGGGGACTCTATGAGGCACACTAGGGGGCTCTATGGGGTGCTATGGGGCATGCTATGGGGCACACTATGGGATGCTATGGGGCACGCTATGGGGCTCTATGGGGTGATGTGGGGCACTATGGAGCACGCTGTCAGGCACACTATGGGGCTCTATGGGGCACAAAATGGGGCTCTATGGGGCACACTAGGGGACTCTATGAGGCACACTAGGAGGCTCTATGGGGTGCTATGGGGCACGCTATGGGATGCTATGGGGCACGCTATGGGATGCTATGGGGCACGCTATGGGGCGCTATGGGGTACACGGCGCTATGGGGCACGCTATGGCGCGCTATGGGGCACGCTAGGGGGCGCTATGGGGCACGGCGGCGTCCCCACAGGAGCAGGAGGCGAAGGCGCGGCTGCGGGCGGAGCTGCGGACCCTGCGGCGCAGCAACCGGCGGCTGCAGCGTGAGCACGAGGACGCGGCCGCACGCCTGCGCCGTGTCACACAACTGCTGCACGAGGACCCCCCCGCCTCCCCCCCCGACACGCCCCCGGGCACCCCCCCGCCTTAACAGGAGCCCTTACACGCCCGCGTGCAAGTGCTCGTGCACCGGGCCTCGCACCGTTACGGGGCACGAGGCAACGGTGCCTCGTGTGCTGCCCCCCCTTTGCACTCATCCACGCCGACGTGCTCGCCCCCATCGTGCACTCTTTGCACACTCGTGCGTTCACACTCGTGCACGCTTGTGCCCGCTCGTGCTCACCACCCCCCTTGCACGCTCATACTGCCGTGCACACACGCATACATCCTACACGTTTTGCACACGTGGGCACACGTTAGTGCCACCTACCAGTTCAGCTCTTGTGCACATCCATGCACGCCTCCCCTTGCACGCTTACAGCCTGGGTGCAGTGCAGCTGTGCACACCCACGCTCCTCACTCGTTTGTGGTCTTATGCACACTCACGATGTGTGCAGCTGCCCTTGCACACTCCTACACACTTATGCTTTCATCCTCGCACGCTTCCCACACGTCTTGTGCACTCACCCCCTTCTATGCTCATCCTTGCACACTCGTGTGCGCACCCCCTGCCCACACCCGATGCACGCTCACCCTTGCGTTCTCATGCCCAACTCCCTTTGCACACTCACCCCCACACTGCACACCCCCTTGCACACCCACTCCTCATGCACTCACACACTGCTCTTGCACACTTACATCTAATGTGCTCTCGCACACTCGCACCTCACATCCCCCCTTCTTGTACACTCCCTCCTTGCACATGCCCCCTCCTGGTGCACTCGCACCCCCTTTGCACACTCACTCCGTTGCACACTCACACTCGTGCCCCCCTCCAATAAAGCACCGTCCGCCACCTCAGGGATTTTGGGGTCAGAATGAGCGATTTTGGGGCTCCAGGTGTGGGATTTGGGGTCAGAAAATGGGATTTCAGGGTCCAGAGGTGGGATTTGGGGTCAGAAAATGGGATTTCAGGGTCCAGAGGTAGGATTTGGGCTCAGAATGCCGCGTTTTGGGGTCTGAAGCCGAGATTTTCAGGTCTGAACTCTTATTGTCTTTTATTGGGGGGGGTCCTCATTTTTGGGGTCCCCCCCTCAGGCGATTCCGCACATCTCCCTGCGCCCCGATTTCCGCCGCTGCCGTTTGAGGCCCCTCTCCAGGTGGGCGTCCTCCTCCAGTGCCCTATAAAGGGGGGGGGACTTGGTTAGGGACCCCCACCCAAATTGGGGGTGCCCCCGACTTTTGGGGATCCCCTCCATTTGGGGACTCGCCCCTTTTGAGCCCCCCCCTCAAAGTTTAGGGACCCTTTTGGAACCCCCAGTTTTAACCCCCCCCCATTTTGGGAACCCCTCCTGGCTTTGGGGACCCCCTGTGCCCCCTCTATTCACTTCCCTTTAGAGACCCCCCCCAATTTTGGGACCCCCTCCCCTCTTGGGGACCCTCACCCCCAATTAAGGGGAACACCAACCCTTCTGCGGACCCCCCCCCAGTTTTGGATACCCCCCTCTCATTTTGGGGACCCCCTTCTCCTTTTTGGGGACCCCCCACCCCTTCCGGGGACCCCCCCTCATTTTGGGGAACCCTCCCTCATTTTGGGGAACTCCCCCTTTCCTTTTCGGGAACCCCTCCCATTTTGGAGTCCCCCCTTCTCTTTTTTGGGGACCCCCCAATTTTGGGGACCCCCACCCCTTCTGGGTGATCCCCCCTCAAATTTTAGAGACCCCCCCTCATTTTGGGGCTCCCCCTCTCCCTCTCGAGGAACCCCCCAATTTTGGGACCTTCCTCTCCTTTTGCTTCCCCCCTTCCCTTTTGGAGACCCCCACCCCCAATTAAGGGGACCCACCCGATTAAGTGAACCCCCCTCTGCTTTTTGTGGCCCCCTCCCCCCCTACTTTTGGGGACCCCCCCCCCCAATTTGTGGACCCCCACTCACGCCTGCTCGCTCGCATCCAGGTGCCGCAGCAGCTCGTCGCGGCGGTTCACCAGTGCCACCAGTTCCTCCAGTAACAGCTCCTCCCGCTGCCGCTGCGCCGCCGACTTCTCCCACTCTGCGGGGGGGGGGAACCCCAAAATTTGAGGGGGGGTCCCCAGAATTTGAGAGGAGGTCGCTAAATTCGAAGGGGGGGGGGCTAAACGTGATGGATTGGGCACATTGGGGTACACAAGGGGAAGAGGTTTACCCCAAGGGAATGGAAAGGGGGGAAAAGGTTTGGGGGGGTCCACAAAATTAGGAGGGGTCCTCAAAGGAGAGGGACCGCAAAATTTGAGGGGGGGTCCCCAGAATTTGAGGGGGGGTCGCTAAATTTGAAGGGGGGGCCCTAAACGTGATGGACTGGGCACATTGGGGTACCCAAGGGGAAGAGGTTTACCCCAAGGGAATGGAAAAGGGGGAAAGCTTTTTTGGGGGGGGTCTTCACAATTGGGGGGGTCCCAAACTGGGAGGGGATTCCAGAATTTGGGGTGGGGGGCGCCCAAATTTGAGGGGGGTCCCCAAAATTTGAGGGGTGGGTTGTCAACATGATGGGATACCCGAAGGGAAAAGGTTCCCCCAAAGGGAGCGGAAAGGGGGGAAAAAAATGGGGGTGGGGGTCCCCAAAACTGGGAGGGGTTCCCAAAATGGAGGAGGGTCTCTCTATTGGGGGGGGTCCCTCTATTGGGGGGGGCCTCTATTGGGGGGGGTCCCGGCCGCACCCTCTGTGCTCAGCATCGCCCGCAGCTCCCGGCTCAGCAGCTCAAAGCGCCGCTCCACGTCCTGCTCCTCCTCCCTGGGACAGACGGGGGGACGTCAGGGGGACAGGAGGACATGGGGACATGGGAATATGGGGACAGGGGGACACTGGGACAGGGGGACATGGGGACATGGAGACAGGGGAGCAGGGGGATATGGGGACAGGGGGATATAGGGACATGGGGACGGGGATATGGGGACACTGGGACAGGGGGATGGGGAATAGGAATATGGGGACAGGGAGACATGAGGATATGGGGACAAGGGGACAATGGGACAGGAGGACACATCACACACAGTGACACAACCATCCATCACACGCACAGTGACACAACCACCACACAACCATCACACGGTGACACAACCATCTATCACACACATGGTGACACAACCACACACACAGTGACACAACCATCACACAATCACACACGGTGACACAACCACCACACACACGGTGACACAACCACCCATCACACACATGGTGTCACAACCATCCATCGCACGGTGACACAACTAATCACACAATCACACACAGTGACACAACCACCCATCACACACAAATGACACAACCACACACGCACAGTGACACAACCATCCACCACACACATGGGGACACAACCATCCATCACACACACCACACAACCACCACACACACGGTGACACAACCACCACACACACGGTGACACAACCATCCATCACACACACCACACAACCACCACACACACGGTGACACAACCACCACACACACGGTGACACAACCATCCATCACACACACCACACAACCACCACACACACGGTGACACAACCACACACACAGTGACACAACCATCCATCACACACACCACACAACCACCACACACACGGTGACACAACCACACACACGGTGACACAACCATCCATCACACACACGGTGACACAACCATCACACAACCACACACGGTGACACAACCACCACATGGTGACACAACCACCACACGGTGACACAATCACACACACGGTGACACAACCACCACACACACGGTGACACAACCACACACACAGTGACACAACCATCACACAACCACCACACGGTGACACAACCACCACACAATCACACACGGTGACACAACCACCACATGGTGACGCAGCCACCACACAATCACACACGGTGACACAACCACCACACGGTGACGCAGCCACCACACGGTGACACAACCACCACACAATCACACACGGTGACACAACCACCACACGGTGACACAACCACCACACAATCACACATGGTGACACAACCACCACACGGTGACATAGCCACCACACGGTGACACAATCACACACGGTGACACAGCCACCACACGGTGACACAACCACCACACGGTGACACAGCCACCACCAGACGGTGACGCACAGCAGCTGCAGGCGGTCGTGGCGGCGCAGCAGGGCGTTGCGGGCGTTGACCAGGGAGAACCAGTCCTCCATCAGCTGCTCCTCACGCTGCGGGTCTGCGCCTGGGGGGCAGCATTGGGGGCAGCGGGGGGGGACAACAGCGGGGGGGGCAACGGGGGGGGGGAACAGCAGGGGGGGAGAATTGGGAGGACAGTGGAGGGGGACAGCATTGGGGGGACAGCATTGGGGGGGGGCGGCATTGGGGGACAGCATTGGGGGGACAGTGGGGGGGTGCAGTAGTGGGGGGGCAGCAATAGGGGGACAGCAGCGGGGGACAGCAGCATTGGGGGCAGCGGGGGGGGACAACAGCGGGGGGGGGCAACGGGGGGGGGGACAACGAGGGGGGAAAATTGGGAGGACAGTGGAGGGGGACAGCATTGGGGGGACAGCGGGGGGGAACAGCATTGGGGGGGGGCGGCATTGGGGGGACAGAATTGGGGGACAGCATTGGGGGGACAGTGGGGGGGGCAGTAGTGGGGGGGCAGCAATAGGGGGACAGCGGGGGGGACAGCAGCATTGGGGGACAGCGGGGGGGGACAACAGGGGGGGACAGTAGTGGGGGGGACAGCGGGGGGGGAGAATTGGGGGGACAGTGGGGGGGGGCATTAGTGGAGGGGCAACAATAGGGGGACAGCGGGGGGGACAGCAGCATTGGTGGACAGCAGGGGGGGACAACAGGGGGGGACAGCATTGGGGGAGCATTGGGGGGGCAGCATTGGGGGGGCCATCATCATTGGGGGGGACCTGGGGATGTCACGGGGTTATGGGGACACAGGGACATGGAGTTATGGGGGCATGGGGCTGTTGTGGGGTTATGGGGCTGTTATGGGGTTATAGGGTCATTGTGGGGCCATGATGGGGTTATAGGGCTGTTGTGGGGCCATTATGGGGTTATAGGGCCGTTGTGGGGCCATTATGGGGTTATAGGGCTGTTGTGGGGCTGTTATGGGGTTATAGGGCCGTTGTGGGGCCGTTATGGGGTTATAGGGCCGTTGTGGGGCCGTGGTGCCCTGTACCCGATGCCATCAGAGCCCGCAGCTCCCGCTCCAAGCTCTCTGCCCTGCTGTCCACCTCGCGCTGCTCGCGCTGCAGCTCTGCCAGCTCCGCTGCCACCACCTGCGAGGGGTCCCGCAGCCGCTGCGACCCCAAACGGAGCCCCGCGTCACCCCAAAAGGACCCCAATGGGACCCCAGAGGGACCCCAGAGGGAGCCCCAAGTGTCCCCAAAAGGAGCCCAAGGTCAACCCCAATAGGACCCCAATGGGAGCCCCAGGTCACCCCAAAAGGACCTAAAAGGACCCCAAAGTGTCCCCAAGGGGAGCCCAAAGTCACCCCAAAAAGACCCCAAAGGAAGCCCAAGGTCACCCCAAAGGGAGCCCAGTAGGACCCCAAAGTGTCCCCAAAGTGAGCCCAAGGTCACCCCAAAAGGACCCCAATGGGAGCCCAGAAGGACCCCAAAGGGAGCCCGAAATGTCCCCAAAAGGAGCCCAATGGGACCCCAAAAGGACCCCAAAATGTCCCCAAAGGGAGCCCCAAGGCCACCCCAAAAGGACCCCAAAGGACCCCAAAGCGCCCCCCCAGCCCCCCCTCACCGGTGTCTCCTCCTCCACTGCAGCTCTGGGCTCCGTCGGGGGGGGGGGTCAGCCTGGGGGGGGGGAGAGGGGCAGCGTCAGGGACCCCAGGGCGTTTGTGTAGGGCCTGCAGTAACGCCGTTAGTGTGGGGCCCACAACAACCCCAATAATGCAGACCCTACAACAACAACAACCCCAATAATGCAAACCCTACAACAACAACAACCCCAATAATGCAAACCCTACAACAACAACAACCCCAATAATGCAGACCCTACAACAACAACAACCCCAATAATGCAGACCCTACAACACCCCACCCTCCAATTAATGCAGACCTACAACAACACTGACCCCAATTAATACAGACCCTGCAACAACACTGACCCCAATGCAGACCCTACAACACCCCCCCCAAATAATGCAGACCCTACAACAACACTGCCCCCAATTAATGCAGACCCTACAACAACACCGACCCCCAATTAATGCAGACCCTGCAACAACACTGACCCCAATGCAGACCCTACAACACCCCCCCCAAATAATGCAGACCCTACAACAACACTGCCCCCAATTAATGCAGACCCTACAACAACACCGACCCCAAAGCAGACCCTACAACACTGACCCCCAATTAATGCAGACCCTACAACACTGACCCCAATGCAGACCCTACAACACCCCCGCCCCCAATAATACAGACCCTGCAACAACACTGACCCCAATGCAGACCCTACAACACCAACCCCAATTAATGCAGACCCTACAACAACGCCGACCCCAATGCAGACCCTACAACACCCCCCCTCCCAAATAATGCAGACCCTACAACAACACCAACCCCAAATAACACAGACCCTACAACAACACCGACCCCAAAGCAGACCCTACAACACCCCCCCAAATAACACAGACCCTACAACAACACCGACCCCAAAGCAGACCCTACAACACCCCCCCCAAATAACACAGACCCTACAACAACACCGACCCCAATTAATGCAGACCCTACAACAACACTGACCCCAATTAATGCAGACCCTACAACAACACCGACCCCAAAGCAGACCCTACACCCCCCCCCCAAATAACACAGACCCTACAACAACACCGACCCCAATTAATGCAGACCCTACACCCCCCCCCCAAATAACACAGACCCTACAACAACGCCGACCCCAAATAACACAGACCCTACAACAACACCGACCCCAAAGCAGACTCTACAACACCCCCCCCAATTAATGCAGACCCTACAACAACGCCGACCCCAAAGCAGCCCCCCATCACCCCATACTCACCGTTGGGGTCCCGGTGCCGGGGGTCTCCCCGCGCCCCCCCCTCCGTTTCCTCACCAGGTCGGCGTCGCGGAGGTGGCTGAAGGTGCGGGGGGGGGCGCGGGACCCCCAGCTGCGGCGGTGCGACCTGGGGGGGGGCACGGGGACCCCCGGGGGAGGGGGGGGGGCCTCTGTGGGGTTTGGGGTCTCCATCGGGACCCCTGTGGGGTTCGAGGTCTCCGTGGGGGTGTCCATGGGGTTCGGGGTCTCTTCTGTGGGGTTTGGGGTCTCCATCGGGACCCCTATGGGTCTGGGGGTCTCTGTTGGGACCTTTATGGGTTTTGGGGTCTCTATGGGGTTTGGGGTCTCTACTGTGGGGTTTGGGGTCTCCATCGGGACCCCTATGGGTTCTGGGGTCTCTGATGGGACCTTTATGGGTTTTGGGGTATCTATGGGGTTTGGGGTCTCTACTGTGGGGTTTGAGGTCTCCATCGGGACCCCTATGGGTTCTGGGGTCTCTGATGGGACCCCTATGGGTTCTGGGGTCTCTGTTGGGACCTTTATGGGTTTTGGGGTCTCTATGGGGTTTGGGGTCTCTACTGTGGGGTTTGGCGTCTCCATAGGGACCTCTATGGGCTTTGAGGTCTCTGTTGGGACCTTTATGGGTTTTGGGGTCTCTATGGGGTTTGAGGTCTCTACTGTAGGGTTTGGGGTCTCCATTGGGGCCCCTATGGGTTTTGGGGTCTCTGTGGGGATCTCTATGAGGTTTGGGGTCTCTATAGGGTTTGGGGTCTCCTTCGGGACCTCTACGGAGTTGGGGGTTTCTGTTGGGGTCTCTATGGGCTTTGGGGGCTCTATTGTGAGGTTTGGGGGCTCTGTGGGGGTCTCTATGGGGTTTGGGGGTTCTGTTGCAGTGTCTGGGGTATCCATGGAAATCTGTGCAGGTTTTGGGGTCTCCATTGGGGCCCCTGTGGTTTTTTGGGTCTCTGTGGGGGTCTCCATGCTTTTTGGGGTCTCCATTGGGACCTCTATGGGGTTTGGGGTCTCTGTTGGGATCTCTGTGGGTTTTGGGGTCTCTGTGGGGGTCTCTATAGGGTTTGGGTTCTCTGTTGGGACTTCTATGGGGTTTGGAGTCTGCGTGGGGACCTCTGTGGGTTTTGGGGTCTCTGCGGTTCCCATTGGGTTCTCTCCAGTTCCTGTTGGGTTCTCCATCGGTTTTGGGTTCTCCACGGTTCCCTTTGGGATCTCCATGGTTCCCATTGGGGTTTTCATGGTTCTCAATGGGTTCTCCACCCTTTTTGGGATCTCTGAAGTTCCCACTGTGTTCTCTGTCACTTTTGGGATTTCTGAGGTTCCCACTGGGGTTTTCACGGTTCCGTCTGGGTTCTCCATGATTCCCATTGGGTTCTCCATCCTTTTTGGGGTCTCTGAAGTTTCTGTTGGGTTCTCCACAGTTCTTGAGTTCCCCGCAGCTCTCATTAGGTTCTCCCTGGTTCCCATTGGGTTCCCCATTGTTTTTGGGTTCTCCATGGTTCCCTTTGGGTTCCCCATTGTTTTTGGGTTCTCCATGGTTCCCTTTGGGTTCCCCATTGTTTTTGGGTTCTCCCTGGTTCCTGTTGGGTTCTCCATGGTTCCTATTGGGTTTTCTCCAGTTCCCTTTGGGTTCTCCATGGTTCCCATTGAGGTTTCCATGGTCCCCTTTGGGTTCTCCCCGGTTCCCTTTGGGTTCTCCATGGTTCCCATTGGGTTCCCTGTCCTTTTTGGGTTCTCCATGGTTCCTTTTGGGTTCTCCATGGTTCCCATTGGGTTCCCCATGATTTTTGGGTTCTCCATGGCTCCCATTGGGTTCCCTGTCCTTTTTGGGTTCTCCATGGTTCCTTTTGGGTTCTCCATGGTTCCCATTGGGTTCCCCATGATTTTGGGGTTCTCCATGGTTGCCTTTGGGTTCTCCACGGCTCCCATTGGGTTCCCTGTCGTTTTTGGGTTCTCCATGACTCCCATTGGGTTCCCCATCGTTTTTGGGTTCTCCGTGGCTCCCATTGGGTTCCCCCCGGTTTCTGTCCCCCCCCCGGTTCCGGCCGCGCTCCCCGCACTCCTTGGGGCCTCGCTGTCCCCGCTGCCCTGCAGCCGCTGCCTCAGCAGCCCCACGTAGGTGAGCACAGCCAGCGGGTCGGGGGCCGGGGGTCTCTCCATATCGGCTGCGTCCAGCAGCCGCGGGACCCCCAGCGCCGAGAACGCCTCAAAGGCCTGCGGGGGGGTCGCGGGGTCAAAGGTCAGAGGTCAGAAGGGGTGACCCCCCCCCTCTTTCAAGCCCCCTCCCACCCCCCAACCTCACCCGGGTGTTGTTGCCCCGGATGTCGAGGGGGTCCAGGGCCTCGTAGTCACTGGGGGAGGGGGGAGAAAAAGGGGGGGGGGTCACATGGGTGTCAGGGGGGCTGAGTGCCACCCCGTGTCCCCACTGCGACCCCCGTGTCCCGCCCGTGCCCCCCCCACAGACCCCACGTCCCCCCCATGTCCCTCTGTCCCCGCAATGCCCCCTCCCACGGCCCCACACCCCCATGTCCCCCAAATCCCCCCGCCCCCCCCGTGTCCAAAGCCCCCAATGTCCCCATGCCCCCCCCATCTCCAATGCCCCCCATGTCCCCCCTGACCCCCCCTGACCCCCACCCCGCATCCCCCTGACCCCCTGTGCCCCCCCACATCCCCCTGATCCCCCCCGGCCCCCCCCATCCCTCTGTCCCCCCACGTCCTCTCTCCCTAACGCCCCCCAGTTCCCCCCAACATCCCCATAGCCCCCCCATCCCCCCCATTCCCAAACCCCCCAGCCCCCTCAACCCCCCCACGCCCCCCTTATATCCCCCCCACGCCCCCCCCGTGCCCCCCCTACACATCGCAGGGCCGATGGCGATGCAGGAGGGCACAGAACAGCCCCCCATCGCACCCCATCCCCAAGCCCCCCATCCCCCCCCACGCCCCCATGACCCCCCCCACGACCCCCCCACGCCCCCCCCGTGCCCCCCCTACAGGTCGCAGGGCAGATGGAGATGCAGGATGGCACAGAGCACCCCCCCATCTGCTCCCATCCCCCTCCATCCCCAAGCCCCCCATCCCCCCACGCCCCCATGACCCCCCCCACGCCCCCCCCCGTGCCCCCCCCCACGCCCCCCCCCCGTGCCCCCCCTACAGGTCGCAGGGCCGGTGGCGATGCAGGATGGCACAGAACGCCAGCCCGTTTCTCCACGAGGTGCTGAAGTTGCTGATCCGCACCCCCCGGTAGCCGGCCGTCACCTCCTGGCACCACGACAGCAGCGCCGCGCGACCCCCCCCGGGGGGGGGCTGTGTGTGTGGGGGGGACGGACGACACACAATCACTACGGAACCTCCCCCACCCCCCCCCCACCCCAAATATCGCCCCCCTCCCTCCCAAGTGTCCCAAATCCCTGGCATCATGGGGACCCCCCCCCCCCAAATCCCCCCCTCACGAACTCATCGGGGTCCCCAAAACTGCCCCCCCCTCCCCCCAGTAATATATGAGGTCAGTAGATTCCCCCCACCACCACCACCCCTCCCCAAATTGCATTTCTGGGGTCCCCACGTCCCCCAGCCCCCCCCCCCCGAAGTAATATATAGGGCCATGACCTTCCCACCCCCCCCCCAACACATTTTTGGGGTCCTTAAGGCCCCCCCAGGCCCCCAGTAATATATGACTCCATGATCCCCCTCTTGGACCCCCCCCCCAATGTATTCTAGGGGTCCCTAAGCCCCCCCCCACAGACCCCCAGTAATATATGGGGCCATCACCCCCCCTTGGACCCCTCCCCAGTGCCCCCCCAGGTTCCCCCCCCCCAGTGATCGGGATATGAGGATATGACCCCCCCCTCCAGACTCCCCCCAATGCATTTTTGGGGTCCCCTGAGCCCCCCCCCAGACCCTCCCCCCAATAATATACAGGGCCATGAACCCCCCTCCCTCCCCCAAACCCCCCCCCCCCCATTGTGGAGACCCCATGTGCCCCCCCCCACCCCAAATTTGGGGTCCCCCCCCTCACTCACCAACGCTTCTCCTAGGGGGGCTCCCTGGTGCCCCCCTCCCTCTGTGGCACCACCTGGAGGTGTTGGGGGGGGGTCAGGACCCCTGAAATTGGGGGGGGGATCTGGATGTACCCCCCCCAAATATGACCTACCTGTGCCTGGGGGGGGTGGGGAGGGTGGGGGGGGCGTTCCTCCCCCCCCCGGGTCTTTGTCCTTTGCTTGCAGCTCTGAGTCTGGGGGATGGGGAGGGGGAAGGGGGGGGGGTCAGAGCATGGACCCCCCCCCCCAAGGGACCCCGATGTTGAAGGAGGGGGGGAACAAAGAGGGGATTTTGGGAACCCCTGGAGGTGATTTGGAGGCATTTTGGGGCCATTTGGGGCCACCTTGGGGACCACTTGTGGCCATTTGGGGGCAATTTGGGGGCTGTTTTGGTGCCACTAGGGTCCATTTGGGACCATTTTGGGGCCATTTTGGGGCAATTTCGGGCAACGTGGACCCATTTTGGAGCAATCTGGGGCCATTTGGGGGCTGTTTTGGTGCCATTTTGGGGCCACTTTGGGGCAATTTGGGGGCAATCTGGAGCCATTTTGGTGCCAATTTGGGGCCATTTTTGCACCACCGGGGGCTTTTTTGGGGGCCACTTGAGGCCCTTTGGGGGCAACTTGGGGTCATTTGGGGGCCATTTGGGGGCAATTTGGGGCAATCTGGGGTCATTTTGGTGCCGATTTGGGGCCATTTTTGCGCCACCTGGAGGCTTTTGGGGGCCCTTTGGGGGCAATTTGGGGCCATTTTGGGGGCACAGCCTCACCATAGGGTGGGGGTCTTTTTTTAGGGGTGCCCCCCCCGGAGCCTTCATCCCCCCCCTCCTCCTCCTCCTCCTCCTCGAAGTCCCGCAGGTCGGCCACGTCCCCCCCCAGGCGTGAGCTGAGCAGGCTGGCCACGCTGCGCATGTCCTCGTCCCTATGGGGCACGGTGTCACCCCACAGCCCCCCCATGGGCCACAGCGTCACCCCACAGCCCCCCATGGGGCACGGCGTCACCCCCACCTCCCCCCTCCCCCAAAATGCCCCCATGGGGTCCTTCTATCCCCAACCCCAAATTCGGTGTCCCCAAGACCCCCCAATGCCCCCAAAGCCCCCCAAGACCCCCAACATCCCTGAGATCCCCAAAGACCCCCAACGTCCCCAACATCCCCAAGACCCCCAACATCCCCAAAGCCCCCCAACATCCCTGAGATCCCCAAAGACCCCCAATGTCCCCAACATCCCCAAGACCCCCAAAGCCCCCCAAGACCCCCAACATCCCTGAGATCCCCAAAGACCCCCAATGTCCCCAACATCCCCAAGACCCCCAAAGCCCCCCAAGACCCCCAAGCCCCCCAACATCCCTGAGATCCCCAAAGCCCCCCAAGCCCCCCAACATCCCTGAGATCCCCAAAGACCCCCAATGTCCCCAACATCCCCAAGACCCCCAGTGTCCCCAACATCCCCAAGACCCCCAACGTCCCCAACATCCCCAAGACCCCCAATGTCCCCAACGTCCCCAAGACCCCCAACGTCCCCAACATCCCCAAGACCCCCAATGTCCCCAACGTCCCCAAGACCCCCAATGTCCCCAACATCCCGCAGCCCCCCTCTGCCCCCCCAGCCCCCCCGCCGCCCCCCAGGCCCCCGCTCACGCCGGGTGCCCCTCGTGCAGGACGGTGGCGCTGAGGCGGAGGCGCAGGCAGGCGGCCGCCACCTTGCGGGAGCGCGGGCGCAGCGGCAGCGACAGCGCGGTGCAGGACGGCGTGGGGCCGGCGAAGCGCCCCAGGTCCAGCACTGCTGCTGCCACCGCTGTGCGGCGCCCACGGCACTCCTGGGGGGGGGAACGGGGTCATGGGAGGGGAATGGGGTCACTGGGGGGGGAATGGGGTCATGGGAGGGGAATGGGGTCACTGGGGGGGGAATGGGGTCACTGGGGGAGGAATGGGGTCATGGGAGGGGAATGGGGACACTGGGGGGGGAATGGGGTCATGGGAGGGGAATGGGGTCACTGGGGGGGAACGGGGTCACTGGGGGGGGAACGGGGTCATGGGAGGGGAATGGGGTCACTGGGGGGGGAATGGGGTCACTGGGGGAGGAATGGGGTCATGGGAGGGGAATGGGGTCACTGGGGGGGGAATGGGGTCATGGGAGGGGAATGGGGTCACTGGGGGGGAACGGGGTCACTGGGGGGGGAACGGGGTCATGGGAGGGGAATGGGGTAGCAGGAGGGGGGAATGGGGTAATGGGAGGGGAATGGGGTCACTGGGGGAGGAATGGGGTCATGGAAGGGGAATGGGGTCAAGGGAGGGGAATGAGGTCAGGAGGATGGGGATTGGGGTCACTGAGGGGGGAATGGGGTCAGCAGGAGGGGGAATGGGGTCATGGGAGGGGAATGGGTTCACTGGGGGGGGGGATGGGGTCACTGGGGGAGGAATGGGGTCATGGGAGGGGAATGGGGTCACTGGGGGGGAAATGGGGTCACTGGGGGCGGAATGGGGTCATGGGAGGGGAATGGGGTCACTGGGGGGGCGAAATGGGGTCACTGGGGGGGTAATGGGGTCACTGAGGGGAAATGGAGTTAGGAGGAGGGGGAATGAGGTCACTGGGGGGGGAATGGGTTCATGGGAGGGGAATGGGGTCACTGGGGGGGGAAATGGGGTCAATGAGGGGGGAATGGGGTCATGGGAGGGGAATGGGGTCACTGGGGGGGGAATGGGGTCACTGGGGGGTCACAGTGTGGAGTCATGGGGTGACGTGGGGACATCGGGGTCATGGGGTCAGGCAGAGAGGGTCACAGTGCGGGGCCATATGGGGTCATGGGGTCACATGGGGTCATGGGGTCACGTGGGGTCACGGGGTCACACGGGGGGCACTCACGTTCTCCACCACGAAGGTCCATTCTTTGGTGTCATAGGCGGTGGCGTGGGGGTCCTGGGGGGGGACAGGGGGTGAGGGGCGTGCAAGGGGGCACACGTGTGCAAAGGGACTCGTGCAAGGAGGCACACGTGTGCAAGCAGACGCGTGCAATGGGAAAGGGCTCGTGCAAGGGGGTGCGACTTGTGCAAAGGAACACAGGGAAGGGGATTCGTACTCTGTGCAAGGGCATGTGTGTGAGGACAAGGGGCACAAGGAGTGTGCAAGGGGCACAAGGAGGACGTGTGCAGGGGGACACGCGTGAAGGAACACGGCTCGGGCAAGTGCAAGGAGTTTTGTGCAAGGGGGACTCGGCTCGTGCGAGGGGACGCGTCCTTCACACGGGGCACAAGGAGCGGACTCGTGCAAGGGGAGTCGTGCAAAGGCTCGTGCCTCGTGCAAGGGGACACGGCTTGTGCAAAGGGCTGCGTGAGGGGAAGGAGGGCGTGCAAAGGGATGTGGGGGGAGGTGCCTCGTGTGAAGGGGGTCTGTGCAAGGGGACTCGTGCAAGGAGACTCGTGCAAGGGGACTCATGCAAGGGGACTCGTGACGCACCCGGTACAGCGTGACCACGACCTGGAGGCTCTCGGGCACCACCCACACCACCAGCCCTCGGTAGGGGTTCTCAATGCCGGGCTGCCAGCTGTGGGGCTGCCCCACACACAACCCCTCAGGTTCAGCCACAGACCCCAAAGAGCCCCCCCAGACCCCACAAAGCTCCCCCAGGTCCCACACAGACCCCATAGACCCCCATTACCCCCTATAGCCCCCACCACCCCATAGCCCCCCCCATAGCCCCCACCACCCCATAGCCCCCCCTATAGCCCCCACCACCCCATACCCCCCCTTATAGCCCCACCACCACCCCCATAGCCCCCCCTTATAGCCCCCCATCACCCCATAGCCTCCCCTTATAGCCCCCCATCACCCCCATCACCCCATAGCCCCCCCTTACAGCCCCCCATCACCCTATAACCCCCCCTTATAGCCCCACCACCACCCCATAACCCCCCTTATAGCCCCCCCATCACCCCACAGCCCCCCCTTACAGCCCCCCATCACCCTATAACCCCCCCCTTATAGCCCCCTCCCCACCCCATAGCCCCCCTTATAGCCCCCCATCACCCCATAGCCCCCCCATAGCCCCCACCTTGCTGCAGACCCTCCGGTTCCGCCGGGTCCAGACCACCACCACTTTGTCGGGCTGCCTGTGGGGGGGGGGGGGGGCGGTGTGGGGGGGGGTCAGGACCCCACCCAGGGCGTGGGGGGTGGGGGGGGGCACTATCAGCTATGGGGCAGACAGGGTTGTGGGGCCGCCCCATAGATAACGGCCCTCCCCCACCCATAGGCAGGTGCTGGGAGGGGGGGGGAAGGAGCCGGGGGGGGGCAGAGCTAAATTTGGGGCTCAGTTGGGGGGTGTCCGGTTTCCCCCCCCCCGGGGGGGGCTATTTTTGGCCGCTCTGACCCCACAGAGGCTCTGCTTTCCATTCCTGACCCATTTATGGGCATTTTGGACTCAAAATGAAACTCTGCGGCCCCCGCCCCCCGGCCCCATAGGGACCCTACAGCCCTGTAGGAACCTCACAGCCCCATAGGGACCCCAAACCTCATAGGGACCCCAAACCCCACAGGAACCCCATAACCCCATAGGGACCCCAAACCCCATAGGAACACCAAACTCCATAGGAACCCCACAGCTCCATATGGACCCCAAACCCCTTAGGAACCCCATAACCCTATAGGAACCCCATAACCCCATAAGGACCCCAAACCCCATAGGGACCCCAAACCCCACAGGAACTCCATAACCCTATAGGAACCCCATAACCCCATAGGGACCGCAAACCCCACAGGAACTCCATAACCCTATAGGAACCCCATAACCCCATAGGGACCCCAAACCCCATAGGGACCCCACAGCCCCATAGAGACCCCAAACCCTATAGGAACCCCATAACTCCATAGGGAACCCTACAGCTCCATAGGGGCCCTATAACCCCCCTCAGGTCTCCTGGCCCTATAACCCCACACAGCCCCTAAAGCCTCCCCCCGTCCCACAGTGACCCCATATGGCCCCTCAACGACCCCCCCCATTAACCCTCCAACCCCAAATGCCCCCCCAAACCTCATAACCCCACGACCCCCCCCCAGACCCAACACCCCCCATCCCCCATTGCCCCCATAGGAACCCCCCCCCCAAATCCCCCCCACGACCCCCTATAAACCCCCCCACCCCAACCCCCCCATCCCCCATTGCCTCCCCACGACCCCCCATAAGCCCCCCCCAAACCCCCCAAACCCCCCCCAATCCCCCATTGCCCCCATAGGAACCCCCCCCACCCCAAATCCCCCCCACGACCCCCCATGAACCCCCCCACCCCAACCCCCCCCATCCCCCATTGCCCCCCCACGACCCCCCCATAACCCCCCCCAAACCCCCCCCAATCCCCCACTGCCCCCATAGGACCCCCCCCCCAAATCCCCCCCACGACCCCCCATAAACCCCCCCACCCCAACCCCCCCCATCCCCCATTGCCCCCCCACGACCCCCCCATAACCCCCCCCAAACCCCCCAATCCCCCCCCAATCCCCCATTGCCCCCATAGAAGCCCCCCCCCCATCCCCCCATCCCCCTTTGCCCCCCATTCCCCCCCAGCCCTGTTTTGGGGGGGGGTCCCGGCGGTGTGATTTTGGGGGGGGGGTCACTCACCACCGCCCCCCCCCCTCGAGCAGCACTTCCTCCAACTCCGCCTCGAACCGCACTTTGGCCGCCCGTTTCCCCGCACGCTGCAGCCGCTTCCACACCGACCCCATCGCGACCCCCCCCCCCCAAAAAAAAAAAAAAGACCCCCCCCACGCAAACACCTCCAGCGACCCCCCCCCAAAATAAAAATATTACTTATTAACCCCCCCCCCTTAAAAAAAAAAACCGGAACGCAGCGCTGGGTGCGGCGCAGCCCCGGGGCAGGAAGCGATGATGATGGGGGGGGGGGGGGGAAGCTGGGGGGGGGCGGGGCCATATAAACTCATACGGCCCCCCCCCTCTGCCCCCCCCGCGGGGAAAGGAGCAAAGGTCCCCGGTCGCGGCGGTGCGGGGCCGCCAGGGGGCGCCACAGCCCCCCAAAAACCCCCATACCAAAAAGATCCCCCCCCTAATTGGGTCCCCGAAAGACCCCCCCCCAAAAAAAAAATCGGTCCTAAAGTGCCCCCCCCCCCCCCAAAAAAAATTGGGTCCTAAAGTGCCCCATCCCTCACAATTCGGTCCCAAAGAGACCCCCCCCCCCCCCCCAAAATTGGGTCCTAAAGTGCCCCCCCATCCACCCCACAGCCGCCCACCCAACCCCACTGCCCCCCAATCCACCCCACTGCCCCCAGTTCTGCCCCACTGACCCCAAATCCACCCCATGGGCCCCAATTCCCACCCCATAACCCCCCAAATACCCCCCAATTGACCCCCAAATCCCACCATACAGCCCCCATATCCCACCCCACCGCCCCCAAACCCACCCCACTGACCCCAAAGAGCCCCCAGTTCCCACTCTACACCCCCCAAACCCACCCCATAACCCCCAGTTCTACCCCACCGACCCCAAATCCACCCCACTGACCCCAAAGAGCCCCCAAATCCCACCCTACAGCCCCCAAACCCCAGCCAATGACCCCAAGGAGCCCCCAAATCCCACCCTACAGCCCCCAAACCCACCCCACTGCCCCCCAATCCACCCCACTGACCCCAATTACCCCCCAAATCCCAGCCTACGACCCCAAAGAGCCCCAGTTCCCACCCCATAACCCCCCAAATGCCCCCCCAAATCCCACCTTACAGCCCCCAAACCCACCCCGCTCCCCCCAGTTCTGCCCCACTGACCCCAATTCCCACCCCATAACCCCCCACATGCCCCCCAAACTCCCCCCCCCCCCCAAAAAAAACACCCCCGCCGCACTCAGAACCGACACAACCACGGCTTATGGGCTTCACCCTCGGGGTGAGAGAAGGGGACAAAACCCTTTATGGATACGAGGCCGAATCATGGGGTGGGGGGGTCCCGGGTTGGGGTGGGGGGGTTGGGGTGGGGGCGGGGGGGGGGTGGGTGACCCCCAGCCCCCTCAAAGCCTTCAGAGCTTCGGCGCAGCAGCGGATGAGGGCGCAGAGCTGAGCGCTGCCCTCGGCCGTGGGGTTTTGGGGCAGCTCCTGCGTGGCCCAACGCAGCTTCACCAGCACCGCCGCCTCCGCCGCCGCCACCACCTGGGGGGGGGGAAACGAGGCGGGGGGGGGCGCAGACGGAGACGGGGGGCGGGGAGAGGATGAGGGGAGGGGGGGGGGCGGGGGGGGCCCCGCCGCAGCCCCTTCGCAGTGTTTGGGGCGCGGGGCGTTGGGGTGGCAGGGAGGGGTGGGGGGGGCTGGGGGGAGGGAGGGGGGGGGGAGCGAGGAGTTAGAAGGGGGAGGGGCTGCTCGCATCCCCTCTGCCCCCCCCCCCCCCAATCCTCCTCCTCCCATATTCCCCGTAACCCCCCCGCCCCCCCCCCCGCAACCCACCCCGTGCCCCCACCCCCTGTGCCACCCCTGTGCCCATCCCACCCCCCCCCCACCCACATCACAACCCCCCTGTGACCCCCCCCCGACCCCGTGCCACAGCCCTTTTGACCCCCCCACCCCCATCCCATAACCCTGTAACCCCCCCCACTCCCACCCCATCGCCCCTGTCCCCCCCCAACCCCACCCCATAGCTGCTGCTCACCCCCACCCCACCCCATATCGACCCCCCCAGCCCCCACCTCCTGTGCCCCCCCCAACCCAATCCCACACTCTCCACCCCCCCAACCCCGTACCATGGCCCCTGTGACCCCCCCAGCCCCATCCCATAGACCCTATCCCCCCCCACCCCATCTCATATCCCAAGACCCCCCCACCCCATAGCCACTGCCCACCCCCACCTTGACCCCATATCGCCCCCCCCAGCCCCCACCCCCTTCGCCCCCCCCAACCCAACCCCATATTCTCACCCCAACCCCGTGCCATGGCCCCTGTGACCCCCCCCACCCCATCCCACATCCCGAGACACCCCCACCCCATCACCCCTGTCCCTCCCCAACCCCACCCCATAGCTGCTGCCCACCCCCACCTCGACCCCGTATCGCCCCCCCACCCCCATCCCACGCCCCCACCCCCTTCGCCCCCCCCAACCCAACCCCATATTCTCGACCCCATCCCCTGTGACCCCCCCGCCCCCATCCCATGTCCCCCCCCCATAACCGCTGCCCCCCTGCCAAACCCCATTCTGTACCCCAAACCCTACCCTGCCCCCCCCCCAGACCCCAACCCAACCCCCATCCCCAACCATTGACCCCCCCCCCCAGGACCCCATTCCACCCCCCCCACCCCCTGTCTCCCCCCAACCCAATTCCTCACCCCCCCATCCCCACTCCCTGCCCCCCCCCGACCCCATCCCATATCCCCATCCCCTCTACCCCCCTCTTCACCCCTACCCCATATCCCCCCCCAACCCTTTTCCCACCCCCCATACTCCCTTCCCCCCCCCCGACCCCCAAGCCCCCCCGCCCCCCCACACACCCCGCTCCAGCTCCTGGCAGGTGACGCAGTAGAGCTGCTGCTGCCGGTCCTGCAGCAGGATGGTCTGGGGGGGGGACACAAGGGGGGAGGGAATGGAATGAGGGGGGGTCACAAGGGGAGGGGGGGGGGCATGGGGGGGGTCAGAGGGACCCCCACCCGGCCCCACATCCCGCTCCCATCCCCACCTCTCCCCCCATGACCCCACGACCCCCCGCAGACCCCACACCACTTCTCCCCCCCTAACATTCCCCCCCCGGCCCCATTAACCCCTCCCCCACCCCACAGCCCCGCCCCCACGGCCCCCCCCCATTCCATAACCCCCCCACACCCCGCCCCCAAGCCCCCACCCATTGGGGTCAGCAGCTCCCCACCATGCGGGACCCCTTGAGCCCCCTGCAAACCCCCCCATCGCTACCCCAAGCCCCCCAGACCCCCCCCAGAAAACCCTCAGCCCCCACATCGCTACCCCAACCCCCCCACCACCCTCCCCCCGCCCCCAGACCCCCCCCAGAAAACCCTCAGCCCCCCCAACGCTACCCCAACCCCCCCGGATCCCCCCCAGCCCCCCACCGACCCCCCCCCGGCACTATGGGCAGCAGCTCCCCACCACGCGGTACCCCCTGAGCCCCCTCCCACCCCCCCCAGCGCCCCCCCATCGCTGCCCCAACCCCCCCACTGCCCCCCCCCGCCCCCCCCCGCGCCCCCCACCTGGCAGTGCGGGCAGCAGCTGCCCAGCATGCGGTACCCCCGCAGCAGGTACTGCCCCAGCGCCCGGCTGATCCGCTCCTGCCGTTCCCTCCTCTCCTCCTCCGCCGCCCCCCCCCCAAAATCCGGGTCGGTGCCTGCGGGAACGGGACCGCCGTTACCGGGGGGGGGGGGGAGGGGGAACACTGAGGGGGGGGGGGGTCTGGAGGAGCTTTGGAGGATTATTGGGGGTTTTAGGGCTGTCTGAAGGGGGGCTCTGGGGGGCTCTAAGGGGGATCCTGAGATGCTGGGGGGGGGGTTCATTCGTTGGGGGGGAGGGGCGTCTTTGGGGGTTTATGGCGGAGTTCTGGGGGTCTCCGGGGGGGGTGTTCAGGTGGGGGGGATCGGGAGGTGGTTCTGAGAATTTCGGAGGGGTTCTGGGGGTCTCGGGGGGGGAGACGGGAAGGGTAACTTCGGGGGGGGGCTCTGGGGGGTCTCTAAGGGGGATCCTGAGATCCTGGGGGGGGGGGGGGGGTTCATTGGTTGGGGGCGGGGGCGTCTTTGGGGGTTTATGGCGGAGTTCTGGGGGTCTCTGGGGGGGGCGGGAAGGGGGGGGTTCAGGTGGGCGGTTCTCAGAATTTCGGGGAGGGTCCTGGGGGTCTCGGGGGGGGTTTCGGGGATCTTGGGGGGGGGGGGGAGGTCTGGGGGTAACTCGGGGGGGCTCTGGGGGTCTTTGGGGGCGGTGCTGGGGGCTCAGGGCGGATTCTGAGGGGGGTCTTTGGGGGGGGGGGCGGGGATTTTGGGGAGGAGCTGAGGGGGTTTATTTGGGGGGGGCTTTGGGGGTTGATGGGGGGCTCGATGGGAGAGGGGGGGTGAGGGGGGGGCGGTCCTGAGGGGTTTGGGGGGGGGGTCGGGGGGGTTTTGGGGAGGGGGGAGGAGGGGGTCCCGTCCCGTTGCGCCGCTCCGCACCCGCGTTCAGCGCCATCGTCGCTGAGGAGACGGCGTCGCGCGGAAGTGACGTCACGCGACGGTGCGCCGCCGATGGTTCCGGCGGAAGCGAGTCCTGCCCTGAAATAAACCCGCCGCGCGCCGACACCGCGCACATTGGTTCCGGATCTTGCAAAAAACTCCTCCCAGCGACCCCTCTCCCGCCCCCCCCCCCCCCCCCCCAAAAAAAAAACCCAGCAGACGAAGGGGGTCGGTGGGAAACCTTTATTTCGCTGGAAAAGCTGACGGAGGGGGTGAGGGGGTGAAAAAATTGGGGGGGGGGTCCGGGACCTGTGGGGGGCGGGGAGGGATGAAGTCGTGGGAACCTCCGTACAAAATGTGGGGGGAGGATGTGGGAGGGAGGGGAAGGGAGGGGAGGGGAGGGGGGCCCGGCGGCCGTTTTGGAGGGGGAAACGTAGACTCCACTTCGCCGCCACCCGACCTGGAAGAGAGCAGAGAGCGGTCAGAGGGCTGCGCCGGGACCACCGGCCCGGGGACGCCGCCGGCGGGGGGTGGGGATCAGCCAGGACGTGGGGAACACACGGTGACACCCCGAGGAGACGGGAGGTGGGTGCGTGGTGGGGGGGGGGCGAGCGGCCCCTTCCCCCCCGTGGCGCTGGGAGAGGGGAGCCCCCCCCGGTTGGATCCCGCGACGCGGGGACGAGACCGGCGGCGGCGACCCGGGGCTCCTCTGACCTGACGCGGCGCCGGCCGCAGAGGGGGCTCCGGGGGGGCTTCCTCGGCTTGGGGGGGAGTAATCCTGCCGGGCTCCTTCCGCCTTGGGGGGGTCACCTCCTGGGAGACGAAGGCCCGTTACCAACCGGCCGGCGCCGAACCGGGAGGGACCGGTGCTGGCAGCGCCGCGCTCACCGCCCCGCTCCGCCCTGGGGGTGCGCGGCCGCGTCCCCCTCCCCCTCTCCACACCTCCTCTCGCTCTCGGCCCCCCTCGGCGGGGCAGGAAATCCACGGGGACGCCTCACGGGAGAGTCGGCCCCGCGGCAGGCGCTCACCTCGGCTCAAAAGGCAGAGTACCGCGCCCTGTCCGCGTACGGGTCGCGCTCGAAGCGCTGCATGTCGTAGAGCGAAGGGCGAGCGACCGACGAGACCGGCGACAGCTGACTACGATCGTACGTGTACGCCTCTCCGACGGTGGTGGCCGCGGCTGCCGTGCGGCGCAGGGGGCTTCTATCCCGGGTGTAATAGGTGGAGGAGGCCGCGGCGGCGGCGGCGGTGGCAGCGGCGGCGACAGCGGCCGCCGCCGCGCCCGGGGTGGGCAGCAGAGCTCTATCGTAGGGGTCTAAGGTGGTGGGGATGCGGCTGGCCATGGCCGTGGTGGCCGCCATGGCCGTGGACTGGACCTGGGAGTACTGGGCGTACTGGGAGTACTGGGCCATGGTCTGCTCTGCGTAGGCGTCGTACGCAGAGGCCGTCGCATAGGACCTGACGCGGTAGCGCTTGTAGTAGTCGGCCATCCCGCCGTACGCGTCATCGTAATACATGGTCTCCCCATAGCCCGCGGTGTAGGGAGTGCGCACGGCTCCGTACTGCTCGTTATAGGCCTCGGTAAAGTCAGCCACTTGCCCCGGGCGATCTACCGGACACTCTTTAGACCAGTGCCCTTCCTTCCCGCACCGGTAGCAGCCGCTCTTGTCTCCCATCCCGGGCGCGGTCCTGAGCCGACTGGTGGACAACTGCACGCGCATCCGCTTGCCTTGAAGAAACAGACGCAAAAGGGAGGTGGGAATTAACGCCGGGCACACAGAGGGGGGGACCAAAATCCTTCGTGGGGCTCCTCCTCATCGTCCTCCGGGCGAACCGAACCGAGCCGCGGGGAGCGGAGCCGGCTCAAAGCCTCGCGATGCATCCGTGACCCCCATCTCCCCTTTTTGCTCCCCGTTTTGCAGCCCGTGGGAGGAAGGGAGAGGCGCAGAACCGCGATGTGGTGTTGGACCCACGGGGCTGAGAGCTGAAACGGCCCCAAAAGCAGCAAAATGCCCCAAATTCGGGGTACGGAACCCTCAGCGTCGCTGCGCGTCTCAGCATGGGGGGGGAAATGGCACCAAAATGCCCCAAATTGGGGTTGGAGGCGGCTGAGTATTGCTTTCAGATATCAAGGTGTGGGGGAAAGTGAACCAAAGGGCCCCAAATTGCGGTTGGTGGTCTCTAAGTGCTCCAAATTGGGGTCGGGAGCACCAAAATTATTCATATTTGGGCTGGAGGTCCCCCAGAGTGCCCCAAATTGGGGTTGGAGGCAGCTGAGTATCGCTTTCAGGTCTCAGCACGTGGAGAGAAATGACCCAAAGTGCCCCAGATTTGGGTTGGAGGTCTCAAAGTACCTCAACCTGGGGCTGGAGGTCCCCCAAAGTGCCCCAAATTGGGGTTGGAGGTGGCTGAGTATCACTTTCAGGTCTCAACACATAGAGAGAAATGACCCAGAGTGCCCCAGATTTGGGTTGGAGGTCTCAAAGTACCTCAACTTGGGGCTGGAGGTCCCCCAAAGTGCCCCAAATTGGGGTTGGAGGTCCGAAAGCGACTCAATTTTGGGTTGGAGGTTCCCCAAAGTGCCCCAGATTTGCACTGCAGGCACCCAAATGTTCCAAAATTTGGGTTGGAAGGAACGGAGCGTGGCTACAAATGTCAGCAGGTGGGGAGGAAGGGCGCTGAACTGCCCCACGTTTGGATCAGAGGTCCCAAAGTGCCCCGAATTTTCGCTAACACTGCTATGAATCTCAACTAAACCGAAGGAAAAGCACCAAAATGTTCTGAATTTGGGCTGGAATGCACCAAAATGCCCCAAATTTGGGCTGAAGGCAGCTGAGCATTCCTTGCAAATCTCAACAAACAACGCAAAGTGCACCGAAACACCCCAGATTTGGGATAAAGACACCAAAATAGCCCAGATTTTGGAGACGCAGGCACTAACACTCCCAAAATTGGGGATAAAGGCACCAAAACCCCCTGGATTGAGGGACACAGGCACCAAAATGCCCAGGTTTGGGGACAAAAAACACCAAAATGCCCTGGATTTGGGGATAAAAGTAGGAAAGTGCACCAGATTTTGGGATAATAGCACCAGAGCGCCCCACCTTTGGGGACAAAGTCACCAAAGTGTCCTGGATTTGGGGACATCAGCACTAAAACGCCTTGTTTTTGGCATAAAGGCATCAGAACAGCCTGGATTATGGAGAGACACGTATAAATAGTCTCAATATTTAGAATAAAGGCACCAAAATGCCCCATATTTCGGGTGTAAAAGCACCAAAATGCCCCGGATTTTGACACAAAAGCATGAAAATGCCCTATATTTGAGATAAAGGCACCAGAACACCACAGATTTTGAACACAAAAGCACCAAAATGCCCTGAATTTGGGGACATGGGTACCGAAACGCCCTGGTTTTGGGACAAAGGCACCAAAATATCATAGATTTTGGACATAAAGGCAACAAAACGCCTCAGATTCGGGAACAAAGGCACGAAAACGCCCCAGGTTTTGGACACAAAGTGCCCTGGATTTGGGGACCTGGACACCAAAATGCTCCGGATTGAGACACCAAAGCACCAAAACGCTCCAGATTTTGGACACGAAGACCCCAAAACACCCCAGATTCGGGCCAAAGACACCCGAGCACCGCTCCACATCCACCACAGCCCCACCTCTCAGCCCCACAGCGCCGTGTGGGCGCCGCACAGGACACCTCCGTGCCCTTCAACGCGGAACGGCGGGGCGAGGAGCCGGGAGGACGCGGCTTCGCACCGAGGACGGAGCCGGGCCCGCCGTCCTACCTGACCTCGACTCCCTCTCCCATCCCGTCCCCGTGCCACGCGGTGTCACCTTGGAACTCGGTGTTGTCCAGCCCTCGGATGGCCTCCACCGCGTCCTCCGCCCGCTCCATGTGCACGAAGGCGTAGTCCTTGACGATGTCGCACTCGATGACGGGGCCGTACTCCTCGAACTTGGCGCGCAGCTCCAGGTTGGTGCAGGTGGGGCTGATGTTGCCCACGTGCAGCTTGGTGGAGGCCTTGCTCTTGTTCTTGCTGGCCTCCACGTTGATGCAGACGCCGTGCAGCTTGTGGTGGTGCAGGTTGCGGATGGCGTCCTCGGCCGCCGTCTTGTCCTCGATGTGCACGAAGCCGTAGTTCTTGATGATGTCGCACTCCAGCACCTTGCCGTACTGCTCGAACAGCGAGCGGATCTCCTGCTCCGTCGCCTCCCGCGGCAGGTTCCCGATGAACAGCTTCACCATCTTCAGGCCTGCGGTGGGGCCGGGGGGGGGGGTGGCTGCGAGTTCCTCACTACCGCCTCCCCCCCCTCCCCCAGCCCCTCTCTGCCCCCCCACCCCCTTTATCACTCCCCTCGAGACCCCGTTCCCAGACCCCAAGGCCTCAAGCACTGAAACCCCCGAGGTCCCCGCTGTCCCCAGTCTGCCACACCTCTCACCCTCACCCCGCTGTCCCCACCCCCATCGCCCTCAGCCCCTATTCCTGCTCCCCCCGAGCCTCCCCACTGCCCCCAGCCCCCCTCCATCCCCCTGCAAGGCCCCCAACCCAGCAGCCCCCAGCCCCCCCCACCTCCCCCTCAACCCCCCTCCAACCCCACACCTCTCATCTCCTGCCCCCCCCCCCCAATCCCCTCATACCCCCAATCCCTACAACCCCCAAACCCGCCGCCTTCAGGCTCCATGCCCCCCCCCGCCCATCCCCCTCACGGCGTTTAGGCCCAAACCCTCTCCCCGGCGTCGCTGCCCTCAGGGGGGCGGACGCAGAACCCATCCCCGCCCCGCTTCACCTCGGCCCACCCCCCCCACAGCCGCCCGTCCCTCCTCCGTTTCCCCGCCCGCGGCCCCGGCCCTCACCGCGCTGTCCCTCACCGCGACGCTGACGGCGACAAAATGGCGGAGGCGCCGCTCCTCCCCTCCGCGCCTCCTTTGCGCCGCGCCCCGCCCCCCTCGCCCGCTGATTGGTCGAGCTCTCGGCGGAAGTGCGGCACGATTGGCGGAGGCTCCGCGGGGGGCTCTGGGAGGTGACGTCACAGCGCGGCGCGCCCGCCCGCTCGACAACCAATAGCGAGAAGGCGCTTCCGGTCACGCGGCAAACGACAGCCAATCGGGAGGAGCGCGGTCCGACGAACGGAGGTGCCGAGACCGGAACCGGAAGTGTGACGGGAAGCGGAACCAGAACCGGAACCGGAGCCTCCCCGCCGGCAACGCGAGGCTTCCAGAGGCCCGACCAGGCCAGGCCCCGCCCCGCGCCCGGCCCCGCCCACACCTTTTCCCCGCCCCCTCCTCCGTCTCGCCCCGCCCCTTTCCCCTGGCCACGCCCCTCACGGCTGGCCACGCCCCCCGCTCTGCCGTGTCCGTTCCTCCGTCCCGGTCCCCGCTCCCTCGTGACCTCCGTGTCCCCAGCCCAGCAGCCGCCCCCACCCGTGTCCCCTTCCGATCGCCGTCCCTTCCTGCCCCCAGCTCCTCATCCCAGTCCCCCTGTGCCCCCATCCCCCACCCCCTGTGCCCCCCACCGCCTGTGCCCCCATCCCCCATGCCCTACACCCCCCGTGCCCCCCTCCTTTGTAACCCCTGATCCCCATCCCAGCCCCTCTGTGCCCCCTGTACCCCCATCCCTTCTGACCTCCATATCCCCACCCCCTGTGCCCCCCTTGTCCCCCTCCCCTATCCCCCCTCTCCATCCCCCTGTGCCCCTGTACCCCCATACCCCCATCCCCTGTGCCCCCCATTCCCCATCCTTTGTAACCCCTGATACCCATCTCCATCCCCCTGTGCCCCCCACATCCCCACCCCCTGTACCCCCCCTTGTCCCCCTCACCTATCCCCCATCTCCGACCCCTGTGCCCCCGTACCCCCATCTCCATCCCCCTATACCCCCATCCCCCCATCCCCTGTGCCCCCCCATTCCCCCTTCCCTATCCCCCATCTCCATCCCCCTGTGCCCCCGTACCCCATCCCAGTCCCCCTGTACCCCCACCCCCCCATCCCCTCTGCCCTCCCTGTCCCCCTCCCCTACCCCCTATATCCATCCCCCTGTGCCCCCCACCCCCTCAGCCCCCCCATATCCCCACCCCTGCCCCCCCCCCCCACCACCATGTCAGACTCCCTCCTCCTCCTCCGCCGCATCCGCGACCGCGGCGGTGCCGCATCCCCATTACCTCCCCCCCCTCCAGCACTCCCACCTCCTCCCCCCCCACCTCCATCACCCCCGGCTTCCATCCCCATCCTCCGTCGCAAACGGGGCCGCCGTCGCCGTTTCTACCCGGAGCACCGGGTCTACCGAACGCGCAGCTCCTTCCTGGACCTGACGGAGGAGCAGGTGCTGCGTCGCTACCGCCTGGACAAGGCCGCCATCGCCGGGCTGTGCCGGGAGCTGGGAGCCGACCTGGAGAGCCTGACGGGCCGCAGCCACGCTCTGCCCGTGGCCGTCAAAGTCACGTCGGCTCTCACCTTCCTGGCGTCGGGCTCCTTCCAAACAGCCACGCGTGACACCACGGGCATCAGCCAGTCCGCCATGTCCAACTGCTTGGCTCAGTTTTTGGAAGCCCTGCAGCGCCGTGCCGCCCGTTACATCGCCTTCCCTTCGCCCGGCCGCTCCGCTCCTCACCCCGGTCCCTTCCCCGGGGTGCTGGGGCTGTTGGGCAGCATGCATGTGGCTTTAAGGGCTCCATCCGAGAACGAGTTGGCCTTCCGCAACGCTCGCAATTTCCACTCCATGAACATGCAGGTGGTTTGCGACGCGGCCGGAGCCATCACCAACGTGGTGGCCAAATTCCCCGGCTCGTGTCCCAACGCCGCCGTCCTGGAGAACTCGGCCCTGGCGAGGCTGTTGGATGGGATGAGGCCGGAGGGAGTCTGGTTGTTGGGTGAGGAAGGGGTGGGGGGGTATGGGGAGGAGGTGTGAGGGGGAGATCTGAGGGGTTTGGGGGGGATCTGAGGGGTTTGGGGAATATCTGAGGGCTGTGGGGGAGATCTGAGGGGTTTGGAGGCAGTTCTGAGGGGTTTGGGGGGGATCTGGGGGGAGATCTGAGGGGCTTGGGGGGGATCTGGGGGGTTTTGGGGAGATCTGAGGGGTTTGGAGGCAGTTCTGAGGGGTTTGGGGGGGATCTGGGGTGAGATCTGAGGGTCTGGGGGCAAATGGGGGGGGTGAGGGGAGATGGAGGGGGTTTGGGCGCAATTCTGAACGTCTAGAGAAGATCCGGGGGGTGGGGGGAGAGATCTGGGGGGAGATTTGGGGGGTTTGAGGGGAGATGAAGGGGGTTTGGAGGCAGTTCTGAGGGGTTTGGGGGGAGTTGTGAGGATCTGGATGAGATCTGGGGGGCTTGGGGGGGAGATTTAGGGGGTTTGGGGGGAGATCTGAGGGTCGGGGGGAGATGGGAGGGGAGTGAGGGGAGATCTGGGGTGTTTGGGGGGAGACTGAGAGTTTTGGGGGTGCCCAGAGGTTTGGGGGAGATGCAAGGATCTGAGGACAGGGGGGAGGCCCAGAGATTTTGGGTCTGGAGGAGACCCAAAGATGTGGGGAAGACTTTTGGCTCTGAGGGGAGAACTTTGGCTCAGGGGGAGACTTGAAAGTTTTTGGGAAAATTCAAAGACGTGGGGAAGAAGTTTGGCTGTGGGGGAGACTTTCGGGTCTGGGGGAGACCCTAAAGATGTGGGGAAAACCCAAGGACGTGGGGAAAACCCAAGGATGTAGGGAAGACCTTTGGCTGTGGGGGAGACCCACAGGTGTGGGAGAGACCGCAAAGTTTTGGGGGAGCCACAAAGATGTGGGGAAGACCCACGGACATAGGGAAGATCTTTGGCTCTCAGGAAGAACTTTTCCTCTGGGCTCCACCCAATGCCTCAAGGAGCACCCACGACTCTCAAGGCCTCACGGGGCCCCCGATCTGACTCCGGTCGCCCCCCCAGGTGACCGCAGCTACCCTCTGAAGACGTGGCTGATGACCCCCATCCTGTTCCCCTGCGGCCCCGCGGAGGAGCGTTACAACGCGCTGCACCACCAGGCTCTGTCCGCCCTCCGCCACACTCTGACCCTCCTGAAACGTCGCTTCCGCTGCCTGGACGCGGCGGGGGGCTGCCTGCAATACGCCCCCCAAAAGGTCTGTCAGATCTTCCTGGCTTGCTGCGTGCTGCACAACATCGCCCTGCGTCGCCGGATGCCGCTGGAGCCCCCCGACGGCCCCGAGCCCGACCCCGAACCCGAGCTGCCCCTGCAGGCTCCACACGTGCAGATCTCCAGCGAAGCGCGGGCCGTGCGTGCTCGTATCGTGCAGCAGGTGAGGGACAGCATGGGGTGAGACGTGGACGTCGTGTGGGACAGCGGGGACACGATTTGGGGGCGCTGGGGACACGTGGTGGGGGTGTGAGAGCCGAAAACCTCGAGGATGTTGGAGGGGTTGGGGTGCGAACTCCCAAAACCTCGAGGGATGCGTCTGGGGATGTGGGGATGTGAGCCCCAAATCCTTGGGGACACCTGGGGATGTGGGGACATGAGACCCCAAATGCTTGGGGATGCATTTGGGGACACTGGGGACGTGTGGTGGGGGTGTGAGAGCCGAAAACCTCAAGGATGTTGGAGGGGTTGGGATGTGACCCCCACAGACCTCGAGGGATGCGTCTGGGGATGTGAGCCCCAAAATCCTTGGGGACACCTGGGGAATGGGGGGACGTGAGACCCCAAATCCTTGGGGACGCATTTGGGGACATGTTTGTGGACCTGTCTGGGGACACTGGGGACGTGTGGTGGGGGTGTGAGAGCCCAAAACCTCGAGGATGTTGGAGGGGTTGGGGTGTGAACCCCCCAAAACCTCGAGGGATGCGTCTGGGGATGTGGAGATGTGAGCCCCAAATCCTTGGGGACACTTCTGGGGACGTTGTGGATGTGACCCCAAAACAAACTGGGGTACAGTGGGGGACACCATGGGGATGTGACCCCAAAAGAAAAGCAGGGGGAGATGTGGGGATGTGGGGACACGCGGTCTGCACAGCTTTGTGTCCCCCATTTTGTGGCCACCGTTTTTTCCTTTAGGGCCAATAAAACTCTTCATGCATGGCCCCAAATCCGTCGGTTCCATTTGTAGGAACGGAAAACAGAAGGGATGGGGGAGGGGAGGGTGGGAAAGACTCAAAGATTTGAGGGAGACCCATGGGTTTGAGGGACACCCAAGGATGTAGGGAAGACCTTTGGCTTTGGGGGAGACCTTTGGGTCTTGGGGAGTCCCAACGTTTTGCGGGGAGACCCAACGTTTTGGAGGAGACACAAGGATTTAGTGAAGACCTTTGGCTTTGGGGGAGTCCTTTGGGTCTTGGGGAGTCCCAACGTTTTGGGGGGAGACCCAGGGTTTTAGTGAAGATCTTTGGCTTTGGGTCTGAGGGCCACAGCTTTGCGTTCCCTCCCACGTCCCCATTTTGTGACCGCCGCTTTCTCCTTCGGAACCAAGAAAGCTCTTCATCCACGGCCCCAAATCCATCGCTTCCATTTGTAGGAACAGAACACGGAGGTGACACGCAGTGGGGCTGTGAGCTCTGCCTCACCGCCGCCCCAGCGCCGACTGCACGACGCCCCCCATGGCGGCGGCTCTCCGGCCCTGCTGCAGCCGGTACAGCATCTCCCCCCGGTCCCTCCGCAGCTTCTCCTCGTAGCTGCGTCCCCTCAGAGTCACCACGTCCCCAAATTCCTCCCTCAGCCTCCTCAGCATCCCCTGCAGCTCCTCCTCACAGCGCAGCACCTCCGCGTTCAGCCGTCGCCGCGCTCGCGTCTCCCCGTGGAGGGCGGCCGAGGACGGGAGCCCAGGGCGGCGCTGGCGCTGGAAGAAGCGGTTGGGGTCAGAAGCCTGGAGCTCCATCCCTTCCAGCAGAGCCAACAGCCGCTCCCGTCTGCGGATCAGAGCGGCTGCTTCTTCCCACAGCTCCAAAGCGGCCTTCAGTCGTCGCCGGGTGGCCGCCGGGCCGTATTTGGTGGCCATGGCCAAACGCTCGCCTGTGGGGAGCTGAAGGGCGGCCCAGAGGCGGTGCAGGCGGTGCTGCAGCTCCTCAGGTTTGGGTGTCGGAGCTGCAGGCCGGGGTTCTGCTGTCCCCAGAGCTGCAGGCCGGGGTTCTGCCGTCCCCCACGGGTGCTCATCGTGCAGCTCCTCGCTGCCGGCGGCGCCGCCGAGGTTGAAGATGGCGTGGAGGAAGTCGGAGCCGGCGGCGGTGAGGAAGTGCTGGTAGTCCTGCGGGAGGGCGGGGGGCTGCTGTGGTTGTTGCCGCGTTCTGGGGGTTTTCGGAGCCCCCCGGGGCCGCTGTCGGGATTCCCCTGCTGTCAGATTGAGGTCGGTGGCTGCCGGTTCCAGCAGCGGCTCCGCGTGGAGAGGCAAGGAGCGGGCGGGCAGCGCAGAGCCCAGCTGGGCGAGGAGATCCCAGAGGGCCTCGGGGGGGGCTGGGGGAGGGCCGTGGGGAAACTCCACGGGCTGCAGTGCAGCGCGAGTGTGCAAGGGTTGTGTCACAGCGTGGGTGTGCAAGGGTTGTGTCACAGCGTGGGTGTGCAGTGGCTGTGTCACACTGGGGGTGTGCAGCGGCTGTAGCTCTGTGTCGCTGTGCAGTGGCTGTGCCTTTGTGTCGCCGTGCAATGGTTGTGTCACACCGTGGCTGTGCAGCGGCTGCAGCTCCGTGTCGCCGTGCAGCGGCTGCAGCTCCGTGTCGCCGTGCAGCGGCCGCCCCCGTCTCCCCCCGCACAGCAGCTCCACCCCCACCTCAGATCCCGGCTCCGCTTCCAGGCCCGCTTTCACCGCGTCCTCAATCGGCTCCGGGCGCCACGACAGCCGCACCCCGACGGCCGGCGGGGCTCCGCGCGGCTCCTCCGGGGGCTCCGGCGGCGTCCGGAGGCGGCGGAGCCTCGCGTGGTCCTCGGGGCGGCGGGTGACGGCGGTGAGCAGCGGGGACGGCCGCGGGGCGGGGGGGGCGCGTCCGGAAGGGCCGCGTCGGGTCGCCGGCGGCTTCGTGGCGGCGGGGCGGAGCTCCTCCCTCGCTCCTCCGCGGCGCTTCGGCGGCGCTGCCATCGCGCGGCGCTCCGCGCTCACGAAACCGAGCCGCAAAAACGGCGCCGGGCTTCGGGAAAAACGAAAGGCAGCGCCGCGGGCCTCGGCGTCTCTGTTTCCATGGAGACCGGCGCGCCGGAAGTGACGTATAAACAACGCGCCCGCGTTCCCCGAGGCCCCGTTGCTGCGCCGAGGACTGCACCGGAAGTGATGCCAATGCGCTTTGCGCCGGAAGTGACTCTGTTTATGCGCCGGAAGTGACGCATATGCGATGCGCCGGAAGTGGCGCCGGAGCGTTGCGCAGCGCGGGGAGTTCAGAGTCCGCCGTCATGGCGGGGGCCGGGGGGTCGACCTGCACGGTGAGCGGCGGCGGCGGCGCTTTGGGGGCGGGCGGAGGGGGTTTAGGGGTCCGGGGCTTCGCACGCCGTCATTTCCGTGGCGCAGAGCCCCGTAGGTGGGAATTTTGATGGCGCAGGTCCTCACAGACGGCGGCGTTGTGGGGTGCCGGGCCGCACGGGGGGCGCAGGGGCCGAGAAATGGCATTTGGGGGGGGGGGGGGGGCAGCTCATCTCATCCCACCCCATCCCCCCTTTTCCAGATGGAGTTTGCGGTGCAGATGAGCTGTGAGAGCTGCGCCGAAGCCGTGCGGGCGGCGCTGGAGGGCGCCCCAGGTGAGCCCCACTCTGTGCCCCCCCCCCTTCCCCTCAGTCTTTGTCACCCCCTCCCTCATGTCCTACCCCCCCCCCCCCATTTCCAGGCATGCAGCTGCTGGAGCTCCACCCCTCAGCCCCCCTTTGTGCCCCCCTGTTCCCCCCACTCTTTATCACCCCCCCCCCCACCCCCCAATTTCCAGGCATGCAGCTGCTGAAGCTTCACCCTGAGGCCCCACTCTGTGCCCCCCCCCCATCTCCCCACTCTTTATCACCCCCCCATCTCCCCCACTCCAATTCCCAGGAGTGCAGCTGCTGAAGCTCCACCCCTCAGCCCCCCTTTGTGCCCCCCAGTTCCCCCCACTCTTTATTACCCCCCCAACCTCCCCCCCCACCCCCCAATTTCCAGGCGTACAGCTGCTGAAGCTTCACCCCAAAGCCCCCCTTTGTGTCCCTCAGTTCCTCCCTCCACCCCAATTCCCAGGAGTGCAGCTGCTGAAGCTCCACTCCTCAGCCCCCCTTTGTGCCCCCCAGTTCCCCCCACTATATCACCCCCCCATCTCCCCCCCACCCCAATTCCCAGGAGTGCAGCTGCTGAAGCTTCACCCTGAGGCCCCACTCTGTGCCCCCCCCCCCATCTCCCCACTCTTTATCACCCCCCATCTCCCCCCCCCCCATTTCCAGGCATACAGCTGCTGAAGCTCCACCCCTCAGCCCCCCTTTGTGCCCCCCAGTTCCCCCCACTCTTTCTCACCCCCCCCCACCCCCCAATTCCCAGGCGTGCGGCTGCTGGAGCTTCGCCCCGAGTCGCAGACGGTGCTGCTGGAGGCGCAGGTGGGAGCGGAGCGCGTGAAGGAGCTGCTGGAATCCAGCGGGCGCCGCGCGGTGCTGCGGGGTCTGGGGGTCGCCGGGGGTCCCCGAGGAGGTGACACCACGACGACGATGGCGGCGGTGGCGGCGCTGCGCGGCGACGACGGCGGCGACGGAGGTGTGAGGGGTTTGGTGAGGTTCCTGCAGGTCTCCCCGGAGCTCTGTTTGGTGGATGGGGTCATCGACGGGCTGAGGCCCGGCCCTCACGGGCTGCACGTGCACGAGTTTGGGGACACGTCCCAGGGGTGTCAGAGGTAGGGGGGGGCATCATTGGGGGGGGGAGAAGGGGAGGGGGAAGGGGGGGGAGAACATGGTGGGGGGAAAAAAAGGGGCTGTGCAATGGGGTGGGGGCACCGCCATGGTGGGTGGGGGCGCACGGTTGGGATGGGGACAACGCAATGGGGATGGGGGACAAGGACCCCCCCCCTCAGTGGGGATGGGACACCCCGATGGTGGATGGGCACAACGCAATGGGGACAGGGGATGAGGCTCCCCCCAATGGGGACGGGACACCCCAATGGTGGATGGGGACACCCCAGTGGGGACAGGGACACCCAAAGAAAGGAGAAGGACACCCCAGTGGGGACAGGGGACAGGGACACCCCATTAAAGGACAAGGAAGCCTCAATGGGGACAGGGACACCCCAATGGGGACAGGGACACCCCAGTGGTGGATGGGGACACCCCAGTGGGGACTGGGACAGGGGACAGGATGGGGACACCCCAATAGGGACAGAGGCACCCCATGAAAGGATAAGGAAGCCTCTGTGGGGGACAGGGACACCCCAGCAGGAAACAAGGACACCCCAATGGGGACGGGGACACCCCAGTAGGGACAGGGACACCCCAATGGGGACTGGGACACCCCATAGGGGTCGGGGACACCCCACTGAGGGACGGGGGTCCCTCCTCACCCCACATCTCCTCCCTGCAGCTGCGGGGATCACTACAACCCCGACGGGGAGAGGCATGGGGGGCCGCAGGACCAGCACCGGGTGAGCGGGGGGCACTTTGGGGTGCTGGGGGGCACTTTGGGGTGATGGGGGGCAGTTTGGGGTGATGGGGGCATTTTGGGGTGCTGAGGGACATTTTGGAATGACTGGGGGCACTTTAGGGTGCTGGGGGCACTTTGGGGTGCTGGGGGGCACTTTGGGGTGCTGAGGGCACTTTGGGGTAATGGGGGGCATTTTGGGGTGCTGGGGGCATTTTGGGGTGCTGGGGGACATTTTGGGGGTGCTGGGGGCATTTTGGGATGCTGGGGGGCACTTTGGGGTGCTGGGGGACATTTTGGGGGTGCTGGGGGGCACTTCGGGATGGTGGGGGGCACTTTAGGGTTCCCAGGGGGCACTTTGGGGTGCTGTGGGTCATTTTGGGATGTGGGGGGGCACTTTGGGGTGCTGGGGGGCACTTTGGGGTGATGGGGGCACTTTGGGGGTGATGGGGGACATTTTGGGATGGTGGGGGGCACTTTGAGGTGCTGGGGGCACTTTGGGGTGCTGGGGGGCACTTTAGGGGAGCTGGGGGGCACATTGGGGTGCTGGGAGGCACTTTAGGGTGCTGGGGGGAATTTTGGGATGCCAGGGGACACTTTGGGGTGCTGGGGGCATTTTGGGATGCTAGGGCACATTTTGGGGGTGTTGGGGGGACATTTTGAGATGCTGGGGGACATTTTGGGGTGCTGAGGGCACTTTGTGGGTGCTGGGGGGCACTTTAGGGGTGATGGGGGCACTTTGGGGTGCTGGGGGACATTTTGGGGTGCTGAGGGCACTTTGGGGTGACATGGGACATATTGGGATGCAGGGGGGCATTTTGGGGTGCTGGGGACACTTTTGGGGGTGCTGGGGGCACTTTGAGATGCTGGGGGGCTTTTTGGGGGTGCTGTGGGGCACTTTGGGGTGCTAGGGTACATTTTGGGGGTGCTGGGGGGCACTTTGGGGTGCTGGGAGCACTTTGAGATGCTGGGGGGCACTTTAGGGGTGATGGGGGCACTTTGGGGTGTTGGGGGACATTTTGGGGTGCTGAGGGCAGTTTGTGGGTGCTGGGGGGCACTTTGGGGTGATGGGGGCACTTTGGGGGTGATGGGGGACATTTTGGGGTGCTGGGGGGACATTTTGAGATGCTGGGGGACATTTTGGGGTGCTGAGGGCACTTTGTGGGTGCTGGGGGGCACTTTAGGGTGGTGGGGGGCACTTAGGGGTGCTGGGGGGCATCTCGCCCCCCCCCTGACCCCCACCCCACCCCTCAGCACGCCGGGGACCTGGGCAACGTGTGGGCTGACGCCGAGGGCCGAGCGGCGTTTCGGATGGAGGACACGCGGCTGAAGGTGGGGGTCTGGGGGGGGGGGGGGTCGGAACCCCAGAACCTGCGCCCCCACCCCCCCACTTACAGCCCCTCCCCCAAAGGTGTGGGACATCGTCGGGCGCTCGGTGGTGGTGGATGCGGGTGAGGACGACCTGGGCCGGGGCGGCCACCCGCTGTCACAGCTGACGGGGAACTCGGGGCCGAGGTGAGGCTGCGGGGCTGGGGGTCGGCTATGGGGGCTTTGGGGGCTATGGGGGCTATGGGGGCTTTGGGGGGGGTCCAAGGGGGGTGTGTGGGGTTACGGTGTGATGACAGCCCCGCGTTTGTCTCCCCCACCCTCCAGGTTGGCCTGCGGGGTGGTGGCGCGGGCGGCTGGGCTCTTCCAGAACCCCAAACAGCTCTGCACCTGCGATGGCCTCACGCTATGGGATGAGCGGGACCGGGCTGCGACCCCCAGCCCCACCGCAGCCCCCAGCCCCACCGCAGCCCCCAGCCCCACCGCAGCCCCCAGCCCCACGGTGACCCCGACCCCACACCTGTAGGCATAAGAACGAGCAGGAAATCATTTTATGCCCCTCCCCCCTCCCCAGCTCTCCCTGTCCCCCCCCCCCGAAGGACCAAAGAGAAATAAAGCGTTTTGCGTTTCCTCTTTCCTGCCCCGAAATTGCGGCGCGGCCCCTTTAAGAGAGGTGGGGGGGGGGGGGGGGGGGGGGGGGGGGGTTGGGAGGTGTGAAGCAGCTGCTGGAGGTCGCGCATGCGCAATGGGACGGACGGAGTCGTTTTGTGGTCATGCGCATGCGTAAAGAAACCGAGTTTGGTGCCGCGCGCGTTTCCCCGCACGCATGCGTAGTCGTTATGTAGCGGTGCGCATGCGTGGCGGGCGCGCGATGGTGGGTGTCGGCGCGCGTGCGCAGTAGAACGGTGTCTGAATGGAGCGGAGCGGGCCGGTGAGCGGCGCGCATGCGCCTTGGGTCGCTGAGGCGGCGCGCGTGCGCAGCAAAGGGGCGGGAAGACGGCGCGCGTGCGCAGTGCGCGATCACCGGCCCCCTCCGCGCTGAGGAGGCGCCGCCATTTTGTGAGGCCGCCGCCACCGCCGCCAGCGCCATGCGTCCCGGCATCAAACTGTTCGTGGGCAATGTCCCCGAGGAAGCGACGGCGGAAGAACTGAGCGAGCTGTTTTCCGGGGTGGCCGGCCCGGTGCTCGGCATCGCCTTGATGAAACAGTTCGCTTTCGTTCACCTCCGGGACGAAGCGGCGGCGGCCCGCGCCATCACTCAGCTCAACGGCCATCAGCTGCACGGCCGCCGCATCGTGGTGGAGCCGTCCCGGCCCCGGCCCACCAACACCTGCAAGATTTTTGTCGGCAACGTCTCGGCCGCCTGCACCAGCGGCGAGCTGCGGTCGCTGTTCCAGCAATACGGCACCGTCGTGGAGTGCGATGTGGTCAAAGGTACCGGACCCGCCGCTCCGGGGCCGCCCGGCCCCCCCGGGGCCCTCAGAGCCCCTTATTGGGGGGGGGGGTGCGGCCTCCGCGATGTGGTGCCGCGTGCGGCCCTGAGGCGGGGCTGGGAGGGGGGAGGAGGGGGCGAGCTGCTCCGACGGGGAGGCTGGAAGGGCGTCAGTTCCGCGGGGAGCGGTAGAAGGGCGGCTTGCGCGCTCGTTGCTGCCATCGGTGCGCCTCGGTCTGCTGCAGGCCGGACGTGGAGCTGAGCTGCTCCGCTGTGGGCTGCGGTGGGTTGGAAGGCTGTAATTACCCACTGTTAATTGATACTAGATGATTTCCGTGCTCTTGGCCACCATTTATACACCTAAATCTGCTCCGATCTGGACGTGGAGTTGAGCTGCTCCGCTGTGGGCTGCAATGGGTTGGAAGGCTGTAATTATCTCCTATTAATTGATACGAGGTGATTTCCATGCTCTTTGCCACCATTTATGCACCTCCAATCTGGACATGGAGTTGAGCGGCTCCACTGTGGGCTGCAATGGGAGGTTGGAAGGCTGTAATTATCTCCTATTAATTGATACTAGATCATTTTCATGCTCTTCGCCACCATTTATACACCTCCGATCTGGATGTGGAGTTGAGCTGCTCCAGATGGGCTGCAATGGGTTGGACAGCTGTAATTACTCCCTATTAATTGATACTAGGTCATTTCCGTGCTCTTTGCCACCACTTATGCACCTAAATCTGCTCCAATCTGGACGTGGAGTTGAGCTGCTCCATGATGGGTTGCAATGGGAGGTTGGAAGGCTGTAATTAGCCATATTAAAGGGTATAAGGTGATTTCTCTGCTGTTTGCCACCATTTATACACCCAAATGGACTGCAGGGTGGGTATGGAGGGAGCTGCTCCCCCGTGAGCTACAGTGGGAGGCTGGAAGGGTATAATTACCCCCTATTAATTGATATAAGGTGATTTTCCTCCTCTTTGCCACGGTTTTATTTCTCTGCTCTTTGCCACCCTTTATACACCTAAATCTCCTCCAGTCTGGACATGGAGTGAGCTGCTCTCCCGTGAGCTGCAATGGGAGGTTGGACGGCTGTAATTACCCCCAATTAATTGGTACTAGGTGATTTCCATGCTCCTTGCCACCATTTGTACACCTACATGGACTCCAGTGTGGGTATGGAGGGAGCTGCTCCCCCGTGAGCTGCAATGGGAGACTGGAAGCCTATAATTACCCCCTATTAATTGATATAAGGTGATTTCCTCACTCTTTGCTATCATTTCTGTGCGTAAATGGACTCCAGTCTGGAGACAGAGTGCATTTGCACCCCCGTGAGCTGCAGAGGGATGCTGGACGTCTGTAATTGCCCTCGCTAATTGATACAAGGTGATTTCCTTGCTCTTTGCCACCATTCCTATACATAGACGGACTCCGAGCAGAGCGAGCTGCTCCACTGTGAGCTGCAGTGCAAGGCTGGAAGCCTCTAATTTCCCACTATTAGTTGGTATAAGGTGATTTTCCTACTCTTTGCCACAGTTTAATGCACTTGCTGTGCTTTTTGCCCCCATTCAGACACCTAAATCTGCTCCAGTGTGGACACGGAGCGAGCTTGCATCCCGATGAGGTGCAGTGAGAGGCTGGAAACCTATAATTCCCTCGTATTAATTGATAGAAGGTGGTTTCCTCACTCTTTGCTGCCATTTCTACACCTAAATCTGCTCCAGAGCAGTTGTGCAGGGTGCGCTGTAGGAGCTGCTCCCCCGTGAGCTGCAACGGGACGATGGAAGTCAATCATTTCCGTGCACTAATTGCTACAAGGTGCTTTCCTCCGCTCTTTGCCGCCATTCGTACGCCTCAATCCGATCTGGGTGTAAATGAGCTGCTCCTCCGTGAGCTGCAGTGGGAGGTTTGATGGCTGTGGTTGATTACTCTGTGTTAATTGATGTTCGGCGCTTTCCTTCCCTTTTTGCCGTGCTGTCAGGGGCTTTCTCCCTTTTTTTCCCCCATTTGTACACTTAAACCCATTCCAACGTGGACACGGAGCGAGCTGCTCCCCTACGAGCTGCAATGGGAGCTCTGAAGCCTCTGATTACCCGCTGTTAATTGGCGTAAGGCGCTTTCCTCCACTCTCTGCCATCACAGGAGCCCCCGTCCCCAGCGCAGACACAGAGGCTGCAGTGCAGGAGCTGCTCCCACAGCCGCAGCTGCACCGCCGAGTGGGGATGCATTTTGGGGGCTGCTGAGGGGGTCTATGCGGCAGAGGAAGGGGAGAGCGGGGAGCGCAGATTTGGGACAACTTCTGAACTTTTGGGGCTGTCGATGCCACCTCTGTGGGATCACGCGCTGCTTTGAGGCACTCATTGTGCAGGAAGGAGCGGGACGAGCTAATGAGCTAGCTAATGAGCGAGCTAATGAGCGTGGTCACCGCGTTGGTGCTCAGCGGCCCTTGGTTTGGGCTGCACGCGTTGGCCGCGCCGTCCCCGCCGCTCTCTGACTGTGTGCTGTTTGGCTCCTGGGCTCGGGGATGGCGCTGAGAAGCCCAGACCCGTCGTGGCGCGGGGTCAGAGCCCACCTCACCGCTCCCCCCCATCACCGCGTCCCTTCGCCCCGCTTCTAACTCCTGTCTGACGTCTCTGCTTCGTTAATGACTCTCGTTACTGCGCTGCTCGTTTGCTCAGCGTCTTCACACTGCGCCAGCCCTGCTCCCTCCTTGCTTGCACGGGGGGGAGGAGGGGCGCAGAGCACGGTGGTGTGTGAGGGCACGACAGGGCTGGGAGCATCACAGGGCGCACGGCCTGAGCTCCATCGTTTAACCTAACGATGTTAATGAACGGCCTCAAAGCTTTCTGTCTGAGCGGGAGCTCGGAGCTTCCCTGAGAGCCTGCAGTGCTGCCCCCGAGCTTTGGGGGCCTGGGGGGGTTTGTGAGCCTGGGATCTCGCAAAGGGGCACCGTGGGGGGGTCTGGAGCGCGGCTGGAGCTGAGGTCATGGGGCCGCCATCGTTCGTTACCGAGTGCGTAGGGTAGAGCCGGGCGGCGCGCCTCGTTAAGCCTTCAAGCCTGTAACGAAATGTCTTTTCTCCCCCACTGATAACCCTCTGTCTGCTGCTTTATCAGACTATGCATTTGTTCACATGGAGAACGAAGCAGATGCAAAAGTTGCCATCGAAAATCTTAATGGGAAGGAGGTGAAAGGAAGAAGAGTCAATGTGGAGCTCTCGACCAATGTGCAGAAAAAGGGAGCGGGTCTGGCCGTGCCGGCCGGCGTCGTGGTGGACAAGAACAAGCGGATAGGCCTGGAGTACAGGGAGAAGTTCCAGCCCAAGATTGAGGGCTTCGAGCAGCGCCGGCTCACGGACTCTGCCTTCCCCTCAGCCGCCGCCGGCTACGCTGCCACCTCCTCCTCCTCCCTGTACGATTACCAGCAGCGCTTCGGCACAGCCGCCAAGTACGACGGCTTCGACGCGCAGCCCCGGCCCTCGTCCCCCACCTACTTCGGCCGGGACCGCAGCCCTCTGCGGCGCTCCCCGAGCCGGGCCGGCTACTCGGCGGCCACGCTCCCGGTGACGGCGCAACCGGCCGCTTACCGTGCCCAGCCCTCAGCCTCACTGGGGGCTGCCTACCGCGCCCAGCCCTCAGCCTCTCTGGGCGTGGCCTACCGCCCGCAGCCCACCACCGGTCAGGCTGCTGCCTACCGCGCGCAGCCCTCGGCCTCGCTGGGCGCCGCGTACCGCTCGCAGGCCGCCGTCTCCCTGGGCGCCTCGCAGCCCGCCGCCGGCTCCCTCGCCTCCTATGGTGCCCAGCCCGCCGCTGCCTCGTATGGCGCGCAGCCCGCCGCCTCCCAGCTCTCCGGCTACGGCCTGCAGTCCTCGACCCTCGCCTCCTCCTATGGGGCGCAGGCTGCCTCCGGCTACTCCGCCGCCTATGGCGCCCAGGCTGCCGCCGCCGCCTATGGTGTGCAGGCCGCCGCCGGCCCTACCGCCTCCTACAGCGTGCAGTCGGTAGCCACGCACGTGGCCTCCTACGGCACGCAGCCCACCGGCTATGGTGTGCAGCCCGTTGACGGCCATGCCGCCTCCTACGGTGCTCAGCCTGGCACCGCACTCCCCGCCTCCTACGGTGCCCAGCCGGTGGCGGCTCACGCCAGCTCCTATGGCGCGCAGCCGGTAGCTGGTCACGCCACCGCCTATGGTGCCCAGCCAGTGGCCGGCCACTCGGCCTCCTACGGTGCCCAGCCAGTGGCCGCCGCGCTCTCGGCCTCCTATGGTGCCCAGCCGACCGCCGGCCACTCGGCGTCCTACGGCGCTCAGCCCGCCGCCAACCTGCCCGCCTCCTACGGCAGCCAGGCCGCCGCGCTGTCCGCCACCTACGGCGCACCGGCAGCCTCCTCGCTGGCCGCCTCCTACGGCAGCCAGGCCGCCGCCTCCTACAAGGCACAGGCTTCCGTCCCGCTGACGGCGGCCTACCGAGCCCAGGCCTCCAACTCGATGGCGGCCTCCTACCCGGCGCAGCAGGCCTCCTCCGCGTCGCTGGTGGCCGCCTACAGAGCCCAGCCGGGCAGCGCCTACGACGGGCCGAGCCAGCTGGGGCAGCAGGCTGCCTCCTACCTGGGCCTCTCGCAGGCCGCCGCCGCCGCCGTCGCACCACCCTACGAGCGCACCCGCCTCTCCCCGCCTCGCAGTGCCGGCTATGACGATCCGTACAAAAAATCCTCCGCTCTGGCAAAAAGGTATGGAGCCCGGCCGGCGGCTCGCGCGTAGCCCACCTGCGGCAGCGTCTTCTTCCCCTCCTCCCTCCCCTCGCTTCTCTGTGCTGGATACCGGGGGGCTTTCGGTGCCTGGGGACGGGCCAGCTGTCCGTCTGTCCATCTGCTGCGTCGCTCCATGCCGCGACAGCCGTCGGTGCCGGGTTGCGGCGGTGCCGTGCGCGACGCCACGGGCTCACGGTTCTCCCCCAGAACGGGGCGGGGGACGAGTTCGGCTTCGCTTGTTCACCGAGTGCTCCCCGGGTCCCCGCGCTGCGCCACAACCCAGGGTGCCCGCACCGCCGCTCCGCCTTCACACCACGTCTCTCTTCTCTCGCCCAGGTACAATTCAGACCGCCGTCTCTCTGAGCTCTCAGATTACCGCCGCTTAGCGGACTCCCCGCTCGCGTACCGCCGCTCACCAACAAAGTCCCCGATGGATTACCGCCGCCTGCCAGACGCGCACGCCGATTACGCCCGCTACTCGGGTGGCTACGGCGATTACCTGCCCGCGGCCCGCGTGCACTCGGGCTACCAGCGCCGCCTGTAGCGCGCCCCGAGCCGCCCCCCGGCTTGCGCCGGATCCCCCCTTCTCGCGGCCCCCTCCGAGGGCACGGACGGTTGTTTTTGGGTTGTTTATTTTTGTTTTTTAGCCACCTTTTCGTTGTTTTTGAGTTTTTAGAAGGTTTTTCATTCACGGTTTGAGCAGCTCCCGCGGTGTGCCGGGAGGAGCGTGGGCACGGCCTGCCTGTAGCGCCGCGTGTCGCGCTGTGGCTGTTGGCACTGCACAGCTTCGTTTGCAGCCCAAGCCATCAGTGCCGAACGCGGCCCCTCCGTTCCCCCCACACCTTCTTAGCGTTGCGTTCAATCCAGGCACGGCGTCGGACTCGACCATGCGGCGCCAAGTGACGTTTTGTACGACTGTAAATAAACCGCTGGGCTGTTCTCAGTTTAGAAACCCTCGTCTGCTGTTTTTCTTTCCCCGTTCAGGGCAGTTCTGACCCGACCCCTTCTTTTAGGCGATGGGGAAGAAGCGGTGTGCGCCAGGACGACTGTACGTTGGTACGGCAGTACGTGGTGGATGTACACCAACACGCCTCCGCCTGCTCCCTGCATGTTTGGGTTGCAGAAGCAGCTTTGGAGAGGAGATGGTGGATGTGGGACTGCCGGTGCTCTGTTCCTAATCCAAATACTTCTGCCTGCAGGTTTTCCCTTCAGCCAGCGTGTGTTTTTTCTCTGGGAATTCACTAAGTGAAATGTCATCTGTTCTTTGCAGACAGCGCTTTGGTTTTATCCAAGCAGCTCCTCAGTGTGACACGGAATCAGCTCGACTGCCCCGGGGTGAGCAGTGCCCGTCCCTACGGTGCGCTCACCGTGTCGCTGAGGCCGAGCGGGGCTCCTCCTCACTGCTGGAATTCAACTATAAAACCTTACAAAAGCATTTTTTGTCCCTTGTCTTCCCTGAGCTGCAGAACGCAGCGCGTCCTCTGCGGCTGTTCTCTGACACCATCACCACTTGCTTTGCTTTTATTGCAGGGTGAGGATGGCGGCTCGCATGTGAGTGAAGAAGTACAGCCTGAAAAACTACAGCCCTACTGGGCAAAAATACAGCCTGACAGAGCAACAGTATAGTCTGCTGGGGTAGAAAGACAGCCTGACAGGACAACCATGCAGCCAGTTGGAGTAGAAATACAGGCTTACAGGGCAGCAGTACAGCTGGTTGGGGTACGCTCAGCCCAGGTTGCTGTTGGGTGGGCGCAGTGGTTGCAGGAGCCTCACCCCCTGCCTGCCTCATTGGCGAGGATTCGTTAACCAGCACAGCACAGGAGGTAACGAGCACCCTAACAATTCTCCCCCTCGTTTTCCAGGCTGGTGGCAGCAAGAGGGTCCCGAGGAGCGGCAGGAACAGCTTTGAGGTAGAGCAGGAGGAGCGCAGCCACAGCCAGAGGTATGCTGGTAGGAATGAGCTGAGTGGCAGCGCTGGAAAAGAGGCCAAGGAAGTCATCGCTGTACCCAGGGAGGTGCTGGAAAGGAGATGTGAGAAGATCATAGGAGAGGCAGCTATAGCTGTAGGAGACAGCCAGGGGAGCAGGTGAGAGCTGCTGGGCAATGCCACGACCCCCAGAATTCGGGCTGGGGGATGAGGGGCTTCCCCAGAACAACAGGAGCACGGGGCCACAGGGTCAGGATGTAAAAGGCGGTGAGCCCAGACCTCTGCCCCAAACTGCGTTTAATTGCATTGAGTAATGGGCCGGCAAGGCCAAGGGGAAAGGCAGGGGGGTCTGTAGGGTCCTTAACGAGCCAGCCCCATTAATTAGCCTGGCATCAGGATGAGGGCGGTGTTAGAGTGGGGCTGTAAGGCGGAGCTGCTGCCTCGGCGGTCCCTTCGTTTGCAGCATGACGGTGGTGAGTGCAGGGGAAGGGGAAGCGCCCGCGCAGGAGACACAGGCCTGGGTTCGTTAAGAGGTTCGTTGAAAGAGTTTATTTGACTGGAAAGAGCGGTCGGAGGGAGGGAGGGAGGGAGGGGTGGGAGCTCAAGGCCGAGGCAGAGCCGCAGGTTGGGCTCCAGGCGTGACGCCGGGCTCGGCGCAGCGCAGTTGGGATCACTAAGTATCACAACGGTAAGACTGACCATCTTTAAAAAAACACGCACGTCCTTAAAAAAAAAATAAGAAAAAAAAACCCCAACAAACCAAAACCGAACCAAAAGAAGCTACAGCCCAGGCTGCAAGAGGGGGAACAGCAGCTCCACGCACGCCGCCAGGGGAACAGGGAAGCAAAGCTCGTGCTACGGCTACGCTCGCACTGAACCTGAGCCTAGACCAGCTAGGGGCTGGAGAGCGGCACGGGGAGGCGAGAAAGCAAATCCTGAAAGACTGAATGTAAAGTGGGGCCTGGGAAGGGGGATCAGCTACTTCTGACTACGCTACGAAGAAGCTCGTGCGTCCGTTAGGGACCGATTCGTTAGGTGAAACGGGTGTGCTTTGAAGCCCAGCACAGTCAGACGCGCACGGCACGGGAACCCGACGTCCAGCCGCAATTATCTTACCTGAAAGAGAAAAGCAGAGTTCAGGAACCCCGGCGGAGAGCTGGGGCTGTGCCGAGCCCTGCGGAAAAAGCCGGAGTCCAGCTGGAGTCCAGACATCAGCCGAGCTGTCGGCAGCGGGGCGCCGCTCGGTTGTGACTCGTCAGTCGGACCAGGCTCGGCATGGTGTTGGCGTGAGTGGAATGGGAGAGGAGCCTCCCCTCGCACCACGCCGGGGAGGCAGGGCCCGCTCCCGGCACCGGGAGGACCGCTCAACACCGAGATGCCGACGCTCATCTCACCACGCTCGCTGTGCGAATGCCAGCCGGGCTCTGGTGGAGCCGGCGTCCGGGCTTTAACGCCCACAAAAGGCCCCGAGCCGGGTCCTGGCGCTCGGCCCCAACCTGTGCACCCCCTGCTCTGGGAACGAGGCGGAATCAGCCCCGCTGCCGGGGGAACCCCGCGCAACCCCAGCGCACCACCGGTGGTCTGCAGCTCCACACACGCTCACCTCGGCTCAAAAGGCAGAGTACCGCGCCCTGTCCGCGTACGGGTCGCGCCCGAACCGCTGCATGTCGTAGAGCGAAGCCCGAGCGACCGACGAGACCGGCGACAGCTGACTACGATCGTACGTGTACGCTTCTCCGACGGTGGTGGCCGCGGCTGCCGTGCGGCGCAGGGGGCTTCTATCCCGGGTGTAATAGGTGGAGGAGGCCGCCGCCGCTGCCGCCGTGGCTGCAGCCGCCACCGCGGCCGCCGCTACGCCCGGGGTGGGCAGCAGAGCTCTATCGTAGGGGTCTAAGGTGGTGGGGATGCGGCTGGCCATGGCCGTGGTGGCCGCCATGGCCGTGGACTGGACCTGGGAGTACTGGGCGTACTGGGAGTACTGGGCCATGGTCTGCTCTGCGTAGGCGTCGTACGCAGAGGCCGTCGCATAGGACCTGACGCGGTAGCGCTTGTAGTAGTCGGCCATCCCGCCGTACGCGTCATCGTAATACATGGTCTCCCCATAGCCCGCGGTGTAGGGAGTGCGCACGGCTCCGTACTGCTCGTTATAGGCCTCGGTAAAGTCAGCCACTTGCCCCGGGCGATCTACCGGACACTCTTTAGACCAGTGCCCTTCCTTCCCGCACCGGTAGCAGCCGCTCTTGTCTCCCATCCCGGGCGCGGTCCTGAGCCGACTGGTGGACAACTGCACGCGCATCCGCTTGCCTTGAAGAAACAGACGCAAAAGGGAGGCTATAATTGAGGCCACACCAAGAGGTTCGTTAGAAAAACATGCACAGTAAAGCAGACATCGGGACACGACTGGACAGATCCCCACCGGAACAGCGCTGGGAATCGCAGAGTCCCCGACCTCCTGCATCCACCCTGCTGCGTTCGGCGCCGAGCCACGCGCCGACTTACCAGCACGGTGCCGGCGACACCGAGCACTTGGTGGCTCTGAGACACATCCCGCCTGTCCTGGAGGGACTCGCAGCTGAACCCATGGCCTCCAAAGCCGCAGAAAAGCAGTGTTCTGCCCCAAACCAGCGTGCTGACCCGTTGGCAGCAAGCTCACCGCCACGGCAAAGTCAGCACGGTGCACTGAGAGCCACCCAGCGATGCCGCCCAACGGGGCCGCGCACGAGCGGGTCCTGCCGCGTCACACGGTGGCACCCAGGGGACGAGAGCCCTTCGGGAGGGGACACGGCCCCAGCTGTGTGCCGGGGAGAGTCTGACGCCGGATCCTGCACAGACCGCGCCGCTTTGGAGAGGAGTTTCAGCATGGGGATGAGCAGAGGGACCGAGTGCGAGGGAGAGCAGCGCTGGGGACACCAGGGATTGGGTGGTGAGGAGCGGTGAAGAGCATCGGGGATGCCCAAAATGGAGAGGATGGGTCACGGAGAAGAACAGCTCTGGGGACACCCAAAATCGGGCGCCAGGTGGGGAAGGAGAGCTTTGAGGAAACCCCCAAGACGGGTGATGACTTGTGGTGAAGAAGAGCACTGGGGACGCCCCGCAATTGGACAACGGGCTGCGGTGAGGTAGAGCTGTGCTGACAGCCGACGTGGGCAGGCAGGCGGTGGCAAAGAGGCGCGTTGGGGGCAGCCCAACTGGAAGCACCGGGGTCACCAACGCCCCAACCGGGGATTGGTAACACCGCGACAAGATGGTGGCATTTTGGGATGACGCAACAGACGCGTCCCCAGCGACCCAACGGGCGCTGGCACAGCCCCATGGAGATGCGCTCACTTTCGGTGCGGAGGAAACGGCTCCGCTCATCCACTCGGCAAGCTGTGGGGCTGGCGTGAGCCCCACTGCCACGCTGGGTCCTTCAGATGGATCCCCCAACCTACCCAAGACCCCGGAGCCTAACCCTCCGTGAGCGGGACCGCCGTGAGGACGAGCTTGGAGGACACACCAAAGGGACGAAGGGAAGTGCCGGCGTCACCAACACCCCGACTGGGGGTCGGCAACACCGCGACAAGATGGCGGCATCTCGGGATGACGCAACGGACCCCAGCGACCCAACGTGGCTCAGACGGGGAAGAGCTGGCTGTCCCCACGGAGCGTTCTCCCCGCGAGCTGCGGGGCCGGCTCCGGCCTCACCAAAAAGAGCCGTACGGCACCGCCGGGCCGCGGCTGACCTCCATCTCCCCATCGCCATCCCGTCCCCGTGCCACGCGGTGTCACCTTGGAACTCGGTGTTGTCCAGCCCTCGGATGGCCTCCACCGCGTCCTCCGCCCGCTCCATGTGCACGAAGGCGTAGTCCTTGACGATGTCGCACTCGATGACGGGGCCGTACTCCTCGAACTTGGCGCGCAGCTCCAGGTTGGTGCAGGTGGGGCTGATGTTGCCCACGTGCAGCTTGGTGGAGGCCTTGCTCTTGTTCTTGCTGGCCTCCACGTTGATGCAGACGCCGTGCAGCTTGTGGTGGTGCAGGTTGCGGATGGCGTCCTCGGCCGCCGTCTTGTCCTCGATGTGCACGAAGCCGTAGTTCTTGATGATGTCGCACTCCAGCACCTTGCCGTACTGCTCGAACAGCGAGCGGATCTCCTGCTCCGTCGCCTCCCGCGGCAGGTTCCCGATGAACAGCTTCACCATCTTCAGGCCTGCGGTGGGGCCGGGGGTGGGTGGGGGCTCTCGCCGCCCCTCCGTCCCCCCGCCCATCCCCCTCCCCCAGCCCCTCTCTGCCCCCCTGCAGACCTACAGACCCCCGCATCCCGCCCCACGGCCCTCGCTCTGCCCCAGCCCTCTCCCCCCCAGCTCCTCTCCTCCCCCCCAGCTCCTCTCCTCCCCACCGCTCGCCCCGTACCCGACCCCTCCGCCCTCCCCCCCCTCTGCCGACCCCCTCAGCCGTCGTCCCCCCCCCCCACCCCCTCCGCCCCCCCCCCCATTCCCTGACCCACATCTCCCTCCTCCGGCCCCCCCACCTCCCCCCTTCCTCCCCCCGTCCCGTTCCCGGTCGCCCCTCCCGGTGCGGCCCCGCCCCCACCTGCGCCCTCCGCCGCTCTCTCCTCGCAAAATGGCGGCGGCGCTGCTCGGCCACTCGGGCCCCGCCCTTCGGTCCCCATTGGTTGTCTGGGTTGTCCGTCAAAAGCGGCACCGCCCCCTGGGGCGCGCTGGCCCCGCCCTTGTCTCCCTCGCAGCCAATCAGGGGAAGAGGTGGAGCGCGCGGAGCGGCCTATTGATGGTGAATGGGAGGATCCGGAGCGGCCCATTGGTGGTGAATGGGGGATCCGGAGCGGCCCATTGATGGTGAATGGGGGATCCGGAGCGGCCCATTGATGGTGAATGGGAGGATCCGGAGCGGCCCATTGGTGGTGAATGGGGGATCCGGAGCGGCCCATTCATGCTTAATGGGGGATCCGGAGTCTGCCGTTCACTGGGGGATCTGGCGGCCCATTCACAGTCCCGTCCCGTTTCTCTCCCGTCCCGTCCCTTCCAATCCCATCCTGTACCATTGCATCCCATCCCGCCCCATCCCATCCCATCCCATCCCATCTCATCCCATCCCATTTCTCTCCCATCCCATCCCATCCCATTTCTCTCCCATCCCATCCCATCCCATCCCATCCCATCCCGTTTCTCTCCCATCCCATCCCATCCTGTCCCATCCCATCTCCATTTCTGTCCCCATCTCCACCCTTATCTCCATCCCATTCCTGTCCCATTCCTGTCCCATCCATCTCCATCCCAACCCCCATCCCACGCCATCTACATCTCATCCCATCTCCGTGCCGTCCCTTCCCCCATCTCTTTCCCTCTCCCATCCCCTTCCCAGCCCCACCACCTTCCCTCTCTCATCCTCTGGAACAGAGATTCCATCTCATCCCCCTCCTACCCCATTCCTTCTCTCTTACATCTCCATCTCCATCCGTCTCCATTTCTGTCCTATTCCATCTCCGTCCCTGTCCCATCCCACCCATATCCTCCTCTCCACTCCTGCCCCATCTCTATCCCTGTTCTCATTTCCATCCCATTCCTGTCCCCATCCTGTTCCTGTCCTATCCCGTTCCTATCCTATTTCCATCCCTGTCCCTTTTCCATTCCCGTCCCCATCCCATCCCTGTCCCCATCCCATTTCTGTCCCTCATCCCATCCCTGTCCTCTCCCCATCCCCATCCCATCCCCATCCCATCTTCTCCCTGTCTCCATCCCTGTTCTATCCCTGTCCCCATCCAATTCCAACCCCATCCCATTCCTGTCCCCATCCCATCCCTATCCCTATCCCTATCCCTATCCCTATCCCTATCCCTATCCCTATCCCTATCCCTATCCCTATCCCTATCCCTATCCCTATCCCTATCCCTATCCCTATCCCTATCCCTATCCCTGTCCCTGTCCCTATCCCTATCCCTGTCCCCATCCCATTCCCATCCCCCTCCCTCCCCATCCCCATCCCATTGCATCCCATCCCAGTCTCCATCCCTGTCCCCATCCCCTCCCCTCCCCTCCCCTCCCCTCCCAATCTCCCCCCCAGTCACACTCCATCCGCTCTCTGCAGCCGCTTTATTTGGGGTTCAGCACAGCACTGTGGGCCGCAGGGACATCACAGGGACCCCCGGCACGGGGCAGGAAGGCACAGCGGCTCTGGGGGGGCCGGGGGGGGGACACGACCCCGCACCGCCCCGGCCGAGTCCCTCCGTCAGCTCTGCGGGACCCCTGGCTTTTATTAAATGACCCCCCCTCATTTTCTGTGCCCCCCCCGCCCCCCCCTCCCCTATTTGTTCTTCTTGAAGAAGCTGAATCTCTTCTCCCTCTCCTTCTCCTTCCCTTCGCGGGCTCGCAGCGGGGGGGGCCCTTCGCCGTGGGGGGGGGGCACGGGGGGCATGCTCATGGCTCTGGTCATCCCTTTGCCCCCCCCCGGCACCGATCCCACCGCCGGCTGTCCTTCTCGTGGCCCCCCCGGCGCCAGAGCGGCTGCTGCGTGGATGACGCGGAGCCACGCGCCCATCTCTGCCTGTGGGGGGGGGCAAAAGGGGAGGGGGGGGCACGTCAGAGCCCTCCGTGGGGTGCTCGTGTTCGCCCCCCCCCACCCCCCCCCAAAAAAAAAATGCCCCCATCTTCTGCTCTCACCTCATCCTTAGCCTGGAAGAGGTACTCCTTGCCGTCGCTCAGCCTGCGGGGAGGGATGGGGAGTGGGACCCCCCCGCAAAGCCCTGTGCCCCCCCCCTCCACCCCCCCAGATCCCCCAGTTCCCCCCAGCAGGGTGGGGACCGGGCTCAGCAGGGGCCCCCCAGCCCCCCCCGTACACTGCAGCAATGCAGGAATGAGGCTCAGACCCCCCAGCAATGCAGGAACGGGACTCAGCAGTTGCCCCCCACCCTATGTGACCCCCCCAGACCCCAGCAATGCAGGAACAGAACTCAGCAGTTGCCCCCCATCCTATGTGACCCCCCCAGCAATGCAGGAACAGGGCTCAGCAGTTGCCCCCCCATTTAACACCCCCAGCCCCCCCAGCAATGCAGGAACGGGACTCAGCAGTTGCCCCCCACCCTATGTGACCCCCCCCAGACCCCCCAGCAATGCAGGAATGGGTCTCAACTTCTGCCCCCCCCACTATGTGACCCCCCCAGACCCCAGCAATGCAGGAATGGGACTCACCAGTTGCCCCCCACCCTATGTGACCCCCCCAGACCCCCAGCAATGCAGGAACGGGACTCAGCCTCTGCCCCCCCCCCCCACAACCCCCCCCCGGTGCCCCCCCCCGCCCCGTACCCCAGTTTGAAGACGTGTTTGCGCTTCTTGTAGTCGGTGGCGGGGTGGCAGTGGGCGCCGCGCAGGCAGGCGGGGGGCTCCCCGTGGTAGGGGGCTCCGTGGCTGGCGCTCTTGGCGTCCTTGTAGACGCTCAGCTGGCCCCCCCGCAGCACGCAGTACACGCTCTGCCACGACCTGGGGGGGGGGAGAGATTTGGGGGGGGGGTTTGGAGGGGGATAGGGGGATTCGGGGGGGAGATTGGGGGATTTGGGGGTGAATATGGGGGGGGTTGGGGGGGATTTGGGGGGAGACAGGGGGATTTGGGGGGGGAGATAGGGGGATTTGGGGGGGGATTTGGGGGGAATTTTGGGGATATAGGGGGATTTGGGGGGGACATAGGGGGATTTGGGGGGGAGATAGGGGGTTTTGGGTGAATATAGGGGGATTTGGGAGGAATTTGGGGGGGAGATAGGGGGTTTGGGGGTGAATATAGAGGGATTTGGGGGGAGATGGGGATTTGGGAGGGGATTTTGGGGGTATAGGGGGATTTGGGGGTGAATATGGGGGGGTTGGGGGGGATTTGGGGGATATAGGGGGATTTGGGAGGAGATTTTGGGGGTATGGGGGGATTTGGGGGGGAATATGGGGGGATTTGGGGGGAATTTTGGGGATATAGGGGGATTTGGGGGGGACATAGGGGGATTTGGGGGGAGATAGGGGGTTTGGGGGTGAATATAGGGGGATTTGGTGGGAATTTGGGGGATATAGGGGGATTTGGGCGGAGACAGGGGGATTTGGGGGGGAGATAGGGGGATTTGGGGGTGAATATGGGGGGATTTGGGGGGAATTTTGGGGATATAGGGGGATTTGGGGGGGACATAGGGGGATTTGGGGGGGAGATAGGGGGTTTTGGGTGAATATAGGGGGATTTGGGGGGAGATAGGGGGTTTGGGGGTGAATATAGGGGGATTTAGGAGGAATTTTGGGGATATAGGGGGATTTGGGGGGGAGATAGGGGGTTTGGGGGTGAATATAGGGGGATTTGGTGGGAATTTAGGGGGGAGATAGGGGGTTTGGGGGTGAATATAGAGGGATTTGGGGGGAGATAGGGGGATTTGGGAGGGAATTTTGGGGGTATAGGGGGATTTGGGGGTGAATATGGGGGGATTTGGGGATATAGGGGGATTGGGGGGGGAGATAGGGGGTTTGGGGGTGAATATAGAGGGATTTGGGGGGAGACAGAGGGATTTGGGGGGAATTTTGGGGATATAGGGGGATTTGGGGAGGAGACAGGGGGATTTGGGGGGGAGATAGGGGGTTTGGGGGGGAGAAAGGGGGTTTCGGGTGAATATAGGGGGATTTGGGAGGTATTTTGGGGATATAGGGGGATTTGGGGGGAGACGGGGATTTGGGGGGGGAGATAGGGGGTTTGGGGGGGAATTTTGGGGGTATAGGGGGATTTGGGGGTGAATATGAGGGGGGTTTGGGGGGGGATTTGGGGGATATAGGGGGATTTGGGAGGAGATTTTGGGGGTATAGGGGGATTTGGGGGGAATATGGGGGGATTTGGGGGGAATTTTGGGGATATAGGGGGATTTGGGGGGAGACAGGGGGATTTGGGGGGGAGAAAGGGGGATTTGGGGGGGAGATAGGGGGATTTGGGGGTGAATATAGAGGGATTTGGGTGGAGATAGGGGGATTTGGGAGGGGATTTTGGGGGTATAGGGGGATTTGGGGGTGAATATGAGGGGATTTGGGGGCAATTTTGGGGATATAGGGGGATTTGGGGAGGAGACAGGGGGATTTGGGGGGGAGATAGGGGGTTTGGGTGAATATAGGGGGATTTGGGGGGAATTTGGGGGATATAGGGGGATTTGGGGGGAGACAGGGGGATTTGGGAGGGGATTTTGGGGGTATAGGGGGATTTGGGGGGGAATATGGGGGGGGTTGGGGGGAATTTTGGGGATATAGGGGGATTTGGAGGTGAATATGGGAGATTTGGTGGGGAGATAGGGGGATTTGGGGGGAATATGGGGGGATTTGGGGGGAGATTTGGGGGGTATAGGGGGATTTGGGGGTGAATATGGGGGGGGTTGGGGGGAGATTTGGGGGGGAAATAGGGGGTTTGGGGGGGAGATAGGGGGATTTGGGGAGGGATTTGGGGGGTATAGGGGGATTTGGGGGTGAATATGGGGGGATTTGGGGATATAGGGGGATTGGGGGGGGAGATAGGTTGGGTTTGGGGGAGAATACACAGGAATTTTGGGGATATAGAGGGAGTTTGGAGGTAAATATGGGGGGTTTTGGGGGGGATTTGGAGGAGATAGGGGGATTTGGGAGGGGATTTGGGGGAGATGTGGGGATTTGGGGAGGATATGGGGGGATTTGGGGGGGAGATCGGACGCAGGCGTGCCGTGTGGGGGCGGGGCCAAAGATCCGGGTGTAGCAAAGGGGGCGGGGCTTATGGGGGCGTGTCCGCTTGGGGGGGCGGGGCTTATGGAGGCTGTACCCGGATGGGGGCGGGGCTTATGGGAGTGTACCCGGATGGGGGCGGGGCTTATGGGGGCGTGTCCGGTTGGGGGGCGGGGCTTATGGGGGTGTGTCCGGGTGGGGGCGGGGCTTATGGGGTGTGTCCGGATGGGGGCGGGGCTTATGGGGGGTGTGTCCGGATGGGGGCGGGGTTTCCTCACCGGTTCGGGGCCTTCTTGCCCTGCGCCTCCATCTCGTGCTTCCGGCACAGCCCCCCCTCCAGGCTCTCGGGGGCCGGGGGGGGGCGGGGGGGCAGCGTGGCCGCATGGGAGGGGTCGGCAGCTGGGACCCCCCCTCGGGGGCGGCCTCGTGGTGACCCCCCCGGGCTGGGAGCTTTCTCCTGCGCCCCATTGGTCAGCGCCGGCCCCGATGGCGCCTGTGGGGGGGGGGGGGGGGAAATGGGGGGGGGGTCACATCTGTGGGTTCCCTGCGGGGGGTGGGGGATGTATGGGCGTGGGGGGGGGGGGCGATAATTTGGGGGGGGGGCTGTACCTGCGGCGCTGTGCTGTCCGGGCAGATGCCATTGACTGCCATGGGGCGGCTCTGCAGGGCCGGGGTCCTGGGGGGGGTAGGGGGGGGGGGCAGTGGGTTGGCACCCCCCCCCCGTCTCTCCCTCAAGACTTTAAGCTACCCCCAAATTTTCCGCTGCACCCCCCCCCCCCCCCCAAAGCCTCGGTCCCAACATCCCATGGGGACCCCAAAGACCCCCCCCATATCCCCCCCCCCCCTCCACATCCCCCCCTTCCTCCTATTTCCCCATTTCCTCCATTCCCCACCCCCCTCATTTCCGACATCCCCCCCCTTATGCCCCCCCCCATTTCCCACATCCCCCCCTTTTACCCCCCCATTTCCCACCCCCCCCATTTCCCCCCCATTTCCCACATCCCCCCCTTTATTCCCCCCCCAATTCCCTCATTTTCTCCACCCCCCCATTTCTACCCCCCCCCCCAATTTTCATTCCCCCCCATTTCCCACCCCCCTCACTGTCCCCTCTCCCCCCCCCATCCCCTTCCCAATTCCCCATTAATCTCCATTCTACCCCCCCCACGACCCCCCCTTGCCCCCCCCCCTCCCTCACCGCTGTGTTTCTCCCCCCCCCACCCCATTCTGAGCTCCGGGGGGCGCAGTGGGGGGACGCCCCCCGGGCTCGGGCTGCTGGGGGGGGGGTGTGGGGGGTCTTTTCTTCCTCGCCTCCTCCTCCTCGCGCCGCTGCTTCTCCTTCTCCTCCAGCTGCAATGGGGGGAGGGGGGGGGGGTTGTTATGGGGGGGGGTCTCGGGTGGGAGAGCCTGGGGGGGGTCCTAACATCTGTCCCCCCTCAGTCCCCCCTTTTTCTCTTCCAGATGGAACATGGTTGACCCAGCTCCATCAGCGCCTCTCCCAGCCCCAAAAAAGGATGGTGGGGGTCCCCAGCACTGCAGTGGGGGGGTCTGGGTGTGGAGACCCCCCCCCTCACCATGGTGAGCCTAATGAGGGGGTTCCAGGGGGGTCCTAAAGTGTGCCCCCCCCCCTTTCTTCTCTTCCAGATGGAACACTGAGGACCCAGCTCCATCAGCACCTCTCCCAGCCCCAAAGAAGGATGGTGGGGGTCCTCAGCACTGCAGTGGGGGGGTCTGGGTGTGAAGCCCCCCCCCTCTCACCGTGTTGAGCATTAATGGAGGGAGGTCCTAACGTCTGTCCCCCCTCAGTCCACACTTTTTATCTTCCAGATAGAACTCTGAAGACCTGTTTCCATCAGCACCTCTCCCACCCCCAAAGAAGGATGGTGGGGGTCCCCAGCATTGCAGTGGGGGGCTCTGGGTGTGGAGACCCCCCCTCTCATTGTGGTGAGCCTAATGGGGGGGTCCTAGCATCGGTCCCCCCTCAGTCCCCCCTTTTTCTCTTCCAGATGGAACATGGTTGACCCAGCTCCATCAGCACCTCTCCCACCTCCACACAGGGGTGGTTGGGGTCCCCAGCACTGCAGTGGGGGGTCTGGGTGTGAAGCCCCCCCCCCTCACCGTGGTGAGCTTTTCCAGCGCAGCGAATCTCTCCTCCCAGGCCGCAGCTGCCTTCTGGAAGCTCTCGTGCCTCTTGATGAGGTTCTCCACCTCGGCCACGCTGCTGCCCAGCTCCGCCGAGCGCACGATGGGCTCCTGGGACACCAGCCAGGCCTCCGCCATGCCGGCGTCGCGCCCGAACATCAGCACCTCCAGCACTGGGGGGGGGGGAAATGAGCTCCTAGGGGGGCTCGCAGACCCCCCCCCCCCCAACGTGGGGTGGGATTTTGGTGGGGGCTCACCGGTCTGCAGCCAATCCATCTTCTCCTGCCAGCGGTCGGCGATGAACTGGCGGCGCTCGCGGAGGTGGGAGAGCTGCTCTGAGATCTGGGGGGATTCGGGGTCAAAGGTGGGGGGTGGGGGTGGGACGGGGCGCGGGGTGGGGGTAGGGGGGTGTGGGGGTATTGGGGTGGGGATTTGGGGACATTTGGATATGGGGACATGGGGGGGTGGGGGTATTGGGGTGGGGACAAGGGGGTGTGGGGATATTGGGGTGGGGATTTGGGGGTGTGGGGGTGGGGGGATATTGGGGTGGGTGTGGGGACATGGGGATGTGGGGATATTGGGGTGGGGATTGGGGATGTGGGGGGTGGGGATATTGAGATATGGGGACATGGGGGTGTGGGGATATTGGGGTGGGGATTGGGGGTGTGGGGGTGTGGGGATATTGGGGTGGGGATTGGGGGACATTTGGATATGGGGACATGGGGGGTGGGGGTATTGGGGTGGGGATTTGGGGGTGTGGGGGTGTGGGGATATTGGGGTGGGGATTGGGGGACATTTGGATATGGGGACATGGGGGTGTGGGGATATTGGGGTGGGGATTTGGGGGTGTGGGGATGAAGACAGATGGGATGGGAATGAGAATCTGGGCATGGGGAGGAAGGGATGGGGGGATTTGGGGATGGGGAGGAAAAGATGAGGAGGAAGGGATGGAGAGGAAAGGTTGAGATTTGGGGATGAGGATGAAGAAAAGGGGATGGGATTTGGGGATGAGAATAGATGGGGGGATGAGGACAAGGGAATGAGGATGAAGGGATGGGGATGGAGGGATGGGGAGGAAGGGATGGGGAGGAAGGGATGGAGAGGAAAGACTGAGGATAAAGGGATGGGGAGGAAGGGTTGAGATTTGGGGATGGGGTGAAGAGAAGGGGATGGGATTTGGGGATGAGAATAGATGGGAGGATGAGGACGAGGGAATGAGGATGAAGGGATGGGGAGGAAGGGATGCAGATGAAGGGATATGGATGAAGGGATGGGGAGGAAGGGATGAGGATGAAGGGGTGGGGAGGAAGGGTTGAGATTTAGGAATGGGGTGAAGAGAAGGGGATGGGATTTGGGGATGAGAATAGATGGGGGGATGAGGATGAAGGGATGGAGATGGAGGGATGGGGAGGAAGGGATGGGGATGAAGGGATGCGGATGAAGGGATGGGAAGGAAGGGATGGGGAGGAAGGGATGGGGAGGAAGGGATGGGGAGGAAGGGTTGAGATTTGGGGATGAGGATGAAGAGAAGGGGATGGGATTTGGGGATGAGAATAGATGGGGGGATGAGGACAAGGGAATGAGGATGAAGGGATGGGGATGGAGGGATGGGGAGGAAGGGATGGGGAGGAAGGGATGGGGAGGAAGGGATGGGGAGGAAAGACAGGATAAAGGGGTGGGGAGGAAGGGTTGAGATTTAGGGATGGGGTGAAGAGAAGGGGATGGGATTTGGGGATGAGAATAGATGGGGGGATGAGAATGAAGGGATGGGGAGGAAGGGATGCGGATGAAGGGATACAGATGAAGGGATGGGAAGGAAGGGATGGGGAGGAAGGGATGGGGGCAGCTGTGGGGCTGGAGGGCTGTGTCTGCGGGGCTGTGGCCGCCCTTTGGGGCAGGCAGCAGGCAGCAGGCAGGCAGCAGGCAGGCAGAGGCGGCCCACCTTGTCAGCAGCGTGGTGCCCCCCGTGCAGCAGCGCGGTGCCCATGGCCTCGCACGCCTCGAAGCTGTCGGCCCGCGCCTCCACCTCGGCCCTGATGCTCTGGTGGTTCTTGATGACCAGATCCGCCGACGAAACGTCCCTGCGCCGCCCCACGGGCACATGTGGGGCAGCTCAGACCCACGTCCCACCCTGCTGCTCCACGTCCCACCCCACTGCCCCACATCCCACATCCCACATCCCTCCCCACTGCCCCACATCCCTCCCCACTGCCCCACGTCCCACCCCACATCCCACATCCCACCCCACTGCCATACGTCCTGTCCCACATCCCACCCCATTGCCCCACATCCTGCCCCACTGCCCCACATCCCACCCCACTGCCCCACATCCCACCCCGCATCTCACCCCACTGCCCCAGGTCCTGCCCCACTGCCCCCCATTCCCCCCCACGCCGCCCCCCATCTCCACCCTCCTCCTCCCCCCTCCCCCCTCCCACCCCCCATCCCGACCCAGCCCCCCACCCCCCCACCTCCCCCCACCTCCCCCCTCCCCCACCACCCCACTGCCCCCCATCCCAACCCACTCCCCCCATCCCCACCTCCCTCCATCACCCCCCTCCCCCCTCCCCCTCCATTCCGCCCCCACTGCCCCCCATCCCCCCACCTCCCCCCTCCTCTGTCCCACCCCCCACCCCCCCACCGCCCCCAATCCCCACCCACTCCTCCCATTCCCCCCCCCACTCTCCTCCATCCCCCCCACCTCCCCTCATCCCCTCCCTCCCACCCCCAACCCCCCATCCCAACCCACCCCCCCACCCCCCCATCCTACCCCCAGCTCTCCCCTCCCCCCTCTTACCCCCCATCCCCCCCCCTCCCCCCCCTCCCCCCATCTCCCCCGTCCTCCCTCCCACCCCCAACCCCCATCCCAACCCAGCCCCCCACCCCCCCACCCCCCCCTCCTGCCCCCAGCTGCCCCCTCCCCCCTCTTACCCCCCATCCCTCCCACCGCCCCCCATCCCCCCCTCCCCTCCCACCCCCCCCCCGCCCCTCCTTCCCCCACCCCCATCCCACCCCCCCATCCCCCCATCCTGCCCCCACCACCCCCCTCCTCCCTCCCATCCCCCATCCCCCCCCTCCCACCCCCATCCCCCCGCCCCCCGCCCACCGGGGCCGCTCGTGTCGGTCGATGCAGAGCCGCACGCCGTCCATCCAGAGCACGAGGTCCCTGACGGCCCGCAGGAAGCGGAACTTCTCGGCGTTGTCCAGCAGGAGGCGCCGCCGCTCCCGGCAGCAGCGCTGCAGCGCGGCCCAGGCGTCGCTCACGTCCCGCTCGTGCCGCCGGATCTCGGCCGCCCTCTCCCCGGCGTAAGCCTCGGCCAGCCGCGCCGCGTCCTCCTGCACCTGCCGGACCTGCGCACGAAGAGGGGCGCGGCGCTGCTGTGACCTGCCAGGACCTTTCCAGCCGCCTGAGCCCCTCCTGTGACCTGCCAGGACCCTTCGACCCGGCTGAGCCCCTCCTGTGGCCTGCCAGGACCTTTCCAGCCGCCTGAGCCCCTCCTGTGACCTGCCAGGACCCTTTGACCTGACTGAGCCCCTCCTGTGACCTGCCAGGACCCTTTGACCCGGCTGACCCCTCCTGTGACCTGCCAGGACCCTTCCAGCCGCCTGAGCCCCTCCTGTGACCTGCCAGGACCCTTCGACCCACCTGAGCCCCTCCTGTGACCTGCCAGGACCCTTCCAACCACATTCAACCCCTCCTGTGACCTGCCAGGACCCTTCGACCCGGCTGAGCCCCTCCTGTGACCTGCCAGGACCTTTCCAGCCGCCTGAGCCCCTCCTGTGACCTGCCAGGACCCTTTGACCTGACTGAGCCCCTCCTGTGACCTGCCAGGACCTTTCCAGCCGCCTGAGCCCCTCCTGTGACCTGCCAGGACCCTTCGACCTGACTGAGCCCCTCCTGTGACCTGCCAGGACCCTTCCAACCACATTCAACCCCTCCTGTGACCTGCCAGGACCCTTCGACCCGGCTGAGCCCCTCCTGTGACCTGCCAGGACCTTTCCAGCTGCCTGAGCCCCTCCTGTGACCTGCAAGGACCCTTCCAGCCGCCTGAGCCCCTCCTGTGACCTGCCAGGACCCTTCCACCTGGCTGACCCCTCCTGTGACCTGCCAGGACCCTTCGACCCGCCTGAGCCCCTCCTGTGACCTGCCAGGACCCTTCCAAACACACTCAACCCATCCTGTGGTCTTCCAGGATCCTTCCATCCCCTCCCAACCCATCCTATGATCTGCAAGGACCCTTCCATCCCAACTCAACCCATTCTATATCCTTTAAGGACCCACCCAACCCCTCCTATGACCGCTAGGGACCCTTCCATCCCAACTCATCCCTTCCTATGACCTGCAAGGACCCTTCCATCCCTTCCCAGCCCCTTCTCTGACCTGCAAGGACCCTTCCATCCCAACTCATCCCCTCCTATGACCTGCAAGGACCCTTCCATCCCAACTCAACCCCTCCTATGACCTGCAAGGACCCTTCCATCCCAACTCAACCCCTTCTATGACCTTGAAGGACCCTTCCATCCCAACTCAACCTATTCTACGATCTCCAAGGACCCTTCCACCCCCACCCAACCCCTCCTACAACCTGCAAGGACCCTTCCACCCCAACTCAACCCCTCCTCTGTCCTTTCAGGACCCTCCCAACCCCTCCTATGACCCATAAGGACCCTTCCATCCCTTCCCAACCCCTCCTACGACCTGCAAGGACCCTTCCATCCCACCTCAACCCCTCCTATGATCTCCAAGGACCCTTCCATCCTCTCCCAACCCCTCCTACGACCTGCAAGGACCCCTCCACCCCCACCTCAACCCCTCCTCCGTCCTTTCAGGACCCTCCCAACCCCTCCTCTGACCTGCAAGGACCCTTCCATCCCAACTCAACCCATTCTATGACCCGCAAAGACCCTTCCATCCCAACTCATCCCTTCCTATGACCTTGAAGGACCCTTCCACCCCCACCCAACCCCTCCTACGACCTGCAAGGACCCTTCCATCCCAACCCAACCCCTCCTATGACCTGCAAGGACCCCTCCACCCCACCTCAACCCCTTCTACTTCCTTTCAGGACCCTCCCAACCCCTCCTATGACCTTGAAGGACCCTTCCACCCCCACCCAACCCCTCCTATGACCTGCAAGGACCCTTCCATCCCAACTCATCCCTTCCTATGACCTGCAAGGACCCTTCCACCCCCACTCAACCCCTCCTATGTCCTTGAAGGACCCTTCCATCCCAACCCAACCCCTCCTACGACCTGCAAGGACCCCTCCACCCCACCCAACCCCTCCTCCGTCCTTTCAGGACCCTCCCAACCCCTCCTCTGACCTGCAAGGACCCTTCCATCCCAACTCAACCCATCTTATGACCCTCAAGGACCCTTCCACCCCTACCCAACCCCTCCTATGACCTGCAAGGACCCTTCCATCCCAACTCATCCCTTCCTATAACCTTGAAGGACCCTTCCATCCCAACCCAACCCATTCTACGATCTCCAAGCACCCTTCCATCCTCTTCCAAACCCATCTTATGACCTGCAAGGACCCTTCCATCCCAACTCAACCCATTCTATGATCTCCAAGGACCCCTCCACCCCACCTCAACCCTTCCTCCGTCCTTTCAGGACCCTCCCAACCCCTCCTATGACCCATAAGGACCCTTCCATCCCAACTCATCCCCTCCTATGACCTGCAAGGACCCCTCCACCCCACCTCAGCCCCTCCTCCGTCCTTTCAGGACCCTCCCAACCCCTCCTATGACCTTGAAGGACCCTTCCATCCCAACTCAACCCCTCCTATGACCCGCAAAGACCCTTCCATCCCAACTCATCCCTTCCTATGACCTTGAAGGACCCTTCCATCCCACCTCAACCCCTCCTACGACCTGCAAGGACCCTTCCATCCCAACTCAACCCATTCTATGACCTTCAAGGACCCCTCCACCCCACCCAACCCCTCCTCCGTCCTTTCAGGACCCTCCCGCCCCCCACCTGTTTGCTGAGCGCCTGCACGTCCGTCTCGTAGGCGGCGTGGCGGCGCCGCAGGGCCTCGGCGGCGCTCAGGTCCCCGCCCAGCTCGTCGGGCAGCCGCCGCCGCTTCTCCCGCAGCCCGGCCAGCGTCTCCGCGGCGTGGCGGAAGAAGCGCTGCAGCTCGTGGGAGGCGGCCAGCAGCTGCGCCCTGGTGTCCAGCAGCTCCAGCAGTTCGGCCCACGCCTCGTTCAGCCCTTCCTTCCACTCCGCCACCGCCGCCCCGTCCGGGTGCCCGGCGCCGATCAGCGCCTCCGCCATGGCGTTCGCCGCCGCCACCCGTTCGCCTCCCACCGCCCGGCTGTCGCGGCTGAACTCCAGGAATCGGTCGCGGAGCATCTGGGGGGGGGGGGGGGCGGGGGGTGAGGGGGGAAGTGGGGTGAAGGGGGGGGAGGGGGGCAATGGGGTGAAGGGGGGGGAGGGGGGGAGGAGGGAGGAGGGGGTGAGGGGGGCAGTGGGGTGAAGGGGGAGGAGGGGGGAGGAAGGGGGAATGGGGTGAAGCGGGGGAGGGGGGGTGAGGGGGGCAGTGGGGTGAAGGGGGAGGAGGGGGGAGGAAGGGGGAATGGGGTGAAGCGGGGGAGGGGGGATGAGGGGGGCAGTGGGGTGAAGGGGGGGGAGGAGGAAGGGGGAATGGGGTGGGGAGGGGGAGAGAAGAGGGGGGAGGGGGGGAAAATGGGGTGAAGGGGGGCATGGGGTGGGGAGGGGGAGAAAAGAGGGGAATGGGGAAGAGGGGGGGTGAGGAGGGGGCAATGGGGTGAAGGGGGGGAGGGGGGGTGAGGGGGGCAATGGGGTGAAGGGGGGAATGGGGTGGGGAGGGGGAGAAAAGAGGGGGGAGGGGGAGAGTGGGGGTGGGGGGGGGCAATGGGGTGAAGGGGGGGGGAGGAGGAAGGGGGAATGGGGCGGGGAGGGGAGGAGGCAGGAATGGGGTGGGGAGGGGGAGGAGGGGGTGAGGGGGGGGCAATGGGGTGAAGGGGGGAGGAAGGGGGAATGGGGTGGGGAGGGGGGAGGAGGGGGTGAGGAGGGGGCAATGGGGGGGGAGGGGGAGAAAAGAGGGGGGAGGGGGGGCAATGGGGTGAAAGGGGGCAGGAGGAGGAAGGGGAAATGGGGTGGGGAGGGGGAGAGAAGAGGGGGGAGGGGGGGGGCAATGGGGTGAAGGGGGGGGAGGAAGGGGGAATGGGGTGGGGAGGGGGGAGAAGGGGGGCAATGGGGTGAAGGGGGCAATGGGGTGGGGAGGGGGAGAGAAGAGAGGGGGGGGCAATGGGGTGAAGGGGGGGGGAGGGAGGAAGGGGAAATGGGGAATGGGGTGGGGAGGGGGGAGGAGGGGGTGAGGAGGGGGCAATGGGGGGAGAGGGGGAGAAAAGAGGGGGGTGAGGGGGGGCAATGGGGTGAAAGGGGGGAGGAGGAGGAAGGGGGAATGGGGTGGGGAGGGGAGGAGGCAGGAATGGGGTGGGGAGGGGGAGAGAAGAGGGGGGAGGGGGGGACAATGGGGTGAAGGGGGGGGAGGAAGGGGGAATGGGGTGGGGAGGGGGGAGAAGGGGGGCAATGGGGTGAAGGGGGGAATGGGGTGGGGAGGAGGGGGTGAGGGGGGGCAATGGGGGGGGAGGGGAGGAGGGAGGAATGGGGTGGGGAGGGGGAGAAAAGAGGGGGGAGGGGGAGGGGGGGTAAAGGGGTGAAGGGGGGAGGAGGGGGTGAGGGGGGGGAATGGGGTGCAGGGGATGGGGAAATGGCTATGGGGCAGCGCTATGGGACAGCGCTATGGGGCAGGGATGCTATGGGGCAGTGCTATGGGGCAGTGCTATGGGACAGCACTATGGGGCAGCTCTATGGGGCAGCTCTATGGGACAGCGCTATGGGGCAGCACTGTGGGACAGCGCTATGGGGCAGCATTGTGGGGCAGCGCTATGGGGCAGCGCTATGGGGCAGGGATGCTATGGGACAGCACTATGGGGCAGCTCTATGGGACAGCGCTGTGGGGCAGCGCTATGGGGCAGCGCTATGGGGCAGTGCTATGGGACAGTGCTATGGGGCAGCGCTATGGGGCAGGGATGCTATGGGGCAGCGCTATGGGACAGCGCTATGGGACAGTGCTATGGGGCAGCGCTATGGGGCAGCGCTATGGGGCAGGGATGCTATGGGGCAGCGCTATGGGGCAGCGCTATGGGGCAGGGATGCTATGGGGCAGCGCTATGGGACAGCGCTATGGGGCAGCACTGGGGCAGCGCTGTGGGGCAGCACTGTGGGACAGCACTATGGGGCAGCGCTATGGGGCAGGGATGCTATGGGGCAGCGCTATGGGGCAGCATTGTGGGGCAGCACCGTGGGACAGCACTATGGGGCAGCGCTATGGGGCAGCACTATGGGGCAGCGCTATGGGGCAGCACTATGGGGCAGCACCATGGGACAGCGCTATGGGACAGCTCTATGGGACAGCGCTATGGGGCAGCGCCGTGGGGCAGCACTATGGGGCAGGGATGCTATGGGACAGCACTATGGGGCAGCGCCGTGGGGCAGCGCCGTGGGGCAGCACTATGGGGCAGGGATGCTATGGGACAGCACTATGGGGCAGCGCCGTGGGGCAGCGCCGTGGGGCAGCACTATGGGGCAGGGATGCTATGGGACAGCACTATGGGGCAGCGCCGTGGGGCAGCGCCGCACCGTGACGTGCTCGTAGTCCTGCCCCATCTCGTGCGCCGCCGCCACCACCTCGCGCTCCATCACCCACTGCTCCACGTCGTCCAGCTCCCTGCGCAGCTGCCACAGCCGCTGCTGCTCCTGCAGCCGCCCGCGCCGCTGCTCCCACAGCTCCTGCAGCGCCGCGTACCGCCGCCAAACCTCGGCCTGGCGCTGCCGCAGCCGGGAGCTGCGGGGGGAGGCGGGGAGACGCTGCCGCCGGGCTCCCAGTGAATCCACGGGGCACCCATTGACTCCACGGGGCACCCATCCATCCCACGGGGCACCCACTGATCCCATAGGGCACCCATCCATCCCATGGGGCACCCATTGAATCCATGGGGCACCCACTGATCCCATAGGGAACCCATCCATCCCACGGGGCACCCATTGACTCCATGGGGCACCCACTGATCCCATAGGGCACCCATTGAATCCGTGGGGCACCCATCCATCCCACGGGGCACCCATTGACTCCATGGGGCACCCACTGATCCCATAGGGCACCCATTGACTCCATGGGGCACCCATCCATCCCATGGGGCTCCCATTGACTCCATGGGGCAGCCACTGACACCACGGGGCACCCATTGAATCCACGGGGCACCCACTGACACCACGGGGCACCCATTGACTCCATGGGGCACCCACTGATCCCATAGGGCACCCATCCATCCCACAGGGCTCCCATTGAATCCACGGGGCTCCCATTGACTCCACGGGGCACCCATTGAATCCACGGGGCACCCACTGATCCCACAGGGCACCCATTGAATCCACGGGGCTCCCATTGAATCCACGGGGCACCCATTGAATCCGTGGGGCACCCATCCATCCCACGGGGCTCCCATTGACTCCACGGGGCAGCCACTGACACCACAGGGCACCCGCTGCTTCCGTGGGGCTCCCACTGATCCCATAGGGCACCCACTGACACCACAGGACCCCCACTGACCCCATACGGCACCCATTTCCCCATAGGACGCCCACTGACCCCATAGGGCACCCATTTCCCCCCAGGACCCCCACTGACCCCATACAGCACCCATTCGCCCCCAGGACACCCAGTGACCCCATAGGACACCCACTGACCCCATACAGCACCCATTCCCCCCCAGGACCCCCACTGACCCCATAGGGCACCCACTGACCCCACAAGACACCCATCCCCCCCCCCGGACACCCAGTGACCCCATAGGACACCCAGTGACCCCATAGGGCACCCACTGACCCCATACAGCACCCATTTCCCCATAGGGCACCCACTGACCCCATATGGCACCCATTTCCCCATAGGACACCCACTGACCCCATAGGCCCCCCACTGACCCCATACAGCACGCATTTCCCCATAGGGCACCCAGTGACCCCATAGGGCACCCACTGACCCCATACGGCACCCA